>NC_092205.1:49142186-49249424 GCF_043381705.1 Parasteatoda tepidariorum | reverse complement strand
TTTCTAATAACGTGTTGATATAGCCTGAGCAAAAGTTAAATTACAATTGTATTAATACATATTGAGAGATTATATCTTTTTGTTATTTTGTTTTCATGATTTATTTTTTAAATTTTCAAGAGAAATTTTAAACTAAATTTGTTTTTTTTTCTTGTTTTTTTTTCCTTTTTTTTCTTTTTTTGGTAGTCGTTCTCCTTCTCATTCAAGAATTTTTTTTTTCTTTTTCTTTCTTTCCTTGTTTTCTTTGTATTTTTATCTTTAAGTATATCTTTTACAAATTGAAGCATTTATTTTTATATTTTGCTAATTTTTGACAATTATCTATTTTTACTTTCATTTTTAGCCTTTGTTCTTTCTTATAGATTTCATTTCTAGTTTGTAAATTTTTGTTTTATTTGTCTGTGTTGTTTTAGTTCTTTTATGTTTACTTTATTTTTTATTCTATTTCAGTTTATTAAAGATACCAAGGAATAGCTTAATTTGTATATAAGGACATTTTGTACTGTGAGCAACATGACATTTGTAAAAAAATCACTATTGTTTCATTTCCTAATTGAAATTTGTCAATAAAAATTCAGGATATAAATTTGTGGACTTTCATTCAGTTTTAAGCTTGACACGGATATGTATTGCGTGTTTTAAAATTTCATTACAGTTTCAAAATCAATCAAATTTTAAATTTTTACCCTAATTCTATATATTTAATCTATCTTGGTTATAGATTTTAATAATCTCAATAGGATCTCAATATATATCTCAATCTCTTTTTATAGCTTTTATTGTAAACCTTGCTTTTGGCTCGTTATTTAATTTCTAGCTTTGCCCACAAACATATTGTTTCTATTGAAACTTCATGATTAGGCCAACATTAACTTTTAAAGTATTAAAAAAAGTATATAAAAGCCTGCGCAAATAAACCTTATTTCAGTGTTGGTCATGAAATCTAAAATAAACCTTGAGAAGGTAAGTTTACCCTCGCTTTCAAAACGCTTTCTACTCTTGATTTGCGATCTTGGTTGATTCAATTTTAAAAGGTTTATTTAGGATTATTTTGTAAAGTCATTTTCAATCTCGATATAAAAGGGTTGTTTATGCAAGCATTATGTAAACCACATAGCGTGTAAACTAGCGTAGTTAAATTTAAGGTTGTTTCACACCTGCATGCAAATCATTTATAAACTTTGTCGGACTTTGTGATAAGGGATTTTGCAGACATTAAAATCAACTTTACACTGCTATCTGGGTATAAAACAGAAACTATACTTTACGGATTAGGTTTACATCCATTGTAGAATTAAAAATAATAGGAATTAATTAATAAGTAAAAAATACGAGTCACAAAAATTATCAGAAAAATTTATGTTTTACATAAAATTTATGTTTGATACTTAAAGTACAAAAGTTTAAATCAAAACTGTTATTTTAATTACACTTCAAATCAGATCAAGTGTATTTATTTATATCATTTCTAAAACAGGAAAAATGATCTTAATAAATATTTTTCTAAAACTTTACGTGTTTGAAATTATATAAATAAAATATTTTACTGAAAAAAAAATGAAAAAATAAAATTAACTTTTGTTATTCATACCAAATTTTTTCACGGAGAACAGCCTTTATGTGAATCTGAGGTAAAATTAAATTTAAAATTTTAACTAGTATAGTATACTCTTCTAAACACACAAAAGTTTTTTTACGAAAAAGTAGATTATCTTGACTCAATTTCATTTAGTTTGATTGGATTATAGTGTGTTTGCTCGTCAAAGAAGAAACGGAAGAAAACTCGTGTTAATGTGAAAATCTGATTAAATGAGGAAGTAACTTTGTTATTTGTAATAATGTCGAAGCTCTATTGAAGGAAGTTTGTGGAAACCTCACGAAAATTTTAAGAAAAATTCGTGAGGTTTCCTGAGTCTTTTATGCAGCATTAAATAAATCATACAATTTATTGTTTTTGATCCTTTTTCATTATGTTAATGCTTTATATTCTACAATTTTGAGCCCTGATTCAGCTTTGAGTTTCTTTTTAAATGGTTACCTAAGTAACGTAACTTTGATATCATTTTCTTTTATTGTTATAAGTTACAGTTTTGTTAGATTTTCCCCAAAAATTTATTACATTTTGCTGTGGAGTTAGTTACATGTAAACTATTTTCCATTATACATTATTTAATATTAATTTATAAGATAAATGCCAAAAATTTTTTAAGGAATCCAATCCTATAAATATATTTTTATATATTTATAAAAAATACATAGCTATTATTTATAATCACATCACATTTTACATTGTTTAATATTAATTTATAAGATAAATGTGAAAAATCTTTCAAGGAATCCAATCCTATAAATATATTTTTATATATTTATAAAAATTACATAGCTATTACTTATAATCACATCACATTTTACATTATTTATTATAAATTTTTAAGATAAATGTGAAAAATCTTTCAAGGAATCCAATCCTATAAATATATTTTTATATATTTATGAAAATTATCTAGCTATTATTTCTAATCACATCACATTTTACTCACTGAGCGAAAAAGTATGATCAAAACTACCGGAGTATGGTAATCTACCGGAAATTAAATCAGATCTACCATTATATGGTAAAATGATTTCGGTAAAATTAGCAACAAAATATAGCTTAAGAGTATGTGATAATATTTGGTAATTGTGGTAAAATTTCGTAGTTTTAGCATGATACCTTTGAGCATGGAGTAAAAAATACAATTTCAGTTTTGTATTTTTTACTAATTTTTTCTTTTAAATCTTAATTTCACTTTGATTTTGCTAGGATCATATTTGGTTGTATTTTTGGATCATATTGGATTATAACCGTTCACCAAAAAGAAAACTATGGTTAAAATTACTGCAATATTGTAAAATTTATCGCGTTTCTAGCTCTATGGGATCGGCAAAAAGCTTGGTAATTTTTACGGAAGAACTTTAGTAATAATTTTGGTGAAATAAGCAAAAACAATTCTATTTCATGAAGTATGATTAAGTTTATAAGTGTGGTAATTTAGTAATTTTATCACGATATCGTAGAAAATGACATAAAACCCATTTATCTGTTTAATTTCACTTCCAAGCTTTGAAATTTTTACTAGAAGTGTGGTAAAAAGAACAATAATTTTGAAAAACGTGATTTTCCAGAAAACAGTTATATTATGAAAGGTTAAAATTACTAAATGAATGTTTTAAATATCATATTTTTTGGCTCTTATTACCAGAATTATAGTTTTTTTCAGGCGAAATATCATCACCACAAAATATGGTAACTTGACCAGAATTTTTTTTTCTCCCCGCATATTTTACCAAAATTATAAAGGTTAATTATGTTCATTATAATTTCTATCTACAATGAAAGTGTTAAAACTAATAACAAACAAATGTTAAATTAAAATAAAAATTTGCACAAGCTGCTATAATTATTACCATTTTTATAAATATAATTTTAAGTGCAAAAAATCTCAAAATTAATCTGTATTTTACATTTTTGTTTCAAAAGTACCCTTCTCATTAAGTCTCCAAAACTGTTAAGGAATTTTGCGTGTTTGGCAAAAGGAATTTTGCATGCTTGGCATGTCTTTTGTTCTTTTTATCAAAAATTCCATTACCTGGTAAAAACATAGTACGGTAATTTCACTAGAGTACTTTTCTCCGTGCAGTATTTTGACTTCAACAGACTAAATATAATTCTGAAATCAATTACAAACCTTTATATTACAAAAGTGTTTTGGTAGATTGAATTATATGCTCATTCTATAAAGAGAATAAAAAAAAGCAATTTTATAACTGCGTTATATTTTTTTGCAAATGAAATTCCTTTTAAAAGGGCGTATAGGGCAATTGTTTTGAAACATTATGATCCAGTTTTAGCCTATAGTTATAGGTTGATTTTTTTTTAAGTGAAAGTGATTTTTAATTAATTTTAAAAGTTGAGCCAGAATAAAAAATACTATATACGCTGATATAACATAATATCAGACGAATTCTCCTAATACGTTAATAGTAGTTTACATATTTCATATGTTTATTTTATTAAAATATTCATCTAAGTAAACATCGAATTAATCTATGAACACAAATGTCACATTTAACATTTCATATATTCAATTTTAGATATAAATATGCTAAGATTTATGTGTATTTTACTACAAAACCCTGCATTTTTAAACGATTTTCAAGCACATTTTCTGATCTCCATCACTTTATGTGCCATAACAAAAATTCATCTGGGATTTCAAACATTTAAGAATTTAAGCCATTCAGCAATGCTAAAAGAAGCTATTGTGATTGAAGAATTCACAATAAATGGACCCAGCAGACATGAAATCGTATGGATTCGAAATCCATTTCGGTTGAATTCATTAAAAATAGAAACTAATCCCTTCTAGAGTATCTTTTCTTGCCTTTTTTCAGGAATTGGTACATCGTGACTCAAAAAGACGATTAAATTGCGAATCGGTAACGGAAATCCGATGGAATAGGATTTCCAAAAATATTTCTAACTTATTCAAAGGATATTATTTTTTAAATGAAACTATCTGAACTTCTTTCAAAGAAAGCAACTTTCAGAAGTTAGTATGAAAGTCGAAAGGAATATTTTATAAATTTTTATTTTAATGTCATCGTTTTGCTCATGATTTGTTTTCTACAAATAAAACTCTATCTATTTACAATGTTCTCTTATGAAAACAAATGTAAGTTTTATTCATTCAAATTATGATTGCTTTGTTTTTTTCTTTGCACAATATTTTATCTGGTAGTTAAAGCTAATATTTATGCTTTTATTTTTTAAATTACAGACACTGAGAAATAAATATAGTCAAAACTAATAAAATATGGTGTCAAATTTGTCATGTTTCTAGCTGCATGGGAACACCAGAAATTTGGTTAGTTTTCACCAAAGCACTTTGGTAATAGTTTTCGTATAAATATGGTTGAACAACATGTGAGAAAATTTATTAAATATGGTATAATTTGGTAGTTTTATCCTGATGCCTTAGAGCATGGGCTTAAAAAACCCATTTATTTGGCTAAATTTACTTTTCAGATTTGTATTGTTTACTAAATGTTAAGAAATAAGAACTATATATTACTAATCAGTTACAGATATCCGATGAAATAGGGTTTCTAAAAATATTTCTAATTCAAAGTATATTATTTCGGAAATGAAATCTGAATTGATTTTTCTTCACAGAAGCCAGTTTTCAGAAGTTAGTTTGGAAGTGGAAGAGAATTTATTATAAAGTTTTATTTGAATGTCATTGTAATGCGTAAAAGTTAGCATGCTTATTGCATGTATATTTTGGCCTTTATTTAAAAATACACGAATAGAATTTTGATAAAGTTGTACACTCTAATAACACAAAAATAAAATTTTCATTTTTGACGTTTCAGTGATCCTTGAACTGTATTTCGTTAATTATGAGAATCCTTTCGTCTCAAATCCCGCGATTTGTGACTCAACTGTAACTCTCAAATGCATGACGAAAATGTTTCCTCAACTTGGAACCTCAACGCAGTGCATTGTGGAAGATAGTTAACTAGATGAACGAAACTGAAAGGACTCCATAAGGCGGATCTGCTCAACACCTCGTAGCTACCTCACCATTTTAAATCTAAAAAAATAATTCTTAATTTGAGAAAACTGGAATTATTGAATGCAAAATATTTCTATAATTTTGCTGGAATTAGTTTCCCCAAAGAAATGAACCCTTTTGCCATTTTGACGAAATGTTTGCTAGGAACATATGCCAAAAAACTGTTTCGTTAAAAACAAAGAAAGTTTCATGAAGTTTGAGTATCCTTTTTTACAGTGCATGGTAAGAAAAAAGCATAATTTTGAAAAATAAAACCAAAATATACGGTATTTAACCATCCATTATCTAATTTTATAATTCATTTTGTAACAGTTTAGAGGGAAATTCCGGTTTTCAAAATAATATTTCTTATTACCAAGCATTTAGCAAAAAGTACAAAACTGAAACTTAAGGTTAACTAAATGAATGATTTTATGCCGTACTTCATGCACCATCATAAAATTACCAAATTTTACCAAGTTTGAAACATTTTATCTTGTATTATAAAACCAATTTTATTGTTAATTTTACCAAAATCTTTACAAAGGCGCTTCTGTGAACATTACAGAGATTTTCAGTGTTCCCATAGAGCGAGAAACACGGTAAATGTTACAATATTCTGGTAGCTTTGACCTCACTTTCTTCCCAGTGTAGAAATAAGTACTTTATAAAAATGAAATATTTCTAAACGATAATCACAATTTGAATATTGAATGAGATAATATTTTCATGTAAATAGAGCAAAAATTTAAAACATTTTAAAGACAAAATTTGGGAATTTTAAAATACTTTAAAAAATAAAGAGTCAAATAGTTTAAAAAGTTATTTCTACGTTCTTTTCAAATAGCTACTTTTAAACAACTGTCAGTCGTTTGGAATATCTATATCAATTGATTAATCGAACAATGGAACTTCACGAACCAACTAATCACCAGCTTCGATAATTTTAGATAATGATCACTGTTACAAGCATGACATATTATAGAAAGTCCGCTATTATGGCAAGTTTCAAATCTCCATCAAAATAAGCTTTAAAGATACAAATAAAACATAACACTAATATAAATAAACTAAAATAACTGATAGCATTCTGTCCATTCAATTAACGGTAAAGTTTTCGGTTAATTGGATTAAGATCATTTTTTAACATTTGCGGCTTGGAAACAGTTTACAGTTTGTATTGTAAAAAAAACCAAGATTACAAAACTATACTGTTTTTTAACTATTTAAAACTAGCGAGTTTTAAAACCCATAAAAAACGAAATTAAACTGGACATTGGAGATAGTTTAGCAGCTTTATGGTGCTGCCATCTAGGCGTGAATAAAAGTATCATATTTTAGCAGCCCAGGGTCACAAATTAGGGAGTGCCGGACACTGGAAACTCTTCATCTATTGAAGGGAATGGGGAAAATAATGTGATGTCAACTCTGGTACCCGTTCAGCTCGAACCCCAGTTCTGTCGATCATGAGATTAATAAATTAACCCTCTTGGTTATAATATGTTCTCTTCTGCAACTAAGTGGTTTCATTTGGTCGGTCTAGTTGGTGCGATAAAATTTTGGTTATTTAACCGTATGAGGTAAAAAAAAAGTAGTTCTTGAAAAGTTTTTCTCACAATTAACAATTTGAATAGTTGTTTTGTTTGAATACGCGGTAAAATAACAATTAAATAAATTGCTATTTAACATTTTCTTTCGAGAAATTTCTTACAGCTCTTTCTTACAGTTTCTTAACTATAAAAAATATGTATATATTAGGAATTAAAAATGCAAGCCTTTTTTTTTTTTTTTTTTTAATGAAACATATTTTTTAGCACTCATGAATTTTTCAAACTCATGGGATATCTAACTAGAATATTCAATATAATTTTTTGAACTCTGTCTTTTATTCAATAAAATGAGAAATTCTTACTTCGATTAAGAACAATCAAGGATAAATACATTGCTCACGACTTATCTGAAAACGAATATTCAAGAAAAAAGTTTTATCTCAGAAGACGCGATTAAAACATGTTCTTTACTATGCACGTATGAATAAAAGGATATAGTTTAAAATATGCCCAAAAAACGCGCTTATAGCTTGAAATACGCTTTCTGAAAGTATAGTCATAGTTCGAAACATATACGTTACTGAAACTGATCGTCTTGATATCTAAATGCGTCAGATAACAAGGAACTCAAATTTGTAATACTTTTGAAATCGTACGCAAAATGGGAAATTTAGTTTTTTTCATGAATAATCATTTGAATAATTGTGAATAATCAATTTTATGACTTATCATCAATCGTCAGTTAGGTCATGTAAAAAAAATAGTTATTACTGCAATTAAAGAAAAAAAAGCAAGTTCTATAGGTATTTTTTAATTGGCTTTATTCATTTTCTTATCTTGCACTTTGAATTTGAATTTCTCCAAAAGCTTAAGCTATGTACTTTTTTTAAGAGCACATTTGAGTAAAGCTCAAACTTAAAAGCAAAATATAACATAAAACCAAACCAAAAATATCATATCAAACCGTAAATCATATAATTAATAAAATCTTATTCTATAACAAATATTATAACATTTGGCAACATGAATTGGTAAGGATCCCCTGTGAATATCTTGGTTTTAACTCAAACTACTTTAAATCGAACTAAATGCCAGCACAAATTAAAAACATCCCTACAAGGGCCGGTCACGAAATAGTTAAAGCTCTGAGATTTCTTGACCAATTTCACAATAGTGACAATATGGACCACGTATTGGCCCGCCTTTACTGCCTAGACAAGCTGGTACCCATCAATTTGAAGTTTATCTTTAATCGCCTTCCACAGATTTGACAGCCCTTTCTTGACAATGCTTTAGTCACTTGGTCTTCGTTGCTCGATAATACTTATATCATAATTATAAAACTCAAATTTGATATTGTTTTTGGGTTGATATTTTCAGTGTTTCTGACAAAAATTTAACAATAATTTAATAAAATAATTGTAAAAATTAAATGTGAAATAAACTATAAGATTTCCAAAAATATTGTTAAAAGTTTCAAAATGAAATTAATTAAAATCAAAAGTTTCTAAAATTACTTTTAAATATCAAAAACAACGATTTTTTTTTTAAATTTTATCGACATAAGTAAAAGTAAAGAATCTATTTAATGGTATATTTTCATGAATTAGACATCAAATAGCATGTTTTAATTATTAATCGTGCTACGATATTAATTTAAAGCCTACAGCATTATTGTTTAATTTTCTATTATAACTATGTAAATGAATTTTCCTTTGTTTCCTTAATTCTTGTTTGTATTGCAATACAACAATAACATAAGTCGTATCTCATTCGCAACATAAAACTATTTTATAAACACACAAATTAATTTCTCTGGCAATGTTTGCACAAAGATATTACAACAACAAATAAAAACCAACTGAAGGTATATTAATTTTTAATAATAGATTTAGTTCTTCTCAAACATTCAACGATTCTAAATCTGTGAATAAAATGGTGTTTTCTCGCTTAAAATTTCATCTTACGGCGCTTATATCGAATATTTATTGTTGTAAGTCTTCTGTGTTTGAATAATTTATTAGTTTGGTGTTTCCACGCGAATTAGTTGCATCACTAGGGCTTTCAAATGATTTCTAAAATATTCAAAGCGGTTACAAGTATTTTCGATTTGAACTGCAAACCGTTTATATTGTGTTAAAAATTAGCGAAGTGACTTTATTACGATTAAGCAATGAAATTTCTGAATATAAATAATAAAATTCGGTTAGTATTTTCAACGTTGTGTGTTGCATTAAAAAATTACATTCTGTAATTTAAATGAATTAAAAAAATATATAGTAAATGACTGTTCTCTACGGACGAATATCTACGTATTATTAATAAGATAAGGTCAGGATATTTGCACTAGATATTGATGCCCGGTGGCTGAGCGGTAGCGCTTCGCGCTGTCGTGCAACAGGTCCCTGGTTCGATCCTCGGACCGGGCAAGATTGACTCAGCCTTTCATCCCTTCAGTGGGTCGATGAATGAGTACCAAGCATGCTTGGGAACTAAACACTGGGGGTTCCGCGCTCGGCTGACCACCTGACCGGAACATCTGCTCCTGCACCCCAGAGCCCAAGGTCAAGAAAACTGAGATGGGCACAGTAGGCCTTGGCCCTCTATGAGCTGTCGCGCCACTGAGTTTTAGATTATTATCGCCGGGATAGCCTGGTTAGTAAGCCATATCCAAGAGGATCGGGAGTTCTATCACCACTGGTTTAAAACTCCCCGCTTAGTAAATGTTGACTGGTACACGTTAAATCTGTCAGGTCACAAAGTTCACCATGTTCCCAGAACAAATCAATACCTCTGGGGGTACTGAATTGGAGATTGATAGTTCACTGGTTGGGGTCCACCCTCTAAACAGGCTGTGACGTGTGTGCGGCTAAAGTTGTATTCGTGACCATAGATGGCACCACTGAAAAAATAAAACGCACACTCTGCCATAAATTCGCTTGGTTTCACCGAGCACCTTGTTGATCTTGGCAAGTGGAATTAGAAACATATGATATTTTTTTAAAAACTTTAAAGTAATTAATGAATAAATTGTTGCAACGATTTGAATATATTTTCATTAAAACTAGTGATTTTTTCAATTAATTTTATTCATTGATGTATTAATTTTGATACTATTACTATACTATTTTCTAAATATTAAATCGCTGTAAAAAGTAATGCAAGCCTTTTTTATTAAGTTATCTAGTAGTTTTTTTTTCTTTTTCTTTCTTTTTTCTTTTTTTTTTCTTTTTTTTTTTTTAGTTTGTAACTGAAACGATATAGCAAGATTTATCTTGTATTAACTTTTTGTACAGAGTAATGAAAAATACATTCAAAAAAGAATTTGTTACGTGATGACAATAATATTTATGTTAGGAAATGAAAGATAAAACAATTAAAATGCAATTTAAAAATCAGTTTAATATTGCATGAATTGATTTTCCCACATTTAAATTATACGCTTACTCTGAATTTATATTGCACAAAAATAACGTTAAAATTTAATTTCAATGTATTTTTAAGTAAAAAAAAAATGCAAATTTTTATGTTGCACAAAGCTATTTAAAATTAATTTCAATTAAAAGAAAAAACTATTGAAACAAAAATCTATTCAAAACGATCCATTTGAAAATTTCCATTTGTCTATTTGTATTCAAAATAATACATATTTTTGAAAGTCATTACTTTTGTCAACTTACAGAAATAACATACTTAAGTTAACTATTGGGTTGGAGGGAAAGTTCTGTCGTCAATCAATAGGGATGTTTTGCATTCCATGTTGGAAAATAATCCACATTTAACAAGTCGACAAATTGCAGAAGAGTTTGGCATTCATCATACAACTGTTGGAGATCACATTAAATCTCTTGGGTTTGTGTTAAAGCAAAGTGTTTGGGTTCCACATGAAATAACGGAAAAGAATTTATCTGATCGTGAAAGAATGTGTTCATCACATCTGATTAGAGACAATGTGGAGCCGTTTTTGGACAGGCTGGTTGCTGGAGATGAAAAGTGGAATCTTTACGAGAATATTAAGAGAAAAAAATCCTACTGCAAACCAGGAACATCGTCAGCAACAGTTCCAAAACCAAGTATCCATCAGCGAAAAGTACTGCTTTGTTTGTGGTGGGACAGGAAAGGTCCAGTGTACTACGAGTTGCAGAAACGGGGGAAAACCATCAACGCGGTTCTGTACTGCAATCAGCTAGATAAAATAAAAGCAGCTATCAAAGAAAAAAGGCCAACATTAGCGTCTAGAAAAGGAATAGTGTTCCACCACGATAATGCTCACCCGCATACTGTAATGGTGACACTTCAAAAACTGAATGCGTTAGGATGGGAAATCCTTAGTCCCCCACCGTACACACCTGACATTGCACCATCAGATTGTTATCTGTTCAGATCTCTGCAAAATTATCTAACGGGTAAAAAATTCAAGTCTTTTGTAAGTGTTTCTAAGGCAGTTGCTGACTATTTCAATTCTAAGGACGAGAACTTCTACAAAACAGGAATTCACAGGTTACGTGAAAGATGGCAACAGGTTGTGACAAATAACGAAGCATATAAAATTGATTAATATTAAACGCATATTTTTATAAATGAATTCAAATATTTTCTTTAAAATACGACAGAACATTCCCTCCAACCCGATACATGTGCTTATTTGCTTTATAAAATTATCAAAACTCTGTCCTTTATTAAAAATATATAAACTTTTATTCCTACAAGCAGTGGTAGTGTCATTAACACGAAAAACATTTAAACCACAATTTAACCATTATTTAGTAATTACACTAACCAGATTAAATGAACATCAGTTAACCAAGATTATCAACAATTTACAACAATGTAATTCCTGGTATGCTTTTTGTTTTTAAATTTTTTTTTTTGAATAATTATGCATTTATTGATTCTTTATAAGAATGACTTAAATTACAGGGGCTAAGTTTGACATGATTCGAATTCTACGAGTAGAATCATAGTTTGGATAATAATTTCTCAACACATATTCTTGAATAACTTCAAACATCCCACCTTATTCATTAAATCTTATCAACATGCAAGTAATGCCTCGTGGAGCGTTTGCTTCTGTTTAAGAAGAGGCCTGAGGACCCACCCCAAAAGGGAAACAGAGACGCCATAGCTTAACAAACCCACCCACCTCCTTGGGCTGAGCTAAATAATCGATACCTTCAGGAGCCTGACTGTATCGATTGCCCTTTGCACTGCATTGGGCCCCACCCCCACAGACTTGGCGTGACACAGACTTATTACATGTTAGGTATATTCGACCATGGCTTACACCGTGTCCCGTTCGTCGATATTCGACGGGAACTTTGTCCTGGAGGCAAGTAACGTTGTTCCAAATGATGACCTTATCATTGTATTGAGTATGAATCGATTGGCGAAATCTGCAGATTCCTTACAACGATCTCTTAAACACTACAGAGAGTTTTTGATGAGGCTTATGCTGTACTTATGTCGAGTTTATTTAGCTTTCTTCAGCTCGGGAAGAAGTTCCGGGAGAATGAGATTGTTTTCAACTTTTTGGGTGGCAAAAACATGCACTTGTTTATATGTATTATTTATTCTGAAAAAAGAATTTTACGTTTTTCTTAATAACTCATAATATAACTTTCTTAAAAATATATATTTATTATTAACAACGGAATTAAATTTTACAAAAACATTTAAAATACAAAACTATTTCCTGAAAAATTAAATGAGAATTGAAAAAATAAGCAGATTCAAATAATTTTTATAATTTTTTGTAATAAATATCTTTATTTAATTAGAATGTCTGCACGGTAAGAAATTCAGGATGAAATTCCGGTAAAAAGTAGCGGCACTCAAGTCACTACTTTTTAATGTAATATCCATTCAGGTTACAGAATAAAAAATATGTTACTGAAAATTTTTACAGTATTTATTATCGTAAAATCACTGATTTTTTCAAATTAAATAAATACTATTGTAAAAATTGTCATATAATATTTTATGGTAAAAAAGGAATTTGCGGATCATGCCCCTAATAGCCGCTACATTATATCGTAATTTGGTTCACAATTTTTTTACAGTGCATATAAAAGAAATATTAATATTAAGTATAGCTTACTATGCAATCTATATTTTACATTTTAACTCAACAAATTTAAATCCTTTGAAGAAAAAATTACAATTCTGAACATATCTAATTTTATCATTAACAGGTTTGTTTGCTTTAAAATATCCTTTATAAATGAGTTTGAATATATGTTTTTAATTATACTTGTTAATAATGTTTTAGTCTATAGAATTACGTTACCAAAACATATTATACTTAACATTTTAAAATTAATCTTGAGAAAACTAAATTAAAAAGCTTAAAATGCAAAACTGCAGTCTCTTGCACTTTAATCGACAAAAAGCGAAGTCATTTTATTTCTTAGTAACTGTTACAGACGTAAGATTCGTAAGCATATGTGAATTTAATTCTCTTTTTAAATATTTATAAGATCTGAAAACGTATGTCTTGAAAACAAATCTATCAAAAAAACTTGACATATTAAATTGGATATAAGCAATATCACATGTAGTCTTCATATGTAAAAAAGTATCTGAACAGAAAAGTGTATATATATATATATATATATATATAAATTAAAATTAGTTATATTTTATTATTTTATTAATGTATTATATTTTATTATCGAAAGCATAATCTGAAAAAGATATTTTTAAAGGCATATTTTTCCTTTCAAAACATTTTTTGACAAGTAGTAAACAAAATACACCTATTTATTTGACTTTAAATGTAACATCTATTTCATACATTTTATTTATTGTTATTTTCGAGTTAAACCTTCCGTTTAAAAAAAGTATAGAATGATAAAAAGTTTTAATTATTTTTATCTCTGCAAAAATGTCATAGAATTGATTTTCCTGAAGAAACGTAAGAGTAATCTTAAAATATTTTATATCCACGAGTAAACAAGTTAAGATAAGCATCAAATATCTCAATAGTTTAAATTGAAATAACATGGACATTTCTAAATATTTGACTTTCATTTTCAATATGTATACTCTTTTTTTTATTCAACATTACATCCTTCCCATTTTTTCAATTTGTTCAAAATGCTGCTTTTCCTTATTAAACATCAGATATAATTTCTAAAAAGTAAGTAATCATCTGCAATATATTTATTATTATTTCCATAATTTTAAAAACTAATGGAAATAAAGTCTCTCAAAAATTTTTTTGAAGAAATAACATCAAAGATTTCCTTTCATACATAACTTAATGAAACATATTTTGTCTAAAAACATGGAAGTTAAAAACATGGAAAATGAAAAAGATTAACAAAAAGAGAAGAAAAAAATTATTAAAATAAAATATGTAAAACAAATTAAATTAAAATGTTATGTTAATGTTATAACAAATTATAAAAAAATATTTCAAGCAAATTATTTATTATTAATTATGTCTGCAAAAAGGAGTGCTTTAATAATATTGTATCAATATAGCCAACGAAATATAGTTCAATACATTAATGAGAAGAACACTCAAAACAAAATTGAAATTAAATATATAGCACAATAAAGGCAAAAACGATAAAAAGGAAAAAGAGAAAATCGAAGAAAATTAATAAGTTTTATTTGCTGCACACAATCTGCAAGTATTTAAAACTTATAAAATATGTTAATATAGAGAAAAAATGGAAAATAATAAAGATTAATGAAAGGAGAAAAAAAAATTTTTTTAAATATTTTTAAAATTTTTTTTACATTTTAATTAATTTTTCAATTAAAATATTTCTTTAAATTTTTTGATTAAAAATTTTTAATAACTTTTTTAATTCATATTTTAGGAAAAAACAATGAAAAGATATTATCTCTTCATCAACTCACACGATTATATGCAAAAAGGATTATACAGTAGTAATGTTTATTTTTCCGAAAAGCAAATAGACAACATCTTTCAAAATTTGATTAAAAAAACAATGGACACCCAACTATTGTATTCTTTGTCAATTTATATTTTTACCATGTGCAAATCCAATTAGGGCGAATCCGTGGCTAAAAATCTGTCCAAAACGGTTAAATCATATTTCTCTCCTCTTTTTTTTAAATAAATTTTAATTCTATAAAAGCATTAAAACTGTAAATATCAACCATATTGATTATAAATTTTAAATTGTCCTATATAATATTATTACTTTGCGCACATACATTTTTGGGCCAATCCAAGATAACTAACAAATCAAACGAGCTTCAGTGCAGCAGTAAGAACGTGCCGAAATATATTCCCTTATTTAAGCTTCGAACTCTTTCCACGCTTAGTTTCTGATATTTTATAATCTGGCAGTCTTATTACGAAAATATTTTAAATCATACTTGAAAGATTCCGGTACGAGCAAGTTCATTTGAATTCGCTACTCTCTTTCTAAATTTCGTTTTGTGTTTTGTTCTGTTTTTTCTGTTTTTTTGTTTGATATGTTTTGTTTCGTATATATTTTTTGTCTAATGTGCTCTTTTTTTCGTTTCAATGTTTTTGAGTGCTCCGCACACTATTATATTAATGTATTTTTCTTTAACTACATTGATGCAATATTAGAAAGCTGTCCTTTTTCAGGATATAATCGTGGGAGCTGATTAAGAGTTTATAGCTTTTTATTTTTGTTTTCTGGAACGCTTGATTCTTCAGAATCAAAAGGTTGCAAGTTTCTTTACGAAAGAAAAAATCACGAAATCAAATAAAAAAGAAGAGGAAATAAGTTAATTAATGGAATTCTTAAATGGAAGAAACTTTTTTTAAAAGAAAAATCTTAAGCATTAAGGTATCTTTAATTGTTTATAATTACAATATAATTTAAATAATACTAATAAGTTCGTAATTTATTAATGCATTCGTTTTAACGTTAAAAAAACTGTAGTTATTTCAAGTTTAATGCAGTTTCATAGAACATCGTAGTCCAATTTGATCTTAATAATGATGACATAACATAAATCCTGTAAAAATATTCCAATGAGGTGTAATATTTTTTACGGAATTTTAATAGTATCTAAATTTTTGTATAAATGTAAAATAAATTATTTAAAAATAATATTCTTCAAAAATGTTTAAAATTTTTCACGTTACATTAATTTTCATATTTGTTTAATAAAATTAATCCAATAATACTTATTATAAGCAATTTTAGCGATATATTTTATTCTCTGCTATTTCTGTTATTTTTTTACCGTTCTTTATGATTATTTCCGATTTCTTAAAACGTCCTGAACGAATTTAGTTTTTGTCTGAATGAATTTTATTTTATTATAATACCAGAATTTCAATTATGTAATCTTTCTTTCGATAAAAAAGATTTTTTCCATTTATCTTGAGAATTATCACCATTTTAATTTTTTTTTTATAAATTTCCAAAAACAAACAATTATCATACTACCAAAACTACTATAGCATATACCAAAACTACTAGTGATACCTATTACAAGGAGGCGATAAGCAGTGGACTTTAAGATGTGTCTAAGATATTAGAGGAGGGGAGTGAGAAATTTATCTCTTGAACAGGTTAGCGGGCGTGATGACAGCTGCCCACACGAAAATGTCAAGTTTGAAGTGATGATAGCGCAATCTTACTCCCAAGGTGTCAAGACAGATTACACTTATTCAGTGTCTCCTTATCAGATTTTGAGGTGATAATGTTGTTTTGTGATATCCAGATTTCCTTTCGACAGCTGAAGTATCATTTCAGCATGAAGTGAGAGAATTAATCCCTTATTTAAACAAATACCGCAACTTAAATTCCTTTAGAATGAGGTTGAGTAATGTGATATATCCGTTGTGAAATACACAATGATTTTTTTTTTAAATTTTTGTACAATTTAACTTTTAAAGCTTATTTTATGCAACTGCCACTCTCAGAAATAAAACTCTCACTTTTGATGAATCAACAATCCTTGAGCAGTTTTTCGTCAATTTAGAAAATCATTTCTTCACGAAATCGTGTGATTTCTGACGAAACGTGAACTCTCAAATACATGGCAAAATTATATTCTCAACTTGAAGCCTCATTGTAAAGCATTGAGAGAAATTTTTATCTTGAATAGCGATATCAGAAGTTTAGACGATCGAAAATAAAAGGATGAAATAAGTCAAGCGGCCTATATGGTGATCAAGTAGCTGGCCTCGGACCAGGAGGATCCCCAGTTCGAATCCAGCTTCGGGTATGAATGTAGTTTATCTCCCTGTTCTATCTCTCTTTTTTGTGTTGTTGAAGAGATAATTATCCACCTGTATGGTGCCCACGATAAAGTGATTATTATAAAAACTAGATACAAAAGGTGCTTCAATATTCTTTTTTTCCCGCAAAAACATAGGATGACGAAAAAGTTCTCTAATTTTAACAAATTCCATTTTCTCGAAGAAATGACGATGGTTATTTTGCTCTCCTTGACGAAATGTTTACTAGGACCATATATACCAATAAACGGTTTCATCAAAAATAAAGAAAGTTTCGTGATATTTGAGTATCCACTTTTTATTGTGGGTCCCTCCGTTATATGTAAGTGTCATTTAGGTTAATAAGAAAGTTGTTGGCCCTTTGATGAAAAGATGAAAGATCCCTTTCATTAATGAAATACGATGGGATTGAGGGAATAATAGTAAGTGTAACAACCGCTATATGATTTTAAAAAAATTAAAATAAGCCGATTAAATACCTTTAATTGATTTGTTTGTTTTTTTTTCATTTATTTTATCAAAATTACTCATCTTTATTGTTATGCTCACAATTGCTAATGAATTGTTATTAAATCGAAAAATAAAATTTTAAATATACTATATCACACGTGTTTTGTTTCTAAACTACAAGAATATGTTTATCGAGAATTGTGACAAGGAAGTAAGGACTTAGTCAAGTGTGACAATTTTTGACAAGAGGTTTAGGGTTCAAAAATGTTTAATAAACTTTGTGACACCATTTTATGAACGCTCCTAATCTCATAAATTGTATAGTCTCATATGTATGAATGGTCTCATACGTTTTTAATTATATGCTTTATGTAACAAATAGAAGTGTTTAGAATTTTATTTTAAAGGAAGTTTTTATTTTAAAAGAAGTTAACAGTTTACCAAAAAGTCTGATTTTCAAAATTATAGCTGTTATTATAATATATTTAATAAAAATACAAATCTGAAAAGTATTTTCTTCAGAATAAATGGTTTTTAAGTCTTGCATGATAAAATTACCAAATTTTTGCAATAATTACTAATTTTGTCAAGTTTAAGAAAATATATTATACAGTTAATTCAACAAAAATTGTTAATAAAGCATTCGGTAAACACTACCTCGCTTTTTGGTGCTCCTATAGATCCAGAAATATAAATAATTTTACCATATTCTGGTAGTTTTTGCCATGCTTTTTCCTCATTGCAGTAAAACAGTTAAAATCTAGAGTATACGTAAATAATCGCTTGCCTTCTTCTAAATAAATTTCAACTTCCTTAATTTCTTTATAAACATTCCAAATGAAATTTCAAGTGAAAGATTGAATTTTTCTAGACCTAATTATTTATACTTAACTTTAAAAAGAAAAACAATTCGTTATTGATATTTCTTAACAACAAAAGGGTTATAATGTATTGTTTTAATAAGTGATTAAATTATTATAAAAATACGATTGTTAACAAAAATCTTACATCGATGCATTTCATGTCTCACTAATAAACAAAGTTTCAAATTTTAATAAAATAAGCATAAGGAACTAATTTCGGAAGGAAAACATTTTCGACGCGGTCTTTCCCTTTTCTGTATTCTTTTATGAAAATTTTTTAGTGTGGTAGGAATCTAATTTTTTTTTCTTATTAATTTAAAATTAGATAACAAATTGAAACTGTCCAGATAACGATTTACGATATTATCTCATTAGAAAATGATAAAACAAGTTTATAAAAAATCAATCTGTAATAAAAACAAAAGCTGAAATGTACTAAAGTTCAAATTGCAATATATAGACATAATCTTATTGCATTTTATTATGGAAGCAATTTTAAAATAAACAAGTTAAAAAAATAGTTTTTTAATTTATTTTTATCTTAAGCCTAACGGGATGTGATTTTACGGAACCTTAATAAATAAATAAATCCCTGTTAGCAGGTCCTTTTTATAAAAAGTATTTCAATTTCAATAACATTTTTATTAACAAAAGAGATTTATTTCCATCATATATTTGATAAAATTAATCTCAAAACTATTAAAGTAAAATTTTCTCGATATTTTCATCAAAAAACAATTAATAAGTTGATTGAAAATTGAATATTTGTGAAAAAGAAAAATAGCCAAAATACAAAAATACTTTTCTCATTGCAAATATTTGTTTGAAATATTTGTAAACATTTATTCAACCCAATGTGATATAAAACAGTGAAATTCTTTGTGTACTTAAAATATATTATTTTTATTCGAAGAACATTTTCTTTTTCATGCCGCATTAAAATTTTTCTATATATGCCGGAATTTCTGTATAATTTCAAGTAATCAAAATCCTTGATTTAATTTTCAATGCTAAAAATAATTTTTGTGAAAATATATCAGAACTTTTTTAGACTCTGGTATTTTTCATGTTATAAAACTCATTACTTCTTTTATTATTTTAAGTATTGAAATATTTTTACATAGTCATTACAGTATACGTTTAAATTAGGATCTTGTAATAATCGCGTTTTTACGTTAAAAACTTTTACGTAAAAAGGGATTGAGAAAGTGAATGAAAATACTAGCTAGATCGAAACCGTAGGATTCTGATAATAATCCCATAAATATCCCTGATTCCCACAGACGTAAAATAGTCAAATTTTAACCTGCAATCTTTTCTGCATAGCAATGGTCAAAACTACCGAAATATGGCTAAATTTATCGCGTTTCCGTCGAACAACAAACAACAAACATGGTAGCAACAAACTGCAAGGTAATTTTTAACGAAATGCATTTGTAATTATTTTGGTTAAATTAACCATAAAATATAGTATTATAATATGTGATAAAGTTTAGTAAATGTGGCAAAATTTTGTAATTTTATCATTATTTCATAGAGCAGGCATAAAAAACATTTAATTGGTTAAGTTCAATTTTCAGTTTTGTATTTTTAACTAAATGTGATTAATAAGAACTATAGGTTTAAAAACCAGAATTTCTGGTGCATCATTAATATATAAACGGATAAACTATCAAATGAAAGGTTTACAAATACAATATATTTTTAATTTATTACCAGAATTTTGTTGTTTATTCTTCAGAAATGTCATTACCATATAGTAAACTAATTTTACCAGAATTTTTTTCAAGTGTATTAATTATATTCGTGTAATACTTCTGTATACCTTCACTATTATAATATGCATTCCCGTAGTAACGAAATTCTATGCGCCATATATTTTCAATCTATGAATGCATACATTTAAAAATTCATGTTTTCTTTGCATATAAATATTTTAGAATTCAATATGTACCCTGAAACTCGACTTCCTGCTTATATTAAAACTGAAATTTTCATGCAATAGCGAACTCTTGGAGCTATTTCCTTTTCGCAAAAGATTAATTTTTACAAAATTGTTTCTAAATACATCTAATTATGCATAAACATTAAACAACAAGCTTTTAGTGCTTTCAGGTTTTATATTTTTCTTTAATCAGAATCGATCCAAACAGCTCCACCACTTATTATCTTTCAGTATTAATTTAAAATCCAGCCCTACAGGCACAGATCACATAACGAGAACTGTCATTCGCACAGCGGGGACACAAGGCTTTAATAATCGATTTTTGAACTGAGGAACTAACTTCGAAGAACTGACAGGGCTTCGTCTTTTCCCCATTTCCCTCTGCACCTTTACAATGTCCCTTTAGACTTTTCACTTTCAGGCTTCCTTTATCCTTCGTAATTACATTAAGAACGATTAAAAGAAGTTTCATCCACCCTTTAACGTAACCCTATACCTTCACACAGCCACAAGTTTGTTAGGGGAAAACAACAGCGGCATAATATTGCGAATTAGGTACGAAAAATGGCTTTCCGGTCTCATGTCACTTGATTAACTTGTGTATGAAAGGGTAATGTGTGAATTAAAATATTGACTTAAAAAGACTGGTTTAATTTTTCGTCGCTTAAGAACCGAGCATTTCATTTTATAAACTAGTGCAAAATGTAGTTTTAAATGCGTATCATTAGCGGAGTGATTTTTTTATTAATAAAACAAAGATTTTATTTTTTAAGATTGCAATTATGGTCATCTTCTCAAAGACTATTGCATATTATCAGGTTTCGTGTGTGAAAAATGGCTTCCATGTCTCATGTCTCTTTATTCGTTTATTTATGAATGAATAATGTGTGATTTCCCTTAGGAAAATTTGCCATAGGTCTGCCATAAAAAATGCCATAGGATATTCCTATGGAGTTTTGCCTATGGTAAAACTTTGCCATACACTTTTGCCATATACGTATGGCAAAATATAGCCATACATGTATGGCAAATATGTGCCATATAAAAAAATACCATAGGATATTCCTATTGGGTTTTGCCTATGGCAAAATTTTGCCATACACTTTTGATTGATTGTCAAAATTTTACCATAGGCAAAACTCCATAGGAATATCCTATGGCATTTTTTATGGCAAACGTATGGCAAATTTTCCTAAGGGATATAACTTGGTGTAAAATGTAGTTTTATCTGGGCACCATTAGTGACCTAATTTTTTTAATGAAATAAAGATATTTTAAGATAGCAATTATATTTATCTCCATAAACACCATTGCATACTATTACACTATAAAAAACTCCGCACCAAATTACGGTAAAATTTATTTTTGTTGAAGCATGTTACGGAACGAAAAATCTGATGTAACGTAATTTTTACAGTAAACATTACCGTAAAATCACTCTAATTAAATAAATATTGCTGTAAAATCTAAGGGTATAATATTTTACAGTAAAAAGTCACTACACGGTAAAATAGATTTTACGGGTGATGCCGGTACTTACGGTAATTTTATCCAGAATTTCTTACAGTGTAGTATCGGGTATGAAAAATTGCTTCTTCTTATGTCACTTTATTAATTTGTTTTTGAAGAGACAACGTGTCGACTAAAATATGGACTTAAAAATGGCTGCTTTGGTTTAATTCTTCACACTTAAGCACCAAATATTGCATTAGTTTTATTTTATAGTTTGGTGCAAAATGCAGGTTTATTAGTTTTTATTGTCTTTATTTCATGAAACTAAATGTTTTAATTTTTATAGATTGCAATTCTATCTATCTTCTCAAAGACTATTGTATATTACTTAGAATTGGTTACGAAAAATGATTTTCTGGTGTTATGTCACTTGTTTATCAAAAGATAATGTAAGATAAGGAAATATTCATTTTAAAAAAAGTTGTATAGTTTATTTTTTTTCAATAAAATATGGAAAATTGAATTGATATTTATTTATGAACTATATAGAGAGTAGTTTAATTTTTGTATCCTTAGAATTTCAATACTATTTTTTATAGATTAAAAAGGACATTTCTTAATAATTGCAATTTTATTTACGTTCATTAAGACTTCCCATGTTAAAATGATTGATTGTCCCAACAAAAATTTTTGATGGTTTATGTTGGTTTAAGTGCAATTTATGATCACCATCAAAACATCATTTGATGGTCACCATCATCCAATATTTTCCATTATGCATTTATTCTTTTTGATAAGCCAACAAACTTCCATAGTGGAAAATGGTACTTTAATACTATAATGGTTAACTATCTAGAGAAGTTTGATTCACATGGACCAACAGTCCATAATGATTTAATATAAATTCTTGTTGGTTCTTAGAAATATACCAGCAAACAATTTGGTTTTTACCTGTTGAGCCATCATATATCAGTCATCATAACTCCTACGTTAGGAAGATGGTTGCTTATGGCCTTTCCACCATTTGATTTCTAAGATACTATGATGGAAATTGGTGATGGTCCACAATCCTGCAACAATAGATTTCTACGATGGTTTAACGGGAATTCTTGTTGGTTCAGCAGAAATATATCCTTTATTTGGAATTCAGTTTGCGAACCTTCAAGAAAGTAAACTCATTTCCGACTAATTCCTTTACATTTCTCACAATTTTAGAGGCAGGTGTTCCATCCTCGACTTCACTAAGAACCTCCGAGTACATGCGATATACGCGTTCGTAAAATCTGTGAAAACATGTCCTGGTATCTATAGAAAATTTCCTTCTCCCTCAGATCTATGTCAAAATTGAGGAAGTGGCTACATGATTTATTGATACTGCCTACTTATCTGTGGGATTATCTGTGGCCAAGATACACTTTCCCCCTTACGGTGTTCTCTTTCCAAATAAAACACTCACCTTCTTGACTTAATTCTTAAAAGGCCAATGACTGGCTAGCTTTGCTTGTCCAAGTGCCCTTAGTAACAGCATAATTTTTGATGTTTTGTTTTAGTTAAAGTGCAAAATCAACTACAGTTTCCTTTGATTTTCTTTTATTTAGTTTTTAAGATGTCTTATTATTAAAAAGCTATGACATATGTAGTGAGGCCACGGAGAAAGGAAGAGTTTGTGCAGTTGATTAAGCTGGTAACGTAAGATACCTTGTCAGATAAATTTATCTCAAAAAAAGATTTGGAATATTTACCAATATAAATTCTCTTAGATAGGTATTGAAGGTGTGGGTATTTTTTACCGTAAAATCAGTTTTATACTGGTACATGTTACAAGAAATATCAACTGTTATAATGTAATTTTTACAGTAATAATTACCTTAAAGCTAACGATTCACTCTAATTAATTAAATATTACTGCAAAAATTTCGGTAAAATACTTTATAGTAAAAATTTATTTCTCGATAAAATGAATTTAATCGATGATGCACCCAAATCACCGATACTTTATACCGTTTTTTTTTTAAAGTTTTTTTTAGTGCAGATAACAATAACTAATAACATTCTGAATTCTTTAGACAACATAAAGTGACTTTTAAGGAGTAAATAGAACAATTTATTTCCTATCATCTTTTCATTTCTTTGAAGTCTAAATTGCGGTTCATAAAGTTTAGTGATCAAGCTTATTCTTAAAATATTTATTATTCCTTTCAAGGCCAACTGCTCAATATTTTCGAACAAAATGTTTTCAACTTCCATCGCATTTATAGGAGAGGACATCAGCTCATCGCGAGCGCTTTTATTGTGGCCAAAAATATCAGAGACCGCTTTTTAACTTTTCCAAAACAAGCGATTTGTTTTCATCAGAGGGGCACTGATGTCATAGTTATTGCTCATTTCTCTTTTATGGAAAGAGAGATCAATTTCTCGAGCTGGTATTAGGCGGCTGGCCATTAATGCTCCTCCCCGCGACTTTTCGGTGTCGAGCTATCTATTATTCCCTGGAGATTGACAAGTAAAGCCATTATTGAAGATGGATCTACTGAGCAGGAAGCTGGTTTAAGTTTAGAACACTTAAGAACTAATTTCCTTAAAATGGAATCCACATTTCTAAGGACATATGGAGCAATATTCTCGGTTGCGTGTTATCTATTGTTACATATTTATAAATGCAGCTTCATTCGCGTACGTTTATAATGATTCAGTTCAAATGCAAATTCTAATAAGATACGTTTAACTTGCTGAAATTCGGACGTACTGCATAAATGGTCTCTTTACAAAATAAATTGTTATTCTACACCACAAGTATAATTTATATCGTCTTAGTACAACAGTTGTAATGTATAAATTACTATATTAGGAATAAAAGGGAATGCTGAAATATTATAAAAACAAATTTTTACTTGAAATAAGACATTTGTTATGATTTTAAATTGCAAGAATAAATTATATTTTTCAAAAAATAAAGCTCCATAAAATTTCTAACAATACTAAATGGAATATCTTGAAACAAATTTCAATACTCAACGCATATATTTGTCTTACATGGATTGAAAATAACGAATTTTTTTCTATTTAAATTTGTAACCTTTGAATCACATCCGTTGGATCTAACGTAGCCTATTAAAAATATATAAGTGCACCTCATAAATAGAAATACTTCCGATAAATTACTAACAATACTAAATGATATATTCTGAAGCAAATTCTGATATTCTAAGCATGTATTTGCTTTACGTGGATTAAAAATCACAATGTTTTTGCTATTTAAATTAGTAACATTTGAGTCGTGCACCTTAGAAACGTTTGAAACACATGCGTAAAATCTAATGTAGTTAATTAAAAATATGCAAGTACACACCTCATACTAAGCACAAACTAAAAATTGTTAATTAAAAAAATTACCTGATCCTAGATAAAAACATTAAATTCTCTCAATTAAATTGATCTATTGTTAACAGTTTTTGGTCCGAAGATATTTTTAAACTTAAATAATTGGGATAAAAGACGATGGCAACACTAAGACTGTGTAAACATTAACCAAAATGAATTTCCATTCACTTGGAGAGATTCAAACACACTTATATTACATTAGTTAAACTGTACTTAGTCGCGAAAAATCAAAATAATTTGTATAAGCATCGGTAGTCAATTTCTTGCTTTATTCAAATTTAAATATAACAAAATAACTTTTCTTTGTGGTTTCATTTAACACTTATATAAATAATGTTTTGACTTATGTACTTTTTTTCCTAATATTTTAAAATTATTGGATCTTTCTTTATTTAAATGACATTTCAGAAGCTTCCAGTATTCCATTAGATTTTGTTCGTTATTTTCCAGTATTTGGAATTCAGTTTACGAACCTACAAAAAAGTAAACTCATTTCCGTCGAATTCATTTACACTTCTCACAATTTTAGAAGCAGGTGTTCCATCCTCGACTCCACTAAGAAGCTCCGAGTACATGCGATATACGCGTTCATAAAATCTGTGAAAACATGTCCAGGTATCTGGAGAAAATTTCCTTCTCCTTCAGATCTATGTCTAAATTGAGGAAGTGGCTAGATGAATTATTGATGCTGCCATCTATCTGTGGGACTCTGAACCAAGATGCACTTTCGCCCTTACGATGTTCCCTTTCCAAATAAAACGCTCAGCGTCTTGACTAAATTCGCAAAAGGCCAATAACTGGCTAGCTTTGCTTGTCCCAGTGTCCTTAGTGACGACGCAATTTTCGGTGTTTTGTTTTATTTAAAATACAAAATCAACTATAGTTTCCACTGATCTTTTTTATTTAGTTTTGAAAATGTCTTATCATTAAAATGCCATGAAATATGTAGTGAGGAAATGTAGAAAGGAAGAGTTTGTGTAGTTGAATAAGCTAGTAGCTTGAGATACCTTGTTAGATAAATTTATCTTAAAAAAGATTTGGAATATTTACCAATATAAATTCTCTTAGATAGGATAAATTATTATAACTAAGATATAAATTATACCATTATATCACTAGTGTAATGATATATAAGTTATAATGCAGTTTTATTAAAAAATAAATCAAAGTTCTTTTCCTCTGAACTTCTGAAACAAAGTATTTGAGTTAGTAACCAACTATAAATTAATGAATGACTCTAAATTATAAATAGACTATACACTGACAAATTTTTCGGCCATTATGCACTATCTAAATTTTTTAATACATCTTTTATCCTTATTTTGATCTCGCTGAATACTTCTTCGTAGAAGGTTTAAAAAAGATTAATTACCAGTAAATCGATGCACTAAAAAAAGCATAGTCTGATCAAAACGACTAGAATATTGTAAATTTTACCGTATCCTTGATTCTGTGAGAACACCAAAAAACTCAGTAATTTTCACCGAAGTGCTTTGTTAACGATTATTGTGAAATGAGCAACAATATATGGTTTTATAATATAAAATAAAAATTAATAAAAAGGGAAAAATTTGGTAATTTTATGATGGTATCTTAGAGCGTGCCATGAAGACCACTTCTATTAAATTTTTGCTTTTCAGCTTTGAATTTTTCGCTAAATGAGTGGTAATAAGAACTGTAGTTCTGAAAACCTGAATTTCTGCTAAACCGTTACCACATAAACGGAAAAGTTACCGAGTAAATGGCTTAAATACCGTATATGTTGGTTTTATTAACCATAATATGTTGATTTTATTAACCATAACCATTTTTCACCAAAAATGTTATTATCATGCGATACGGTAACATTACCAGATTTTTTGTCCGTGTATCAATCAACACAACAAAATCTGACACTGAAAGACATATACCGGCACAATTATTATGCCTAAAACAATTTACTTTTTTAATTTTTTTTTTTTTTTTTTTTTTTTTTTTTTATTTGCTGCCCTTCCCGTTGAATTTATAATGTCATATTAAGTAAAACATGTTTTTTGAAATACATCCCATCAAAAGACAAAAAAAAATTTTTTTTCTTCACATAGTGATATTTCTTGAGTGTTAGTTACATAGTGATAACTTCTGTTAATTAATAATTACATAATCTGCAATTTTCCCGTTAATTCACTTTTGGTCAGCCGTAAAAACATATTTCGACACTACGTACATTAGATGCTATCGTACCAATATTAATATGTTTAGTACCTATTAAAAGATTCCATTAAACATACTCAATTGAGGTTGTTTAATCGTCCTATTTAAAAACAAAATAAATTAGTTTAAATTTAATCAAAGTAATTTTTTTCGTATTCTGAAATCTGTTCGATGTGCCGAAACTGGAATTCTAATAATAGACTTTTCGATTCGCCTTCTTAAAATGAAATGATGGAAACACCACACCAGACAATTTAAATTTGACGCATAAACACGTGATTAAATACTGAAAGAAAATTAAATCATCAGCAATGACTTCTCTACAATTTGCAATACACTTATATTTCAAAAACTGATGAACAAAATATATCGTTTTTATACAATTTAATATATCGAATTTTATATAATTTAAACAATATTTTTCACTTAAAGTAACTAAGTTAAATAAAAAGAATAAAACAAGGTGCGAAATTTTTAACTCTTTATTCGAACTTGAGACATTGTAAAGATACTTTGAAAGCGAGCAATAACAGAAATAAAAAATATAAAATATATTTTAATTTATTGCTTAAATGTTCTCAAACTAATATTAAAGGTGTGTTCACAAAAAGCATGAACATTAAGTTAACTGAAGACTCGAAAATTAAAGACTTACAAACTAAAGATCCGAACATTTAGCTCATAGCTTATAAAATGTTTGTAAAGGCATATTTTAAAGATTAGACTTTTTTGCAAAAAATGTTATAGATTAGATAAACGTAATTTGCAAATTTCACTTTGAGTCTTAATAAATGTGAGTTATTCCATTTGATGTCGAACAACTTGACTGTTCCGTTTAACACATTTGACGTTCATTTTTACGTTAATGTATTGTGTTTTTTTTTATAATAATTTTTCATAAATTTCAGATATTATTTTTTGTTTATCTAAACGAATCATTTAGTTAAATATTTTGTCTGAAATTTAACTTTCAAAAAAATAGGAACCCAATATTTTTATTGCTCATGTGCTATTTTTTTTTTTTTTTTGAAATAAAACATGAACAAATAAATGTGTCAGTTTCCATTAGAAGTAAAAAAGATGAAAATGACAAAATTAAAGTAATAAAATTAGAATATGCTTTAAACGTAGTATTAATTTAATAAATTAACTTTAATTGTATTTCTTTAACTAATATAATTTTGCAAATTAATTTTTTTTGTTTATAATGCATATAGTCGTCTTTTTTTCAGTGTATAATAAAGCTTGTTATACCCTAAAGCGTAAGGGAGAAAACTTTACAGAAATCTTAAGAGTTGCTTTATATTTAATTCAATTTTTTCTGCGAATTCAGAAGCATAAAATTAAATAAATAAAACTTTATGTCATTTTCTAGTTAATCGACTTAACGTTTATGTTAATCAAAACGTTCAATTTATTTTCAGATATTTTACTTTTTGTTAAAAGACAATTTACTAAAGGCATATTTATTGAACTTCTCTTCTCAGACCAAAAGATAATTTAAATTTGGTTTACTATTTGATTAGATATGAATCATTAATTTTTAATGTCCACATTAATTATAGAGTAAAATTGTTATTTTCCTGGGACTTTACCTAGGGTAAACTTCGTGTCCTGGAATAATCGGAAGCATTAAATTTTAAAGTTTTATTTATTCCGAATTATATTGAGAATTAAGCTTTTTTTATTTAAAAAATACTTCTCATTTTTCAATTTTTTGAGATTACATGGTTAGCAACACAATGAAAATGTATTAAAAACTTTTTCAAGTCATTAAGACTTTTATGATTAATATCGAGCACGCAAAAACATCATCGTATTTCTTTTTTTTTTATCAAATTTTAGCTCTAAAAATAAGTTATAAAAGTTCTTCGCAGTATTTTATAGAATTTTTGGCATTCAAGTATTATTTGTGCTTTTGTGAAAATTCGGAAATAGAATATAAAGAAGACTACTGCAATAGAAAGTCAATAGACTCGTACTGTAAAATAGTTTTAGAAAACAAAAATAGTTGTACATAGATGCTTTCTCGATGAAATCAAAACAACCTAGATCCTTTTAGTCTCTGAAAAGTTAATATATGAATTTAATTCCTAAACGAATATGTTAAAAATACATGTATAGATTTATTTTCAAAAAATAAACGCATCAATCTTGTAAACTTTATGGAAAATATGCATCTCTATACAAAGTACAGTAATTCCTAGATCATATTTTTCCGACGCAAACATACTATCATTTAACGAATGTTAAAAAAAGTTTGGTCAGAAACTTCTCGATTAATCTGCGAAACCATTATTAAATTGATATTTTTCTGAAGAGTGTGCGATTAACATTTGTGATCAAATATTGAATTTTGCTTGTTAGAAATTCTTAAATAGCAAAAATGTCTAGTACTTAAAAACATGATGAAATCTCAAATGACGGGATAATGTTTTTCATAAATCAAAAAAAAACCGTTCTTAGACATATTTTATTGAAATATAATTATAAAACCAAGGAAAAAGCTCCACTGTTAGAGGAAGCGATTGATCAAAATTAAACATTTGTTTTTACCAAATGGCTAAGCTCGCCAATTCAAATTTATCCTTCGAAAATCTTCAGGTCCTGCAGACTTCAGCCATTCTTGCAAATTTATATGAAAACTCGTTTCGGAGCACTTACAACTAATTAGTTGCATGTCTAGTTTAAAGTATCAGTAATCAAAATATGATTAAATGCTGTTCGTTTGAAAGTTAAATAATGTTGTGCATCGCTTCGTTTTGCATATCTTTTACTTCGAATCGATTAAGTGCCGGTACGAGTAATCAAAATGTGACTAAATATTATAATTAGCTATATTAAAATTTTAATAATGTTTTGCATAATTAATTTACAGAATTTAATTTTTGACAGTAGCTTAGTAAGTTTTAATAATAGATTCAATAACTGAATTTAATTCAAATGGACATATATCTGATTATAATTCAAGTAAATAAGCAATAAATACAATAACTGAATGCATTTGAAATAATTTACTTTTAATTAATAAATACCAGTAATCAAAATATGACCAACTATAGATCAATTATGAGCTCTATAATGTTTTGGATTGTTTGTGTTCTTAATTTGCATCTTACCACTAAAGTATCAGTAATTATAATCAAATATCATTCGATTAAATGATTCATGAAATTTTACGTCATTTTATTATGTGCAGAGTTTACTGCTAGTACTGAAAAAAGAATTCCGGTGAAATAAAAATCGGAATCTTTAACAATAATACCTTTAGTATAAAAAACCCTAATTCTAGTTAATAAAATCAAATTATACGGTATTTAAACCATTCACTTGGTAATTTTAACGTTCATAATGTAACGGTTTGCCGGAAATTCTGGTTTTCAAAATTATGGCGCTGATTTCTTAGCGTGCTTATTTCACTCTCAGTAAAAATTAAAAAACTTTAAATTGAAATTGACCAGATCAATGGTTTTTATACTATTCTCTAAAATATCAGGATAAAATTAAAACATTTTCACATTTACCAAGCTTCATGACACATCATTAAATCATATTTTATTTGCTTATTTTACCAACATTATTACTAAAGAACTGCCGGTAAAATTACCACTCTTATTTGCTGTTCCCATAGAGTTAGAAACACGATAAATTTTGCAATATTCTTGTAATGATGACCATATTTTTCTTTTTGGTGTACTGTTATAACCAAATATGATCCAAATTGTGATCTAAAAATACAACCAGACATGATCCTAAAAAAATCAAAGTGATATTTTGCATCATTTTAACATGTACATAATTAGTTTGTAACTGTAAATTATGAAAAAGCAAAAAATAGCCCGACTTTGTTCTATTGTTCAATAAAATCCGCAACAATGTTTTACATCATTTTGATATATGCGCAGTTTATTATTTACCAGTAAAATTATGGTAACTAAAATATAAAGGCTGATATTTTTTTTCATCTCTCTTTTAAGTTTTATGTGAGAAATTAAGCGCTTTTAACTTTATCATATTTATAAAACTTCCCTTTATGAAGTATATAGAAACGAAAGGGATCTATTTCACGCTATTGTGAACTTTAAAAGGGTACTTAATATCTTTTTTGATTGTAAACGATGTGAACTGAACATTAATAAAGTACCTATATCATGAAAACTGTAGAAGTTTGAGTCTGTTAGATATTAACAAGTTTTCCACTGGACCGTAAAATTACTGGAGCACCAGTATGACAACCGCATCAATATCCCAATTAAAATACCTTCTGTTTTTGTTTAAAATTTTAATAAATTATAAAATTCATAGTTTAAAGTATTTCCTACCTATGGTTCTATTATTTTCATCGCATGTTTGAAAATACAGTATTTATATGAAATAAAAATCAGTAAACAGAGCTACAAGCTAATCTGATTACCGAATATGAGAGTTTTGTTTACATGAAAAAGATTATACAGTATAAAGGCCATTTTATTAAATTTTGCAAATGTAAAGGCATTTAATACAAAAATGGAAAGATTTTAATCTCACTTTATTTATTCTTTGCAAAATGTTTAACTGTTGGTTACAACTATATTGTAGAAAATTAAAATAACAAATTGTACCTCAGTTGCTGTTCTTTTAATCCTCAATTAATATAATTCATGGTTTATGAACTGTAAAGAGTAAACGTATAAAAATCGTAATAATTTATGAGCTTGTTTCGACGTAAAATAGTAGTTAAAAGTATGATTTTACAAAATTGCCTCTGGAGATTTAGATAAACATCAATATCAATTAAGAGTTTTTAAACAAAATTTTTAAAATATTTCTATAATCACTAACTAAATTATCTAAATGTTATTTTTATTTTAATGCATTTTTGAGAATAAAAGCTTAAGAAAATAATTAGCTCAGTAATTTTGAATCATATGATTCAAAATTACTGAGTTAATTATGATGAGCTAATTAAATGAACAAAAACTGTGAGTTTAAATTTCTTAATTAAAGTTGTTGTTTGATCTTTACTAGCTTATAAATTTTCACATTTTTCAAAGTGCCCCTATAAATGTTTGTGAGATTGTTTAAACTTAAATTAATCAAAGGAGATACGTTAATTCAAGGAAAGTATTATTTTTTGTATGTGATAGTATTTAAGAATCTTGAAACATTAAGTAGAATTTCAAACGAAAATGAACAAATTAAATAATAAGATATCCTGTTTGAATTGACCTAAGCACAAATTTTATGTAATTAAATAGTTTGAAGAAAAAAATAATTGTTTTTTTTTTGTTTTCTGATTATTGTTTTTTAAAACATTTGTTAGTTCTTACTGAAGTTTAGACAAAGTTCTTTAAATAAATGAGAGAATTATAATATTTATAAAAATTAAATAACGCTCAAGCAGAGCTTTACAGAAAATTAAACAGCTTTTCCGTTAATTTCTAAGAAACGTATCTACGATAATATTTTAATATTTCACTAAAATGTCTTATATAAACAAAATAAATATAAAAAACTAGACTGTTCACTTTCCATAACACATTGTGTGTAATCGCAACCAAAAATAACGATTTCAAATTATTTTATATTACTTAAAGGAAGCTTTAGTCCATAATTTATTAGAAGCTATTTTTACTTTTACAAAGGGTGCTTGTTAGCAAATTTTTTTTGACCTGAAGCGGGTGTACATTAGTTTTAAATCAATATCAAAGGAACCTTTTACTTTTAAAACTACGATCACATAGTCTCGAAATATCCATTACAAATTTAAATATTGGATATGAAATTCCAATGGTGTAGCCAGAGGCAAGAACTTCTAAGATTGTTCAATACCACCCACGCCAAATAATCAATACCATTATCGAACTATAAAGCTTAATCGCTCGGGAGTGTGTCAATAGTATCCAGGTTTGGGTAAAAGCTATTCTACAGAAGCTGTCGTTCCAGATTAAAGATAACGATCCAGCGGAAAAGCGGCTGTGGTTTCCAGCGGCTGTTGCTTGCTGATAATGGATCCTACGCACTATTTCCTGCCGCCTCCTTCAAATATCACTCCGCTATTCTTAATTAAGATCTGTAAAAAAGAATCCTACAAAGATACTGATGAAGGATATGACCAACAAATCACAAATGATAAAATTAAAGGGTGGTATACATGATGAAAGTTCTAAATCGATCTCTTTATTTTTATTAACAATAAATTCTAATTGTTCAATTAATATATGTAATTTCGTATGAGCTCTAGAAATCTATGTTACAAATTTATAAAAGAGTTCAAAACTATAAATTAAACTGTGCTAATATATTTAAAGAATAAATAATATGCAATTACATTTTAAGTATGAGGCCAGTGTTACGCTGTTAAAAAATTTACAGATCCCATTTCGGGGTACCGGGTTTCAGGGTCCGTGTACGTTTTACCGTTTAATTCATTTTTAACGAAATATATTTAAGACAAAAAATCTGATATATCTTAACTTTTACTGTAATAATTTCACTAAAGTCACTGAATCACTTTGATTGAATAAATATTATTGTAAGAATTACGGTATAATATTTTACGGTATAAATAGATTAGCACAGAAAATTTCGATACTTTATACCGTAATTTCACAGTATAGTTTGTGAAAATTATGTAAAGAAAAGTAAATTATGGATAAAATTCAATATTCTATTTTCAACACAAATATGTATTTTTTTTTTCAATAAAATTTTTGTACTAGAAAATTAGATTAAAAATAAATAAATTTCTATTACAAATTAAAATGGAGTAATTCTACATACTCTCCTGAATTAACAAAAATTTTAAGCAATTTTTTTAAACATTAAGCTTTTCATTTTATACAGTACTAAACAATAGTACAAAATATTTATCACCCATAAGTAATTTAAAAAAATCAAATGCAAAAAAAAGTTTTTTTATTCATATAAATTTATAACGTTAACTTTCAATATTTCTAAAAAAACCCCTTCAAATCAAATAATCACATTTAAAATATATACATTTGTTACACGTGTCAGTATTTTTCAACACGGTAAAAATAATAAGATTAATTTAAGTTGCACTTAAGTTGCTTATTTAAATTCACTTCAATATTATGTTTTTTACAACTCATTAATATAATTTTATTTCTTGAAACAATATAGTATTCCAAAAAAATTATTGGATTTTAAAACACTGACTCAGTTTTAAAACAACCAAAATAAAAATTCGTTAATTTATTTTATTGATATCAATTTAAACATAAATAATGATTCTGCAGCTAAAAATCTTTTTTAAATTTATTTGACGGCGGATTGGGAAATGTTGGGTTGACGAAATTCGCGGGGGTTGAAGGTGATGAGTAGGAAGTGTATATATTGTCGGGGGCGAAATGAGATTAGTGACTTTTCAAAATACATCATTTCCTGCCATTTTAATCGTTCTTTGCAATGAAATATTTAGTTACCTTCGTCGCTGAAAAAGCGAAATTTACATTAGAAATAGATATTTTTTCTCGATCATATTTACCTAATTTAATTTTAAAGTCTGGTTTATTTCAAAATAGTAATACCACCTGCTTCATTTTAAAATAGTAACAACTTTATTTTAAATATTAAAAAAACTGAATGACATTTCACGTAAATCAGTGAAGAATCTAAAGAAGCTCTTGAAGAAAAATTGAGGAGTGTCGAGAGTGAAACTGCTTTATATATTTTAGTGAGTTTCAGATTATCATCATCATATGCAGAAATATACAAAAAGCTGTTGATCACATCATTTTAACCGAAAAAATAGCTTTTCTAAAATATTCTGTATTTCCAGCTGAAAATAATGAATAGGAGAAAATCGTGATTCGTGATATCGTGAATAAATTTTATAATCGTATTAAAATCCTATTATAGAAATTTTTCCCTAAAATATATACTCCTCATCTAATTTCAAATCACTTCAGTGTGAAAAATTTATTTCGATTAAATAATTTTTACGAGTTTGAGAATTCATAAATTGAGAAACGAAATCAATTTTAAGACATTCAGAGTTGCTGATAAGACTCTGAATAACTTAAAACCAATACCATCATCAACGAATTAAAATACTTTTCTATATAATTTCATTGATTTATAAAAGTTTTTCAACGAATTTCATATTTTTTCAACGAAGAGATCTACAATTTTAGTTTTGGGTAAGTTGAAAGGCAATTTTAGTGAGTAATTTAAATGGCACTTTTAGTGAGAAATTTGAAAGTCTTATAATTATAAATGAAATACAATTTTTATTCAAAAGTAAATACGTTTTAAAAACAAGTTACAACATGAATGTAAGAAAGAGTGAATAATTTTCTACTTAAAGTTTTTTTCTATGAAAATCTAAACATTTATTTTAAGAAACGAACATCATGCAAAAAAATTCAGTGCTTTTATGTAAAAAAGTGAGTAGATTATTTAATTTAGTTTTCAAAACTATATCGCAATGAAACCTTTATAAGAAATATACCATCAAAATAAAAGCAGATTTATGTAGACAAAAATGTTTTCGATTTGCTTATAAGCGAATACTTTTATAATATATGTTTTAAAAAACCATAGTTTTAAAAAATATAAAGCTTTTTAATTACTTTGATATTGAGAAAAATACTTACTCATAATAATAATATTTTTACTATAAAATTTAAGTTATATTTGTATCTGCATGGAATAAAATATATTCTTTCTCAGAATTTTAATTCATTATTTTTACGATATACTAATTAAATCATTTGTAAATAAGAAAACTAAAATATTGCTTTAGAAAGATTAATCCTCAAAGTTATGATGGGGAATTTGTAAATTTTCAATCAAATGACTTTTAATTTTGTTGCCATTCATCATTATTTAAGCTTTCAAACTAAATAACTTATATTCTAAGCAAATAAGGATTAAATAGTAATTCCATTAAAATAGTGGGATAAGTTTCTGAAATTGCAGAGGTTAGCCAACAGGGGAGATCTTTTTTGTCTAAATGTAAGATGAAACAATATTGCATCAATTTACTTTGGATTTGAAATTAATTAGCTGCTGAATGAGATTCAAAATTAATCTGTTTCTGTATTTTAATAAAAAAATATTTTTAATAGTATTATTTGATCCATGAATATTTAGTTAAAACATATTTTAGGAAAATATGTAAATCTATGTTTTATTTTAATAATTTTAGGATGTCAATTTTTGATTCAATAAAACAAAAAAAAATGAAAATTTAAATTTAATTGAAAATATAATTCTTAAAGAAAATTTAAAAACGTTTATAATCAGAATGATTCAAAATATTTGTTATTTTGAGTTACAGGAAAAGTCATTTCAGTATGTTTAATTTTGGAAGCAAAAAATGAAAATAATGTCATTTATTTATAGCTTCAATTCATAATCAATATATATATATATATATATATATATATATATATATAGTTAAATTAAGCACAAATCTAATACAATTTCCTTAAACCTTAAGTAATTCTGCTTTTTTATTGTGATTTGTTGCCCTTCCCGTTACTTTATGCAATTAGATTGGCAGAACACGTTTTTCATTAGTAAATTTCATCAAAATAAAAATCAACTGTAATCAGTATTATTTGGCATAATTCTTTTTCTCTAAATCTAATAGCATAAAACCACAATCAAGCGACTTTCTGCCTTACTTCTCATTATCGAGAGGCAGTAAAAAATATCTATCACAGTATCTATTATACCTCACATAATAAGTACCAAATATACTAACATAATCTTTGTACTTATATTAGTATATTTTCAATCTATTAAAGCTGCACCAATAACCATAACAGCAGTAGTGCCAATTAGCCATTAATGACGTCAATAATAGTATATTATTCACATAATAGTATATTATACAGAGAGAGAGTAATAGTAAAAATATATGAATATATACATTGATTTGCTAACTTACCATTTTAAAATGCTAAGCTTAGTTTTTAACCATTTTGAATTTAGTGTTAAAGGAAAACTTTGAAAATCACTCTTGATAAATAGTTCAGTTAATAGGCTGTGATTAAAGACAATTAAATATAGCATAATTTCTGTCCTGTTTCAAAGTAAATTGTTTTAATTCATAAATTCGTGATGTATAGCAATCAGATAAACTTGGTATGCTTTCCTTATTATTTTTTGACTAGATAGAAATTCATATATACATTATATAGATTACACTATATATCTGTATCAGTATTGTTTAAAAAACTGAATAAGTTAACTAAAATATAGCGAGTTAAAATTACCGTCTTTTTAAATCAAAATAAATCTAAACAATCCTTTAAGAAAAACAATGCATTTTTTGCAATAAATCTAAAAAGAAATTTAATCTTACTAATTTAATCATTAAAATTTATCATTACTAACTGTATTTTTTTCATAAAGCGAATTTTTTTTCTATGTTATCAATTTATATTTTTTTGTTAATAATCTCTTTTTAAACAAAGAATTTATGTTCCAGGCTTGAAAATAATGCAGTAAACATATTTCACATGTGACGAGATAGTTTATATCTAATATAAGTTTGTTTTTATTATCGTAAAATTGTTTGTTTGTATTATCGTAAAATTGTTTGTTATCATTAACCGTTGCTGAAATATTAAGATGTTTTTCGATTTTTGAAATTTTAATATAATAACAGTTCAGAGATATTTTATTGTCAACCAAATTCATATTTTATAATACTTGCTCATCTTAGACTACATGCTATATTTCCTTGCTTAACTTATAAGGAAATCTCTAATTGCAATGTTAATTAATTGGTTAAAAATCCAACCTCACACAGAGCAAAAAATACTGGTAAAGCCTAGATCAATTTAATTTTGAACTTATAAAGTACTTTAAGGGCTATATTTATAAAAGTGGTTTTTTTGAAATTTGCATTTGTAAAAAAAAATTTAATGACCTTTACGGTTCTTTGATTATTTTTAAATTCATTTATAAAATAGCTCTTAAGACAGTTATATTTATAAAAATAATTTTAATCATTTCATCGTTTGTGAAAATGATTTTAATCTGCTTAAAGTTTAGAAAAATAGTTTTGCATACATTTGTGAACACAATATTAAAAAGGTTTGAAAAGACTGATTAAAAAAATGATTGAAAAGATCCTTTGAAAGAATCATATTTTTAGCAAAAGTGACTTATGAAATACATATTATAATTACCATTTACTGTCTGTCTGTAAATTATGAACTTGCGTATCTAAAAGATTTTTTATAGTTCTTAGAATTGTAAGTTTCCAATATCCACTGTATCTTAACTGAAATGAATCTGTAACTGTAACTTTAATGAAATTTTGATTTGCTTCACGACAGAATAATTTTTAAGTGCATTTATTATTCCAACAATTCCAAACGACTATACCTTATAAAGACAAAAATTCACTCTCCTTTAAAATTTTCTTTACTTTCGTTTCTGAAAAGTAAATTCTCCCTCTGGTTTATATGAAAAATGAAATATATATTCCTTACTATTTTTCTGAAAGAATTGCCTTATTCTTTACAAAGAACAATAGATAAGCAAATGATAGAAGCTTTGGCATACTTCCAGAAGAAATGTTGCAGCATAGCCATTTATACTGAGATTTGAAAGATCATTTATCTTTCCAATTCCCCTCCCAGTTTTAACATGAACTTCTATTTTGTGCAAGATGTTACGATACTGTTGAAAATAACTATTATGTTCGAGGAAGAATTTTGTAGCTGTATTATTTTTTGCAATATTTGAAAATGTATTTCTCATTTTTTCTTGTAATAAATTTTATTTTAAAATGTAGCATCATCCGTTTGTATAAGTATGTTAGCGTTTTAGATATACAAATACAGATGCTTTCAAATTTTGTAAAAAAAGTACAACTTGATAAATACAAGTAAATTTATTCACTATAAAAAAAATACAAAACAAGCAAGTAAATATTTACGAATTAAAATAAAGCTTCGGATATCAAGTAATTTGTTTCAAAATTAAGTAAATATTTACAAAATCAAACAAAAGTTTCTCAAATCTAGTAATTTTTGGCAAAATTAAGTTTAATTGTAACAGTAATAACCTTTCAAATTGTCAAAACTAAATTTGAAATCAACATAAACTTTTAATAAACAATTAAACCAATTTGTCACAGAAAATAAAGTTTCTTTTCAGCAATTTTAACTAGACTTGCTTTCAAACTCTTCAAATTTTTCATCTCTTCATCTCCCTATTCATCTAAGCATTCTTTCATTTTCTGGATAAAAATACTTTTTAATAACTTTTTTTCTAATATACATTTATATTTTTTAAATAAATGGTAGTTACCACTAATTCTATGTAACTTTAAATTACCTGTTGCAAAGGAAATGTATATTATATTTCTAAGCATATTTTTATGAGAAAAGTTTTAAATTGAAAATGAATCAATATTTAAGTGTAGTACTGAGTCTTATATTGATTGAAGTCATAGATTTCGCATTAGTTACAATTAATTCATTTATAATTTTATCAATCACAGATAAATTTATTTTAACCAAAATCCCTAGCCCATTATTGAAATATTTTAATAGAAAGTTTCCTTTTCTAAAAAATATTTAGAAACCTCAAAATCTTTAAATATTATTAAATCAGCATTCATCCTGACAGTTGAATTTAAAAATTAACATGCAAAATTTTTTATGCTTCTTAAATTTTATTTCAGTTTTAGGATAAAGTTCAGAATATCTTAAAACCCCATCTCTTTGTTTTTAAGGTAAAACTTTAATTTCAAGATAAACAAAAAAGCAATTTTTATAGCAATCTTCACAGATTAGTAGATCGTCAACGGTAAGTAACTGCACAACTACAATTTGTTGCAATTAGTTACTTACAAATTCCCCAATAAATCGCAATCATTTCTAGCAGTAATAATTTTGAATCAATTTGTGAACGAAATACAGAAATGCCTTTTGAAAGTTAGCTTAAGCTCAGAAATACTTACCTAATTGAAATTACAATATTTTTCTTAATAGTTACTAAAATTAATCAGTTCAATCGTAATCATGAAATTTGTCTTGTGATATCCGTGACTGAGACAGAAATCCCCTTGATAGAGTATTATACTCTGGCGAGAGCTTTTATAAAAAAAAATTTAATCGTTTAAATATTATACGCATACTTATAAAATCATATTCAGAATTTTTAGCTAGATTACAAGCTTATGAGCTTGAGGCAAACAAACTTTATTTAACATTTTTTTTAATTAAATAAATTTTTAGGAAACTTAAAATGTAGACTGCATTATTATTGAATTATCATACGTTTCAGTATAAAGCTGAAACTTAAAAGCTGAATAAATTTTCTAAATCTTACTCTTTTAAAAAAATTATCCTTCAAGATACAATGTGATCTGCATCGTGCATCATTATTATCATTATTTATTTCAAGTTAAAACTGAAACATAGAATTAATCAATTATCTAAATGTTACCATTTCAAAATATTTTTCTTCATAATGCAACGTCATCGTTCATTATTATTATTATCACCATTCGATTTAAGTCAAAATTGAAACATAGAATCAATCGATTTTCTAAATCTTGCCCTTTTAAAATATTTTCTTTCAAAATTAAGCATGCGTTTCAATATTATTACCATTATTATAATCATTCGTTTTAGGTAAAAACTTAACTATACAATCAATCAGTTTCAAATCTGTTATAGAATCTGTTATCAGTTACAATCAGTTATAGAATCAATCAAGTTCAGCATTCAAATTGTTTTTCTTCAAGTGCAACGATGTTGCACTTAAAAATGTCTCAAACAATACTTTTTTTACGATACTATAGAGTGAAAAATTTACATAAAAATTATAACTAATCGTCACTGAAATTATTAACGACATTCCTTTTGAAATCAGAAAATTTTTTAAGGAAAAAAAAAGAAGAATGAAACTAGAATTGATAATCGACTTATTTATTGAGTTTAGTAGAATAAAAGAATAAAATAACTCATTCAAATGTTTTATAACTCTTTTTTGTTATAAAAGTAAATATATATAAATATATACATATATTTCAGTGCGTTACTTTTTTTTTATTCATTCAAACAATCTATTTCATAGTTTCATGGTTAGATTACTAAATTGCGTTGTAGCTTTCGTCAAAAAATATGCATTTTTTCATATATTTTCTGTTGAAGATATTATATTTGAATTTTTATTTAATAATTTAAACGGTAATAAAAATTAAATGAATTTTACTATTTCTGTACGTATATTGTTCCATATAATATCGAAAATCATTTTGATATTATTGCTTTTGATTTTTATATTTTATGTGATTTTCTGCAAATTTTTTAGACTTTATTTAATTTACTCTCAATTTTTTTTAAAGTGTTATGAGCCTTTGAGCATTTTTTTTAACTCGAATCCAAAAAGGAAACTATGTATTCTATCTAAATCTTGTATTTTCGAAAATTTTTCTTTGAGTGAAAATTCTGTTCCAACTAGAAAAATTGTCAAAATTCCGTATTTTTTTTCGTTCTTCACAATGCAATAGTAAAAAACAAAAGAGAAAAAAAATATATTCTTCGTTTGGATCCGTCCAAGTGAAATTAATGATGCCATTCCTCTTGCAATGACGGAGAAAATCCTCAATCGAAAGAAAAGAAGAACACACTAGAATTGATAATCGATTCATCGATTGGGTTTAGTCGAATCAAATAGAGAAGAGGAGTAGAACAGTAATGACTATTCGCTAAAAATTACGAAAGCAGCGTTGGCAACGTGGATAAATATTCGGAATACATATATATTTCGAAAGAAAATAATGCCACGTTTATTTAAAATGCGTATTATTTGCTTTATAACTGAATTCTATCTTGACTTCTGTTTCTGTATTTAAACTATCATGAGGATTAAAAAAAAATAATAGGTATTTGCTGAATGTGATTCTTTTATCTTTTATAACCTTAAAAAATGAAATTCATTTATTTCCCTTTGGTTCAAAATTAAATTTGCATATGACAAAAATGAAAATGCATTGATTGTAGTACTTTAGCAAAATTCTCAGACTTTATCAAACATACATGTGCCTTGAAAAATAAATCATTTTAATTATATTTTTGCATTCCAAATTGATAATTTTTAAACTTATATTCATATAGAATTTATTTGAGTGTCTTTCTTTTTATGATAATAAATGATTTATTTATTTTTCAACGTTTATAAGTTTTCTTACTTAAATTGCATTACGTTTTACTTATTCGAAATAAAACTATTTTTCAATATACATATATATCTTGTATATATACAGTACCGTTCAAAAGTATCAGTACACCTAGAAACTTATAAAAAAATGGCAAAATTCAAAGTGTCATAACTTCTTTAAAAATGATCAAAAACGCTTCTGCTTTAGCTCATTTTAAAGCTTAAAATCTCTACTTTTATGTACTTTAATATATTTTGCAACTATGTACAATTACACTCTAAACAATCGTAGAAAATTGTATTAATTTTTCGTGAAGTTTGACGCGATGTACGGGCATAAAGGGGTTAGATATTGTTAATTTTTATTACACCATTGAAACTTAGCTTTCTTTTAACTTTCATTTAAAAAACTTTTAGCTTTCATTTTTAAAAAAAAATTCGGAAGAAACATGTTTTTTGACGAAGTTATTGTCAAATAAAAAAAATGTTTTTTTTTCAGAATTTAATGATTTTTCAGCAATTATCATGAATTTTACTGTAATTATAATATGATCTGAAAATTTTTTAATTAAAATAAATTAAAATTTAATATTTCTCGATAATATTATTTCATAATTTATTATAACAATTTTAACTTTTTTTTTTGGAAAATATAATAATGAAATAAGAATCAACGTTTACAATTNATATATATTGAACAGCCAACCCAATTTTGAGTTTACGAATACCAATGCTCAACTTCGCAGCTTTGTAATTTTTGTCCCAATCCATAAGACTTCTGAATCAAGTATTGAGAGAAAATTACCTTTCTGAAGGACTTGTTGATGGAACTAACCAGTTAGATGGAAAGGAAAACCACGAAAACTTCCACAGCTAGCCCGATTGCACGGGGACTCCAACCTATGATCTGTCTACCACTGAGGATATTTTTACGTCATCACTGAGGTCGGTGCGAGTTGCGTGTGTAATTCGTATCAATGAACCATCACTGGGATTCAATCCCGGTACACCTAATTGGAAGGCGGACGCTCTATCCCCTAAGCCTCCACGGCTCTCAATATTATAACATCTTTTGAAATATGCTATATGCCATCTAATCTGAATCAGATTAGATTCATTTTTCTTTGTTTACCATAATCATCCCCAGCACTATGTCAGGTTGCTTTGAAAGTTCGTCCTGAATCAAGGCTATAGAACTTTGCAGAAGTTGTTTAGCAGCTTCAATCGTATTGTACAAATTTTGAACTTCTTTTTATCTCATGAGAATCTGATAGTCCTTAAGTGAGGGGAAATAAAACGTGTTAAAGCAGCTTTGTCTTTCCTGTTCCCCTCAAATTTTAAGGTAGTGCCTGGACCTCCACTTCTGTATCATAATTGTACTGGTGATTACCTCCAAAAAAAGGCAAACGAGGTCTTTCTTCTTGAGTACATCTCAAGTTATGTCAAAGGTTTCTCATGTGTCTGCGGGTAGCAGTGCCGTCCTTGGTTAGTTTATCTGCTATATCATTATATTTCAGATTAACATGAGATGATATCCATTGCAGATGGATTACACAAACCATTGGCAGAGCACTATGCCTTTAATTACGCTTTTATGTAACCTTATATTATATTTGTATGTACCTATTATATTGAACGACTGGGGATCGATTCTTAGACGAGGCTTGCATCCTTCCCAGCTTAAAATTGATGTTCACCAGCTTGGCTTAAAAGTAAAGCTGGCATGTGCGTAATGCTAACCACTGTAACACTCCCTGTTGCCGGTTTCAACATTATTTAGCCTTGAGCTCCATAAGCTCCTCCCTGGCGCACAGTTATCTTTTGAAAGGATTCTTAACTTTACATAGTATTTTATTATAGTGAACCTAACTTTTTTTAATTTTCATAATGCTTTTTTTCCGAAAATATGGTTGCACTAATTCTAAAGTTTTCTTAAAAAATGTTTATGCTCTAGTTTGCCTATTCTTCCCTATTTTTTTTCCTTGAACTTGATGGTTTTAAAAGCGAAGTTAATTTTGCAGTTTAACTTCTTCAAGATTTAAATATTTCTTGTAATTTAAGAAACTTAAACCTAAACTTGAAAAAAGATTTTAGTAATCTCTGTCATTCGTTTAGGATCTCTATAGCTAAACATTTCATTGATGTGTACTTTTAATTATTGTCAAAATGAAAATTTTGAATACAACTGCTCGTTAATTTATTCAAATATCTACCTTGAATCCTTTTGCAAAATTTTTGTTTTGGAGTTAAGTCTGAGTAAATCACTACTTCAAACGTAATTATTGAAATACGAGAGCTGAAACAATCTTACACCTTATACTACGATTATTTTCTTTCAGTCTAAGAATTGATAATATTTTTTGATTCTGTAACAATATTGATTTTTTCTCAATCATTTGATTATTTACCATAAAAATTAAAATCATGAAATCGCTAATTAAATCATATAGTAATTGCTGGTTTAATAATATGAATCAGAAAATTTTTTAATCAGTGCAAAAGAAATTTCTAAACATAAGAATTAACCTATTTACCATTGACGTATTTGTTTTCTATTATGGATCCAGCAATTTCTTAAAGACAATAAAGAAACAATTCATTTTTTACAAAAAAAATTTTTTAAGTTTCAAAAATACTTTAAAACCTCAAAGCTTAAAGAGCTGACCTAGCTATTATACAATGTGTTCCACTCAAATAAAGCTAACTTGATTTTGTTCATGAACCGAAAGCATGAAAATCAATGAGCACCAAATATATGTACTTACGAGAAACTCATATTTACGAGAAATAATTTACTTCCTGCTTCCACCTGAAGAGGAAAATGCAACGAATAAGCATAAAAGATTAAAAAAAGTGTCCCCTCAAGATAAAACCACTTTTAATTGCTGTAAAAATATCAATAATTTTATATCACTTGAGATACATGACGATGCATGCCATTTACTTATCTCAGGTGGAGGGCAATAATATCAATATGAAGTCAAGTTTCAATGATGCTACTCTTCATTTCCGCTACAGACTGAAACTGTTGTTTTTATATACATCCTTCGTCAGGATAGATCTTCACGTATTCTTGGAAATTGAGATCATGAAAAAGGGAAGTCAATCATGACATGTACCCTTTAATCCAAACACCAGTACTCTGAAGATTTTGCAAAGTAAATGAAGAGGGTCTCTGTGTGTAAAATCAGACTTCGGTCGAAAATACTCCCCCAGCTAAGTATTATTTGATTACAATCGATAGCATTGAAGTGGCCTGGGTAAAAGCTTTATTGAGTTTACACCGTTTTATGAATGACGTACTGTTTTTCATGACCTAAACCCTAAGAAAACATGGGGCCTATCTTCAGTAGAACTGCATATGCCAAAATGTAGTAGTTACAGTTTGTAACAGAAATTAAAGCTGTTATCTTTGAAATCTGTGATAATATTGACGCTAATGTCCCCCAAGGTTTAGTAAATGATTAGCAACATTACATATTTCAAGTCATGCGTAAACATGCAGGATTTATTAGCTATAATCAAAAGCGGCTTTATTTCGATAGGACAGTACTCGATAGGACCATATTATTTCTTATTTATTCAATTTTTTTCCTATTTGGGTAAAATAGGAAGTGAGTTATGTCTCGCAAATACGTGTTAAGATATAGACTTTTTTAATACGTAATAATGGTTCTCATTGATTTTTTTATGTCTAGTTATGGCACAAAATCAAGGCAGTTTTATTTGTGTGGAACGCACTGTTATTTGCTACTTCTACCTTGGTTAAAGTGTATTTCATTATTTGCCCATATTTGGGATTTTTTTATAGACAGTAATGCATTTTTATCTGATCAGTCTCTCGTATCTTGCGCATGGTTTTCCAATATTCTTTTGATTGCTATTGTAGCTTTTATAAATGTTACGAGTACAGTTTTCATAATCGAACAGTTTTCAAACGACAAAAGGAAAGTTAACTTGTGTCAATATCTTTCATTCTAGATAAAAGTCAATATAATTAGAAGTGTCAATTAATATTTGTGAGTATATTGTGAAGAACTTAATAACAATCAGATTTTTTAGTGCCTTTAAAAGCAACTTGGGAGTTATTTAACCTTTTTATGAAAATTAAACAAGCAATCATATTGAAAATTAATACAGAAAAAATATAATAAAAAAAATTTGTATCTTACATTATTTTGTTTAATAATTATCTAAAGATTTCCTTAAGAACTAACAACAATTATCAAGGTTTGAGTTTAATAATGTTATAAATAAATATTATTTAAAAACACAATGAAAGCGTTAAAGATTGAATAATTCGGATTACATTTTATCACGTAAATCCCATAATCTTAAGTTATTTACAATGTAATCAAGTTACGATGCTCAAACATTTCTTATCCCGTTTTCCTTATTTTTTTCGTAAAATCCAATCATTCTGCTGTTATGTGGCTTCATTGCTCAGGATTTATCAGCAGCATACAGATTTCTTATTTTTAAAATAAAATAAGACTTTTTATTTGCATGATCTTTGCAGCTTATATACCTTAGTAATGTATGTTTATTACAAAATCAGAACATAGATTGAAAATGAACTATCTTTCATATAATTTCTTTATCGTCTTTACTCCATTCTTTTATTTTAAGTGTTATGTCAAATTTAGTATCTAATTAATTTACATTTTAAAAAAGTATCTTAAAGCATTTTGCTTTTATAAAATTGGTTCATTTAAAGGAAGTTTTTGCACAGGGTTGTAAGAAATATTTGGGCCGTTCGTTAATGAAACCGATGTAAACTGAATTATTCCTTTAGCAGATTTATAAGAATGCTATGTCCACAATTTGTTGCAAAAATGAACAGAGGGCAAAATAATTTACAATGTCTTAATAACTTTTGATCTATATCAGAATTTTTCATATTTAGATGCAATCTTAAAAGCTTCATAGGCTTGATTAATTCGTAAAGACGATGTTTTAATTTACAAAATCAGACACATAAAAGTGCTTTCTCTTAAAAGTAAATTTTTTTGATAGATTTAGATTTTCTACGCTTTAAAAAAGTATAATAATCGAAAATATGGCTTTAATATTTTTGTCTGGAAGCCGTAGTAAGTTTGGCCTCCTTTGCGTTAATTTTACTTATTCCGTATTTCGCTATATTTCTGAAACTTGTTATGACAATTAAAAGGGCTTTGGGGTACAATTGAAATACATTTAAAAATTTGATTTTCCAACGATATATTTAATAGCGGTGGAAGGAATTTTAATTGAAAGGGTATAAAATTTTGACTTCATTTTAATTGTAATTAATGTAATTTAATGTAATTTCAAGAGACAAAACATATCCTTTAAACGGAATCGACCAAATAGCACCTCAGTAATAAAATTTGAAAAGTATTTTGACACGGAGGAAAAAAAGCTAGTGAAATTTCCGTACATTGTATGGTAAAAACATTCCGGAAACCTGGTAAAAATTTTGTTACCCGATCAATTCCGGGTACTCACTAAAATTTGGATTTACTTCCCGGTCACTTAAGGTGCCGATTTTACAGGCTATAGTTATTTGGAAAACATGTTTTTAAAACTATAAGCATGTTATTTGTTTTAATCTTTTAAACTATTTTCAATAAAACAAAGTTTTTAAAAGAAATTTGTGATGACTGTTTAGATGTAGATCAATTAACTTAAATATTAGTGGAGACATTTGCTATTACTAGACTATATAATTAATTAATTTTTCTTTCAATTGACTTAAAATTTCAATAGTATTTATTAATGTAGTTAATGTTACTTTAAAAGTATTGTTTTACAATGATAGTATATTAAATAAAATATAATTTAACTATCGGGGTTTATTTATTGACCATCCGATAACTATTACATAATTTGCAAGCCATTAGGTATTTCTTAGATCTTCCATGCAAGATCCATACCTTAGATCTAAAATTTTGATAATCAAAGCTGGATTATCGGTAAAATTGGATGGGTTTGGGGGCCCAGTACTTGGTCCTGAGGCAAAAAAGCCGAGTCTCGAAAGTAAAATTCTTTTGTTGGGTTCGGAAAATAAAAATCCAGTCAAGTAAGTCGAGTACCGGGTAATTTCTAGGTACCTGATACTCCCCTAAACAACAAATCACTAAAAATAAGTACATGGTGTGTCGTTTTTGAGATCATGCATTTTGTTCAAAAATGAACATAAACTGTTTCGATCATGTCACTATATGTAATAATGAGCACATGGGTTTTTCAAATTTGACTATATGTTTCGGAGTTAATTTAATAAATTTTTTCTCAAATTTGAGGATTTTTTTTTACTGTGTAATAAAATGCGGCAAAAGTAAATCAGTGTGTTCATCACTTAAACTTCCACTCTGATTTTGTACTCTGATATTTTTTAAAACATTTGTCGAAATTAATAACTAACACCAGAAAAAGAAAAACATTCCAATTTACGGCTAGAGATTTGTGGTGTAGTTTGCGTTAAGCTTTAAGCAAATCAGATTACAGTTGAAAATGTGACTACAGTTGAATAGTTCAATCTCAATTCATTTATGCTACCTACAATTTATTCTACTTCCAATACTCCAAAGCTGCAGTAGATAGTATTGTAATCGACTGTATTTCGCTTCGTCGCGTTCGTCTTGATCCCCATGAGATAATAATTAAGTTGCTTTGCGATCGACGTTTGCGACGGCACACAGTTAACCTGTAAACTATTTATAGTAAATCCTTCCGTAGTTGAAGATTGAGAAACGGGTTTACAGAATGGAGGACACTCGAAGAGGATTTTAAAACAATTTGAAAACCTCTCGAATTTCGGCATTCGTGCAACTGTATTGAATTTTGGTAATAACAAGCATTTAGAACAAAATTAGATATCCAAAAGCGTTTTCGCGACTTTCTGGTAAATAGGAATAATTACGTTTCTATCAAGAACTATTTAAGTTTTGATTTTACCATCTTCTTTGACTTTGTAATAAAGTTGCTTTGTAATCGACTATCAAGCGAACAATAGATATTATCCTTGATGATTGATTGTTAAATTTGTTAAATAAATTCGTTCATACTAAATATTGCAATTATTATTTACAAGCCAAGAGTGTAAAATTATTAAAGATTAATCAATTCAAATAATTATAAAATCTATTGATAAATTTTGGTTTTCTGCCTGTTTGTCATTTTTGATTCTAAAGTTACATTTATATGAAAAATTCCTGATTTTTTTTAATTACTGACGAAAAATTAAAAATCAAAACATTTAACAGAAACAAGCCTATTTGTTTTTATTAGCCTATTCGAGTTAAAAATAAATCAGATTTTTTCTTTCCTTTGTTCCCGTGCAGTCTAATAAAAATTAGAACTTTAATTTACCTACAGAGAATTTTAAATTAAATGAAAAGGCATTTATAAAGAATAAAATTCTATTTTAAAACACAAATGTACTGAAGCTTATAATTAATGCGTATTTATGATTTTTCAGGACTGATTGTTCTTTAATTTTTTTTTATTAACTTCATAGAGAAAAAGAATCGGGAAAAATTACCATTCTTGTATGGTAAAGACATTTATGGTTAAAAAAAATCATTTTAGAATTACTTTTTAGTTAAAAAATCAAAGTTTTTAATTAAAAATTCGAAGTTTTTAATTAGAAATTCAAAGGGTAGCTTGGAGCAATTAAATGCTCGGAGAAATAAATTTAGGTGAAATTGCCATATTGTATGGTAATGACATTTCTAGTCAGTTTAATGAAGCCAAAAGATACGGTATTTAAAGTATTCCTTTTGTAATTTTCGTCATGGTAAAAACTTACCGGATATTCTGGTTTTCAGCATTGTAGTTCTTATTCAATTCAAAATTTTTGGTTTTATTATTAAAATTACAAAACTTAAAATTAATCAAATAAATGATTTTATGTCATGCTAAAAAGTATCACAATAAAATTACCAAATTGTTTTTCAGAACTGTCATTCATTGTAAAAATTATTTGGTATATTTAACCTTTTGCAGTCTATGCCTTTTACCAAATAGAACAGTAATAGTATGCTTACACTTATACGGTTCGTTTAAAATAGTACTACGGTTAAAATACTTTTACTACCAAACACTTTTATCACCAAACAGCATGATATTAAAACCATATTTTATTAATTTTATCATAAGTCTTTACCAAAGAGCTGGTGTAAAAATTATCATACTAATTAGCAGTTTCATCCAGAAATAAAGTAAATTTTACCATCCGTATTTTGGTAGTTTTAACTTCTAAAATATGATAAAATTTTGGTAAACATGGTAATTATGGTACTGTACTTTTTTTCTCGGTGTACTCTGCCTAATGTATTACTTTTTAACTAAATAAGTGATTTTTCTACACCTCTTTAATTTCGATCATGTCACAGCTAAAAAACAATTTAAGAACTCAACTAAAATAACCAACCACAGTTAAAAGCAATAAAACACAAAACTTTAATATAATCCTGATGTTTGACTTTAAACCTCACTATTCTTATAAATAAAGATAAGGGCTTGGAATTTGGTAATTATAATTAATTTTAAGCGCAAGAAAGGTTTTAATGTTTAATTTTCTGCCAAAAAACATACATTTCGAAGTGTAGAAATCTGGTATCTAAAAAAATTTTCTGAAACAAAGCTAACATTTTCCTCCGATGTTTCTAGGCAATCTTCTCAATTTTTTTTCTAATTAGTTAAATCATATTGTTTATTGCTGAAAATTAAAAAGCTCAAACCAGTTTAAACAATAAAGAAGTGGAATGCAAATATGTGGAGAAAATGAGGGAAATGAATATCTCGCCAGAAGTAAATTATTAACTAGAATGTTTATTATTAGACTCGATAATTATTAAAGCAGAAATACGGAAAATAAAATAAGTTTTTGTTTCGTTGTGTTTTGGAATTCGTGAGCAAAAATAAATTTTGGCAATGCGCAACGAAGAAACCTAAACAAAGAATTTACTGCTGCAATTTTACGGAATCATTTACATTCATAATGTTTGTTTTTCATCATCAAAGAGATATACGCTTCCTAAATTAACTTATGGATTATCTTTATTCAATTATTTTACATATGCTTTATCAATTCCTTTCCAAGTCAAGATGTGAATAGTTTTTGGTTTGTTTTTTTAATGCAGTGAAAAAATTTGCAACCAATATTTTAAAGTAAAAAAAAAAGTGAAGAAGTATTTTATTCCCTTTTTCACTCTGAGAAATAAAACTCTCACTTTTGACGAATCAGCAGGCATTGATCTATATTGCGTTAATTTTGAGAATGATTTTGTCCCGAAATCCCATGATATGTGACGAAATGGGAGCTCTGTAATCTATGACAAAAATGCTTCCTTAACTCATAACCTCATCGCAGTGCCTTGTGGGAGTAACTAGAATAACGAAATTATGATGAAGACTTGACAATCTAAAATCATGTCATGAAATAAATCAACCTAGTGGTATGGTTGTCAGAGTTATCCTCTTACCAAGAAGATCCCGGGTTCAAATCCCGCTCCGGCCATGGGTGTAATTTATCTCTCAGTTTAATTTGTCTTTCTCGCGTTGACATTGACGCAGCTATATAGTGCCCACGATCAGAAAATTTAGCTGCACTAGGCTCTAACAGGTTTTTCTGTGTAAAAAATAGAATGACGAAACATATTTTTTTATAAATGTTTGAAATTGTATTGATGAAATGAAATATCAATGTATGAACGTCAATGTATGAAATATGACATTCTATAGAATGCCTAATATCAACGGTAAAGTAGTAAAATATTTATATTTTTTGCATTACTATAGAACTATTAATGAAAAGTGCTCATGCATTATTGACTATGTCTAGTATATAATAATTCGTATTCTCTAAGTCATTCCTTGCCGCACACATTCTATAGAATGGTGGCATCTTATCCATTGACGATATTTAGGAAGAAAAAAAACAGAAAGTTAAAGTGAAATTATCTTAACTGACTCGGAAAAAGTGGGGTGTGTAAAAGTGACTGACTGTAAAATGTGGGGTGTATCTTCGAATGTTGATTAATTCTAGAAATTGTAGGCGGGAATAATTTTTCGAAGTGAATTAAGCTTTGAAATACGATTTAAATGGTGCATGAAAGCTCTACACACCTATAATACCAAGATCATACGAATTAACAGTACATATAAAATTCTTTCTCTTCCGTATACTGCTGTTAAAGTTGGCGCGTTTCAAACATCGCCGACATTTGTTTACAATTGATTACAAGTTGGTGCATGTTTGTGCTAAGCTTGAGGCCAAAATATATACGTATGCTTCCAAAAGCCTATGTCAACTGTAATAAATGTTTTTACAATGCATAATTTCTGTTTCTACTCTGTTTGACCAAGTCTTAAATTTGTCTGAATATTCCTTCTGTTCTATGATTACGTTTGAAAACTTCGGTTCGAAATAGTTGTGATTACTTTTAGTTTCATTACATTAAAATTTTCTTCAGTGTATAGTTTCTTTCATAAAATTATCAAAGTTTACCATCTACAGTAATATTTCGATTAATTCCTATCACGTATATAATAAAAGTATACTAGAACTTATTTCTAGGAAATTTGATGAAAAGAAATTGGGAATATAACGTGCAATTTCAGTCTGAAAGCTTTTCTTACACCTGATTAAACAATGTGACTGTTTAAATCTTGATTAAAAAAACCGCATCCGCTGGTACTAATAAATATTACTCAAATGTACAGAAAAGGTCAAAACTTATTTCTTTATATATTTTTGTTCTTCAGTGTGGAAAAAAAGATTTTCTTCATGCACATTTTATTCACTTCATATTAATTATTGCTTAGATGATTTCGATTAAATTTCCTTCTAGGGAAGTTTGTTTTCCAACCTAAAGCTTAGCTACTTATTTTCTTTAATTTTATAACTGAAATTGAACAGCCAACCCAACTTTCGGTTTACGACTATTAATTGTTTAACTCTGTAGCCTTTTAATTTTGAACCCAATGAAGAAGACAAGTGAACTCCTGAATTAAGTATTAGTAAAAATTTGCCTTCGTTGAGGACTTTTTGATGAAACTAACCAGTATTTGTGTACATGGAATGGAAAACTACAGAGACCTCCCACGGTTAGCCCGATGGCAAGGTAACTGTTACTCATGATCCGTCTACCACTAAAGATATTTTACGTCACAACTGTGGTCGGTGCGAGCCGGTTGCGGATTTCATATCGACCAATCATCACTGGAACTCGAGCCTATTGGAAAGCGAATGCTCGATCCCCTGAGCCACCGCAGCACTCATGAATTTTTTTTGACATTCTCATTAATCTGAATATGGTTTAATTATGCTTAAAATAGATTTTTACCTTACTGAGTAATTATTTATTTTATTTTTATCACAATCCGGGAAATTTCAGCTATAGAATTGCTTCTCAATTTCCTTCATAAGGTTCGATGGAGCAATGTTTGCTAATGCTGCTCTGAAACCTTAGAGCAAGGCATAAAAACTGTTTATTCGGTTAAAGTCACTTTGCAGTTTTTTATTTTTACTAAATGTGCAATAATAATAACAATGATTTTTAAAATCAGAGTATCCGTTATACCGTTACCCTATGAACGGAAAAACAACCAAATGAACTCCTTAAATACCATATATATATAGGTTTTACTAACTATAATTATGCTGTGTGGTTTTTTTTTCTTTTTTTACCAGAAATGGCATTATCATAAAGTACAGTAATTTTACTAGCCTTTTTTCTCCATGTACTTGAGCTTAACAATGATTGGAAAAGAGCATTGCAATCCATTTCATAATTTTTATTAGTTTACATAAAAGGTATTTTGCACCAATGTAGATGTGGTTTTTGCATTATCAAGCATCACTAACAACATCAAACAGTCAAACATCACAAATTATTATTATCAAAACAAACAGTGAATCTGTAGAACCTAAAAATATGCCTTTAAGCATGGCACTGGAAAGAAACTTATAAAACAAATGCAAGCAAAATTCTTGAAAACTCACATCTTAACTATAATTATTTTAAAGAAAAACTTTCTACAATCGAGTATGCAAATATGATTTCTCTAAGATCTTTCCTGGAATCTTCACCCAATATTTCCACTTTTCATCTTCCCCCAATTCAAGAATCTTGGGATGTACCCTCTTATTTCCTGGATCGCTGCCAAAAGTGGGGCATCTTCAGCGTACCACCCTGTTTCCTACCCCCCACCCATACAGGTCCTTTCTCTCCCACTTTTCAAAAGATGGCTTGCTGACTCAGCAAAATTTCCCACTCTTTTCTTTATTTCTACAGATAGGTGTTTAAAGGCACATCTCATTCAATGGTGTTAAAAATGCGGGATAAAAAAAAAATCTCATCTTCAGAAGTTTTATTAATACTTGAAGTATCCCATAAAAAGAAAATTTTATACCGAATATTTATTTTTTTTTAGACATTTTCTTTTTTATTTTGTAATGTCTATATTGATTTTATTTTTTAACACTCTTCAATTTTTACGCTATGATATGAAAATAATTACTTAGTTTAATTTATTTGATATCTTTCATGGTCTTATAAGTACTCAAATTATCCCATTAATAAACAATTTATGCTAATTATTATTTTGAAAAAGTATTTTCACATTGAAATTATACTTGGAAATTTTACATTGATTGCATTATTTTAAAGGCAATACAAATGTTATGATATATGAAAAATAATTATTTATTTTATTCCGTTTAATGTATTTTAATTTATTTTATGTATTTAAAATTTGTTTAAAAGATCTAGAAATAAATTAGAAGCGAACACTTTTGTACTAAGGCTTTTAAAAAAGAATCATTCGCAATGTGGAAAATTGATTTAAAATTTAAAGTTCATTCATTAAAGCATTACGAATGCTATTGTATGATATTAAAATAATTATTTCAATAAGAGATTTGCTAAATTTATTTCATGTATTTAAAAGATTTTTTAGTACTTAGTAGTTCATTAAATAAAAGCAATTGATAAAAAGTATTATTTTTAAAAACAAAATTGTAGAGAAAAAAATTTTTAGTTTTTAATTGAATTTTTGTTTTTTTAAATATTTTAAAAATTTTATGCTTCTTATAAAAATAATTCATATCATATAAAGTTTTATTCATAATTTCAGCATCTCACTTAAATTTTAGGTTTCACATAAAAATTATTTCTGCATTAATTTTCTTTAAATTTAATATCAAAATTTATTTTTTCCAAACTTTTTTCAAACCTTATTATGAAGAAGTATAAACTTTTTTTTTCCTGATATCGACTTTCTTTCGTAATAAACTCCTTTACGTTTTCTAAAAGGTTTATTTGCTCTGGGCATATTTCATCATCATCATCATCATAGTTGGCCAGACAGCCCAATATGAGCCAATGTCTCCCTCTGAAGATTTCTCCATAAGGACTTCCGATTTATCTCTGATCTCCAATTCTTTTCTTTAATTGCAAGAAAATCAGACTCCATCGAGTCAGCCCATCTCAACCGCGGTGTTCCCCTCTTTCTTCTTCCAGTGGGCGTAAAGAGCAGCTTCCTTTTTATTGTATTCACTCATTCGAATCACGTGGGCCATCTAGTACATTCTATTTATTTTTATGCATTTAATAATCTGGGCATATTTAAGTTTGAAAATTAATCAAACAAATTAATTTTTTAAAAAAAACTGAAGTTCCAATAGTAAATATCTCAAATGTTATTTTAAATATTCGCAACTGATATCGTCCAACGTGCTCGATAATCAGATGAAATATGAAAACAAAAGCGTATTATTTCTATATTTACTGTCAATTTTCAAATACATGTTGTTAGCTTATAGCTTTCATATTAGAAATAAAGGTTTATCTTTCATCTTTTGAAAACTATAAAATAATACAATTAGCGATGATGACAAAGAATTGAATTTTGTGTTTACGTTTTTAGCTTTCAATGCGGGCGTGGTACAGCCAATGGATCATTTGTTTACCTTTTGAAATCTTAATTTAACTAACTTCTAATTTGAGTAAACACAAAAATTATACACCGTAGGAAAGATTTTGAATTGAACGTAACAAAAATAAAGAAAAACCTCAGTATTGATTTTTTTTAAAGTTTTGGTAGTACAAACTTCCACTTTTTTCCTAAAGTTTTTAAAACCTTGTTACAAAGAAGTAGAAAAATAGTAAATAATTTTCATTTGTGAAAAATAAATTTTGAGTAATAAATCTAAGCAATATAATTCTGAACTGCAATGATGCAAACCGCTGTACCACTTATGACGCGAAATATATCATTACTAGAAAGCAAAAACATTCAAAATCCATAGTACGAATAAATTTAGGAAGGAATACGAATAACTTTTTCCCAACGATTGTTTGCTGTTATGACAAATCTGCATTTTTTCGTTTTTGTTTCAAAATGATAATTAATTGAGATATCTCAACATAAACTCAATGTTTTTCTGTTATAATAAATTTCAATAATAAATTCTAATAATAAATTCTAAATAGATGTAAACTTTACTTACAGCAATTTCAAACATCCTATATTTTTCTCGCTGGGAAATCTAAAACCACACTGAAACAAAAGAGATGAATATTCATAATATACATATGAACATTTCATACTTATGAACATTTTCTCTCTTTATACTATTTTAATTGAAAAGGGTTAGTAAATTAAATTAAATCACTTAATTTTTGAAAAATAAAATCAGCGCAATATTAATTTATCACATTTAGATATAGTACGTATTATCGACAAATAATAATATTTAAAATCAATATTGTTAGTTGGATAATTTATACCACTAAATATGGTTTAACAATATTGCCAGCTTGACACATTTTAAACGGAAGTCATAGAATCAGTCTTCCTGGTTAAACTAAGCTAACGCTTTAGTCACAATAGCTCTTACGTGACTTGGCGTTTATACATAGCCTATAATTATCGTTTCTGTATGAAACATAGCATAATTCAACAGTTTAAATGAAGCAGTTATTAGCGATCTGTTTCTAAGTTATTTCCTTCAAATGCTGCAAAGGTTAAACTCAAAGGTTAAGTTTAATCGAAAATAAAGAAAAAATATAACATTGGGTTAGAAATGTTTAACAATACTTACTAGCTCAAAACAATAAAAATTATAACATATTTTCTAAAAATAATTTTTACTTAAAATTTTTATTAACGATTGCATTATCACCTTTATTCATTACTTTTTGGCCTCTTTAGAGAGTTTAATCTTTCTTATTATTTTTGCAGTGATTATTATAAGTCAACACCGAGTTGGCCTAAAACAATTATAAAAAATTATAATTATAAGTAGGAAACAACACAAATAAAGCATAATAAAAGTACATAAACATACATACTAAAATTTGGGTACTCTAAACAAAAACCTATCTCAGTAAGTAAAGTTTCTTGTTTCAGTTTAGAGAAACGAAATTATAGTATGTTCAATTCAATTCTAAATTTAAGCTTTTTTTTCACGTTTTTTACATCAATCTATGCAGAACAAAGTTTTCGCTATTCTCCATTTGAATGCTGTAATCTCTCGCATTTAAAAATCAAAAAAAAAAAAAATATGTTTCATTAAATTCTAAAACTGATTATTTCTAGAAATGAGAGTATACTTATAAGATATATTTATTCCCAATATAATTAGAGACAAAATTTGAAAATTCTATGATAAGAGTATAATGACGAAAACTTTCAAAGGAAAACTGCAATATTTAAGAAAATCAAGTAAAAATAAAATTTTACACAAATTTAAAATTGAAGTGCATTGAATCATTTACATGTATTGCTGTCAATATCAAGTCTAAAATCATCAAAGGTCAAGAAATCTTAGGGAATTGTTCCAGTTTGGCATTTTTTAATGTCATAGCATCATTCATCTATTTTCGTCTAGGTTTTCTATCCGCGCATTTTATGCAATTTCTTAGTTTTATATCCTACTGTAGCTGTTTCATAATTGTTCTTCTAGTACAATCTACGAGCCCAAAAATTGCCTGCACCATTTATGATAGAATTATGAAAATCTCATACATTAATCACAGTTTATTTTTTAATCTGAAAATGAAGGGTTAAAAGAAAAAAAGAAAAAAGTAGTTAGATGTAAATTTGAATGATTTAATAGTTACACTTCAAACTAAATAATGAACCAACAGGAAATTTTTCTTTAAAAAAAAAACTTAATTCTAGTTAAAACAGTAATTCTTTGTAAACTATATTTTTTATAAATCAATGCATTGACACTTTTCATAATTATTTTTGACAATTAACTATTTGGCATGAAAGAAATGAATTTCTCAAATCTTTTGCCGTCAGTGCAACGTATTTCCCCTTACAAAAGATAAAATGTTTCGTCAATTTTTTCTTTAAAACAGGTTGAAATGCGGTAAATAATTCGAGTTATAAGGGCTTCAGTTAGAAGATTCCTTGTTATGAAAAGGCACTAAGCCGAACTTTTTATCCATTCTCATAAAATTCTTAATGCATCAGATTGTTTTCACAATTACTTATAATAGCGCTAAACAAATAATTTTTATAAAAGCTATAAATAAAAACTTTTCCACGAGCATTCTCTGTCAAGAATTACGTAACACAGGTTACACAATAAAATATTTTACTATGGTCTTTTGGTTTTCTAGTAAAAGAAAATTAGCATGAGATTTGAACTAGACTCATCTATCTACTTTTCATTTGCGTCACTTGAAAGTTCCATTTATTGAGTTAGTTACCTTTCTTAATGGCTTCTGAACAAACAACATATTTGCATTGTCAATGTACTCATACCATCGCTTGGAACTATTATTTGACAACAAATATTGTTAATATTTATAGTGTTTCTAAAATATGGTAAACATTAATTTGATTATACTAAATATATACTGAGAAAAAAATATGGTCAAATCTACCGGAATATGTTAAAATTTATAATGTTTCTGGTTCTATGGAAACATCAAAAATCTACCCAGGCTATTTTTATAAAGATTATAATGTTAATGATTTTAGTAAAAAACATTAAAATATGAGATTATATAATAACTGATAAAATTTAATAATTTTATCATTAAATATTAAAGAATGGCACAAAAATAATTTACTCGGAAAGATTTACGTTTCAGTTTTGTATTATTATTACATGTGTGGTAATATGAACAGTAATTTGAAAACTAGAATTCCCGCTAAACCGTAATCCAATGAGCATAAAAGTTACCATATGAATAGATGAATACCATATATTTTCATTTTTTAAACAAAATTGTGGTTTTTTATCTGAAATGCCATTAATGTGGAATGCAGTATTTAATATAATTTAATCTTGATGTAAAATCTTATCAAACATTCAATTGAATGATATTTGGATACAATTACTCACACTTTAGTGGTAAGATGTAAGTTAGAAACACAAGAAATATCTAAATGTGGTCATGTTTCGATTTCTGGTATTTCATTAATTTGATGTAAAATATTACTGCTGAAAAATTATTAATGGAATGGTTTAAATACCGCATAATTTAGATTATATACCAGAATTATGGTTTTATTTTTACCAAAAATGTCATTAACATACAGTGCAGTAATTTTACCAGGTTTTTTTTCTCCGTGTAGTTATGTATGAAATTTTATTTCGTGAAATAAAGGGGTAATTATTTACTTGTTTTATTTTTACTTTCAGATTGTCTGACTTCTTCTAAGGTCTTGCTAAGATCACAAAAAGAAGCAAACTTCCAGGCAAGAAAAAACTTTCATAGCATCTTACAAACACAGCCGAGACGTTTGTGGTGCAACTCTTGGTTTACCATATAAGGAGCAATACGAATCTTCGGAGTGTCTAGGAAGTAAATTATTCCGAGTGACTTTCATAAATCACCGGTGATCTTCTGTCAAGTAATGTTGAATTTCGAAACTTAGCTAATATTTTCATTTAGTCCATATTAAACAGTTCTTCATAATGTTCCTGACTAACTTTTGATTGAATTCATGAAATAACATGTCGAGTCGAGTTTATGACTACTGAAAGAGAGAAGAGAAAAAGACTCATAAGTTTTGTATAAATAATAATGGCTTAAGTGTGATACATGAGTTTGGGTTATTGTATGACATATGTGTTCAAATACGATCTGATTTTTGAATCAGATAAAGAAAATATTATGTTATTATGTTTATATACAATTCACTTGTTAGCTTTCTAAGTCCAAAAGGATACTTAGATTTCTTTGTGATAGATGCAGTTTAACTTTGATGGTGATGAACTTTCAGCTTTGAAGCAAAGAAAATTGTAATTACTTGTTAAACTGATATATTTTGTAAACTTGGGCCTTATACTTTAATATGAAGACAAGATTAGTCGAAATAATTTCTTACTTATACCGAAATGAGGTAAAATGAATTATTTGATCTAGATCATCTACAAATGCCAAAATATTAAAAAAATGTACATTTTATATAAACATTGTATTTATAGATTTTCGAAAAAAAGGCAGAAATTTTAAGAACATTTACATTATTTATCACAATTTATTGCATTTTGATTTATTGCGTAGATGTATTTTGCATTATTTATTGTTTACTTCATTGGGTGCAGTATTTCAAAGGACAAGCTTTTGCTGTATCTTAAACTAACATTTATTGTTGGTCGTAAAATAATTCGCGAGATTAAAATATTGTTGTGAAAAAACACTTAAGTTAGTTTACAGTTTATAAGAGTTATGAAATAATAAATGTTAAAATTGTTGCAAATGTGTCAAAAATTTGTCGTAGATGTATATTGAATATGAATCCTGTAATATTTGTTAATATAAGTAAAGTTATAATTATCAAATAAAATAAAAGCATTTTGAATTTTAAAGAGAAATTAATTTGTTATTGAAAAGATAGCTGTTTTTTTTTCTTGAAAATTTGAAGTACTTTCTGCGTACTTTACTTGAAGAAACTTTACTAGAGTTAACGAAATTTGTGAAACTGAAAAATCAATACTTTTATTTTTGGAAACGTCGTAATTTCACAGTGAAGGATTTCGAGTATTCTTTTGAAACTAAAACTCTTTTCGTTTTAAAATACGGTAAGTAGAATATTTTAGTTCAACTAAAATAAATTTTTTAAGAAAAATATCTTAAAATAGCATAAAAATTTAATTAAACTTACATTACAATTGTCAGAAGAAACATTTACCAAGGGAAAAAATTTAAATCTTTATGGTGTATTTGTAATTAAAAAGTATGTTTAATTATTTGACATTAGCAAAAAAGTTAGGAATTTTTTAAAAATAATATTAGTTATGATCGCATGATAATCTGAGGACATCCGAGGGGCATTAAACATTCTAAAATTGACTGGTTAGTTTTCGAACTAAAGGAAATATTCAATCATTTTTATATATTCTTGTATAGAATTGAATATTTTAAAACCATTCCATTCTTAAATAGGGTATAAAAATCATATTAAAATCGTGAGTATTTTTAAATTCCATGTTTTTTTTCGCTTTTAAATATTTTCTTGTTATAGTTATTCACATTAATGACATATTTTTTAAGGTTTACTTCTTTTATTCCTGTTAAAGTATGCTTAGGTTAGAAATTATTTTATTCTTTATGTCCATTCAAATGGTTCTACATTCTTTTTCAAATACAATTATCTGTTTTTAATGCTAAATTCAAAATTTTATATTATATGCCAAAAAGTTCCATATCTCTATTGAATAGAAATTAATAAAATCAAAAATTTTAACAGTGTTTAGAAATATAATATCAAATAAACACAATTTGAAATTACTGGATGACTTTGCTTGTTGAAAAAAATCCATACTTATACTTGGGAATGTATAAACTGTGACCCAGAAGCAAATGCTGTTAATGTTCAACCCCAGACTTTCCATAAAAAAATTTAAAAACATCTGAAATAAGAAAATTTAATACTATTTTTTAAGCAATTTAAACAAACTTGGGACCCTCCTTCCCAAAAACATTGTAAGATTAGAGTTCATAAATGATAATGCTAATAAGGATAATAGTTGTCTAAAAGTTTAAATCTGTTAGAATATTGATTATTTGTAAAAAAACTAAAAATTAAGCAATGATCAAACCTAATGTCCAAATATTATTTCTTTTAATTTTTTTATTTATTGTTTTTGCCAATTTTACATTATTTTTATCACAGTAATTAAATTAGTACCAATTAATACAAAAATTAATTCTTTGCAGTCCCTTTAATCCCTCTTCCAGAAAGCTTGTGCACTGTTTACTGTTATAATATGTCTTCAAATATATTACATTTAATTCAAATTTTTAAATTGTAATTTTTATGGATTGTTATATTGAAGATACCTCTGCCAAAAGTAACAAATATGACTTTTAATTTATTTTTTCCATTGAAATGTAGGCATATATATTTCTGAATTTTTTTTCATAGTCTGCAATAAATTATTTTAACTTCTCCAATACTCAAAGTAGTAAAAGTATGCACGAGAAAATGCTTTGATATTTTTTAAAAACTATTTTTTTTAATAAATATTCTTATTTTATTTTAGAAAAATCGTTTTTTATCCTTACGTTTGTTTCATTTTAAAAAAAACTGTTACTGAATTTAAAACAAGCAGACATATGAACTTATAATAATAAACATGAAAATTCCTATCTGCAAAAAAAGCGCTGAACTTCAAAACATGTACAAATATTAAATCCACACCATCAATACATATAGTGTTTTGTAACTACATGCTTATTTTGAAGAGCTATTTCTTGGATTTATTAAAATAAACTTTATATGATAAATAAACAAATGAATTCTACACGAAGCTTTTGAAATGAAATAACAGAAAATTTTCAACGTAAATTGTCTTTGAAAGAAAGCATTAAAACAAATGAAAATTAAATGATATTCAGCTTACTATTGGTAATAATATATAGCCAGTTTTGCTTTTTTTGAAGTTTGAAACGTATTGTAATAAATTAAGGCGTAGTTTAATACTGTAAACATTAGTATAAAATCTATTTCGTTCCTCTTTTGTAATACCATCACAAATCTTGTACTTGTTAATTATATTTCTCGAAACAAATTAAGTCTACCGTATGAACTAAATTGATAAATTACTTAAAAATTTAAAAATATAAAATTGAAAATATAATTAATAATGTAATTTAAAAATATAATTTCAATTAAACACGCTGGTATAATTCATAAATTGTTGGTTTTGATAGCGATTTGTAAACTATAAAATTTATTTATATTTAAATCAAAATATTATGTTATATATATGATTTACAGGCCAGAGATCAATGAATTTTTTAATAAATGTGACCCAATTTTCAACGTTTGAAATTGATCGTTTTTTTCCTTCTTGTGTATTAGTTGTCTTGTATTGCAAAGTTTTCTTAAACTAGATGAAAAAACACCTGTCACGAAATTGATCACTTGTTGATAGTCGCTAAAAGACCTTTCATATTTTATTTACCATATTAACTCTTAAATGTCCAGAGTATTTTTCAATTTATACATTTATAACATTGAAATTTTTCTAATTGTAAAAAACCTTAGAATAATTTAACATTTATAACATTGAAATTTTTCTAATACATTGAAATTTTTCTAATAATTTTGTTATTAAGATACATTAATCCGAAGATAGCTGAAAATAAATTTAAGACAAATAAAATGCATATTATTTTATTTCTTTATATTTTTATCCTTAAAGTTTCTCGGTGAATTCATGATGATATATGCTGCATTATTTAATTATATACTTAAAGTAACCATTTCTATTGAAAAAAGCATATAACAATTATATACAATTTCAATAACAATTATATTATTTTTTTAATATCTTAGATACTAAAATGAGATTTTAATGTTTATATCATTGAAAAATTAAAAATGAATTTTCAATATTTAATTTATAGTATTAAATTTTGATATATGAATCTTAAGAGACAATAACAAGCAACTTATGCAGCTATTGAATATAAAATTTTCCATCTAAAAAATTTTGCTTTGTTACTTTCGGTTCTGGTATCTTTCATAGTTATTAAAATTTACCTGTATAATATGGTTATCTATGACTGACAAAACAAATTAATTTGTTGTAATTAGATGCCAACTGGATGAGTTATGCTAATTTTTATTACTGTTACAATCGGTTAAGAACTGATCTGAATTCCAAATTGAGACTTAAATAGTTAAATACTCACTGAAATTAAATCAGTGTTACTGATAAAATTGTTTCTTACATCAGGATCTGTATGCTTTAATCTGTTAAAATACAGGCTTTCAACACAACGTTCATAGGTGACAGCAAGTCTGCCGATAATATTTTAAATCAATACTGAGAAATCTCGTTTAGTTTTTGAAGTTAATTTCGTTAAAAAAAATTAATAAAGACAGTAGAACGACAATCATTCATGCTATAACTAGTGAGGCAAAATTCATGAATGATGTCTAAACAGAAATTTAATGAATTTGTGTTACGTTTAGTGTTTCTAAATTATGAAAATTAATGATTAATGTTCAAAATTATGATTAATAAATTATGATTAATAAATTCTAAATGATGAAATTCGTGAAAAAGAAAAAGAAAATAAACTAGTTTGACTAATCAGCGTTTGGTGTTTGGTGGATTCTCTAATAACAGCAATTACAAATAACTTCACATTAAATGATCATTTATCTCTTTCGTTATGCGATCAATTACTTACTGGCATTTTTAATGATTAGAATATGAGTTCAAAAATATATTTAATAAGTTTTATCACGTTTTGTTATTTTTTCAGCAATTAAAAATTATAAAGTTTTTTACTCTTATATTGCTTCGGTTTTTTGATAAAATACTAACGTGTTAAAATTATAAAACTTAACCGTTAATAACTTACTTTACAGTTAAGTGCTGAAGAATTCCTTTGCAAATAGTATCTCTCAGACGTGTAGCCTATAAGATTTGCCAAATTTATTGATGTGTCTCTCAAGTGAACAAGGTTGAAGATACCTATTTTTAAATAATGTTTAACATTTCGTATGTTTGATAATTTGCTCATAAAGAAACAGAAAGGAAAAAAAAGAAATTTAAAATTGAACTTATCGTATAAGTTAATTACCTCTCATTATGCCATTAAGACCACTGACCGTCATTTTCTAGTGCTTTTCAGAATGATTTTTCTTGTTATGAGTTACTTAATACAAGTATAAACGCACTTTAAACTGAATTTTTTTAATTATTAAAACTTAAAGTAGATCAGGAATGTTTACTTAATGTAAAAATTGTAATTTTAAAGAAAATGCATCAAAATTGGGTGTGAAATGTAATCATCATACTTTTACTTCCATGTCGTGGAACTGAATTAGGAAAGGACAAGTGAAATTTACTTTAATAATTTCAATTGTCCTGCTCTATTGCATAACTTTCCAAAGAAGCATAAAAATGCTCGATACATAAAATACCTGAAAACAGGTAAACATTAAAATTTTATATGTAAACAATTAGTAGTTATTTTTAATTCATGTATGAACGATTGGAGTATGAAATTAATATGAATGCCATTCATTTCGTTCATATTCAATTTAATTCATGAAATAAAATGGATTTTTATACAATATTAATATTTTGAAATCAAAACATTCTTCGAATTATGTTAATAAAACTTTTTATTAGATAAATTCAACTAATGTTGGTAAAATCTTGAAATAAAGCTGTATACTTTTTTGAAAAGAAAATCAAAAAATAACTCTTGAACATTCATTTGTTTTAGTGGAACAGAAGACGTTAAGGAAATTTTATTAGATATATGACAGAGATAAAATCAATATTAAGAAATTATTAAAATTTTTTTATTTAAATAAATTAAATTTAAATAAATTAAATTTAAATAAATTAAATTTAAATAAATTGAATTTAAATAAATTAAATTTAAGTAAATTAATTTTAAATAAATTTTAAAAAATGAAAAATAAGAATAATTTGAATAATAAGACAAAGTAAAAAAAATTTTTTTGCAAATTTCACTAGTTTCAAGAAATTATAACACTGCCCAAAAATTTACAGCAAACTTTTGTTTATGCTAAAAAAAAAGGTGTGAGAGTTGAGAAAAATACGTTGAGAAAAATACTACACTTAAAAAATACATTTTGAAAGCAGAGAATTTTAACAATAAAGGTAAAAGACATTTACTAAATTACATTACAATAAACTATTATTTTTAAAAACTGTATTTTTAATATAATTCATTTGATTGATGTCATGTTAGTAAGCTTTAAAATTAAAAGATAATTAAAAAATAGCAAAAATAAAATAAAAGTATAACCACAATTTTACCCGTTTAAAAGTCTCTGGTCATCTTAAAGCTTTCTTTTACCAAAAGTAATTATTTTTTAAAGTGGATGAGATCTCAGATTTCTTTAAAACTTAAAACCAATTTGCATAAATTGCACTTGATTCTGAATTCAGCAAAAACTAAGTAAAAGATCCATTAGCATAATTTCAGCAAATGAGAAGAAGACTTTTTGATGACTAGCCTGACTAAAACTTAATAAAGTGCTTCTAATAAACATCTATCATTTGTTCAATACAGAAAAATTAATGGTTGTTTCAAAAAGTGAAAAAAATAAAATCAACATTATTCATTTAGTTTTAGTTCTTAATCATGTTTTTGAGCGCAATAAAAGTACTGCATCATTAGAATATTTTTAACCTCCCGCGTCAAAGTAATAATGTATTTTTGAACTACTTAATAGGAATTATTTAAATTGCATAAACATACCTTCTTGTATATTACTAACCATTGCTTTGCTTACGAAGATGTCAAATTTAAAATTGTATAGTCTGTTGATATTTATATGTGTATATGTATGTTATTTATGAAGCTATATAAAATGTTGTTATTTTGTGAACAGTGTGTAAGTGTGCAAATTGAATATTTAATGAAAAACAATGCAATAAAATACATGGAGTTTCTGTATATACTGTTTCAGTTATATTTAACTCCTAACCACTTACACTAACTTATACGAACTGAGCCCAGATAATTAGAAAAGTATTAAATTTTAAAACCAAAAAATATATTTATTTATTTATTACATTTCAGTTTGAAACAAAAATGATTTTCTAAAATTAAAAATTATTAACTTCTTATATTCATACATGAATAACATTCTTACAATCCAGAAAATTTCGATTAAATTCGATTTTGTTTTAAATAAATTGTGTACATAAATGATGAAAATCTGTAAAAAAATAAAAGGGCTTATGGATTATAAATCTACTTTATAAAAACTATATAATTCAATACGGATTAGAAAGAATTACAACAAACAATAAAATTGTTCTTTTTTTTAATTTATAAAAAATATTTTCATGCAATCCGAACGATAAATGGTCTGACAAAATGAGTGTACAGATCAACCATAATTAAAAGTTTCATGGTGATTTTTCCTGCTACTTGTCTATTTCCAGTACTTATAATTTTAATAATTTTTTTTATTTTTTGCTATTTACGAAAAACATAAGAGCAAATTAAACATAAAAAAATAGACAAGTTCAATTTTGATTTTAATCTACTTTCTTATTTCCAGAAATTATAAATTTTCTAATTTTAATAATTTGTTAGCCATTTTGCGAAAATTGTAAGAGCTTCTTCAACAAAATTCTAGACAAATTTAATTTAAACTTTATAAGTAAATTGAGAATGGATGAAAATCATTTGAAAAAATTAAGTTGATGTAGATCTTGTTTTTGTATTTTTGTCTTGTCTTCAAATTATTCCCCAACTCTATTGTTAGTAATTATTTTTATACTCATCTTCTGATTGGTCGATTTTTGCATTAGCTCATTCTTCACAAATTAATCTCTTAATAGGTTTTATTTGCAATATCTTTTAAATATTTTTTTTCAAACATCGTGTTATCAAAAATTATTTGAAAACAACTAAACAAGAAGTTTATAACATTTAAAACTAATAAATCAATTTTGAATTCAAGAAATATCACAATTTATTTTCAGTAATGACTTCAGAAAGGACGATAGATATAATGTTAATCAAAGATTATTGTATAACTTGTTTTGACTTAAATTTTTAGATCATACGTAGAACTGTTAAGACTCTAGGTATAATACAAAAAAAAAACTAAGGTACCGAACAATACACAGTATAGTTCCAAGCTCTGTTTATGTTTAGAACAATTCAAGTTTGAACTTGGGCTTTACAATTCTAAGTACTAGTATTCACATTTATGTTCACTGAATATCGATATCATGATTTACACAATATCGTAATGCTTCTAGAAATGTATAATACAAGAAAATTTCATTCACCATATAATATAATAATATAATTAATAAAAACCCAAGCTCTGTAATGCAATAACAATATATTCTCTAAAATACACTAATTTTAAGGTACTGATGCACTCGTCTGTACACATCAAGAATATTTGTCGAGATTTACGCAATACTCTAAAGTCTCAGGTAATGTATTATGTATTTAAATTTCAAACAATCCTTGAATTTAAACTGTAAGCTCTGTGTAATGCAAGAATTATTTGTTTCATCCAATGCACAAAAAATTTCAGATACCGTTATTCTCATCTATATACATCTAGAGTCTTTATCAAAATTTACACAACACTTTAATGTTTCAGGAAATGCATAATGCTATAAAGTTTTGAGCACCATGCAAAATTGTTCCAAGATCTTTGTAATGCAATAATGACTCATGTTGTTTATAATGAACTAAAATTACAAGTTATATTATTCTAATCTGTGCACTCAAAACATACTTATAAAGATATAAGCAATACTGTCAATAACAGCTGAATATGATATAAACTCCAAGTTCTGTGTAATCCAATAATGATTCAGGTCCTGTTTAATGCACTAAGTGTTTGGGTGCTGATATTCTCAATCCTGCATATTGAGCATATTTATTAGCGAGTGAAATACGAAATATTCCTAAGTATTTTTCTTTCGATAAAATAAACGCTTTCAATTATTTCTGGCGAATAGTATTAATTTATATAGTTTTGGAAGGAACTAAGTTTCATATTATATAAAAACGCAAGAAATTCCAATGTCATAATTCGAAATAATTTTACGCAGAATTGTTCGAAGTAGTCCAAATTTGAAGTAATTCAGCTGTATTAATTCTAGAAAATATTGTTCTTTTATGATATAAAAAAAGAAACAAATATTATATTTTTATATTTATTGCGTTTTTCAATTTAAAACATACATTTAACAAAAATATTAAAAGTTTAAAAATACTAATACTTTTTTTAATAAAAAAAACAATAATTTAAGTAATAAGGTAATATTGCCTGCAAAATTGAAAAAATAAAAGTTAAAATATAGTGAAATTTTTCGATGTTGAGCGAAAATTATTAAGTAAATTAAAAAATTACTGAAAGTTTTAAAGTAATTTTCAATAACTATGTGTATAACAAACACAATTTTTAGATTGTTTATTTTATTTTAACGTTTTCGTATTAATTGTGATTTGATTAAACTCTAAGTGATACTAACTGACATTCTAATCTTAAAAAAGGATGAATTTTTTCTAAATTGAAGATATGAATAATAATCTAATAATCCTAGAAAAAAATTTTATGATAAATTAACTAGAATAAAATTCAAATCATATAGCAAGAGAAATGATTGAAAGAAAGTTAAATGACAGTATCCTATTTAGATAGAAATATTTTAAAATTACTTGAAATTACTTGTAATTTGCGAATAATGTCTCGAACTCTAACAAGATTACTTTATTATTTGTTATCTCTTCCAAATAATATGTATTTCACTTCCAACTATATCAACCCTTTAATAGAACCCAAGCGACCAAATAAAATAAAAAATATTATGAAAGCAAAATTTCCCTATTTCAATAAACTATTTGTTATTTACAAAGCAGCAAAATCCCTCAAATTTTCTAAAAAAGCGTTATGTCATATTTTGTTTTCAATTTGTGTCATATGATACAGATCGAACTTTCTTAGTTGCAACCTTTTAATGTTATACAAGAACTTTTTTTCTCATTTTAATATGTTTATGTACAAAAAACACTAGTGTTCATAAAAAGTAAATGTTTTTCCTTTAAAATAAATTTAAAATAACTTTAAGCTTGATGTTTGGCTAGCAAGGTCGAAAAATAAATGGAAAAAATGTTTTAATGGTTCTTCCTGATGGTTGAGATAGCGACTCTCGTAAAATCCAATTACAATTGAATGCGTGCCAGATACTTCTACTTCGAGCGAGCTGAACAAAAAAAGTTAACTCTTGGCATGAACTACAAGGTTTTTTTGTAAATGTAACGTAGATGTATAAATTTAGGAACCGGCTGTGGAAAAAATCAAAAGAATAAATTTGGATAGGAGTCAGGCATCAAAGAGTAATTTGGAACTATTACAAGATCTAAATTAGATTTTCTGATATTGCTCTCTGGCTGGATTTGAAAAAAAAGTGTGATTTTGTTCTAGAAAATTGCTTAGTTACTTAAAGATATTTTGGTAACATTTGAACCCTTACAAAAAATAAGGTGTTTTTGAGGTTGTTTTGAGGCTGACCGATATAAAAAAATGCACCTATTAATGAGGTAATGTTTTGCATCAAAAATAACCTTAATGATAAACCCTAATTTCTTCCTCGTTTTCACCTCAGAAAATCAAGCTCAGAAATTATTTCAGTTTAGATGATTGCGTGAAATTATTCACACCTCAAATATACGTATTTACTTGAAGTGTAGAAAACCTTATCCGTACACCTTAAAAACAACCTCCCCCCTCCTGGTTGCTCTAAAGGAAATTTCCTTCAATCTCAAAACAACCTCAAGTGTGAATAAATCAACTTCATACACATTGATTATGCACCTTGGGTGGTAGATCTCTTAAGTTTGTTTTTGAAATCAACCTAGAATAAACCTTAAATCAACCCTAGCTCAAAACAACATCAAGTAAACCTCAAAAATACCTCACATTTCTATAAGGGAAATTATGAGTTAACACGAACACTAACAATAATGCCTTTTATGTGATTTAATGTTTGTTTCTTAAACTTTAATTACGTCTTTTAAGGCATATTTTTTTGCGTCTGTTAAGGGAAATCTTTTTTCAAAATAAACTTGGTTTTAGCTTCATAAAGATTTGAAGTTTGCAATATTATAATTTGTGGAAAATAACTCATTAATACTTTGCAATATTTCCTATTTTTGAAAGAATTTTATAGAAGAAATTAAAATAATAAATTTGGATAGAAGACAAGCATCAACAAGTGATTTGCAACTATGTCAGGATTTAATTCAGTTAGAGTTTAATGTCTTATAGCATTGCTTAGGCTGGAGGAAAATAACTGAGAGATTTTATTCAAACAATATTGTTTTGTTATTTATTTATATTTTGGTAAAGTTTGAAATGTTTTGAGTTATCATGATTATTAACAGTAACGCATTTTATTTAGTTTATATTTATTTTTTTCATTTTAAGATAGTAAAAACTTTAATAAAAATAATAGTCTGTTTTATTCTTTCATTTAAATTAACTAATTTTTGGCCTTATAGACAGTTAATATTTGTTGATTTATTTGTTTAAGAAGTAGAATTATTTTTTGGAACAATTTTTATAAAAAATATTCCGAAATTCTTTCAATATTTAAACATTTAACGTATTAGACATTTGAGGTACGGATTGTTTTCACAATTTTGAGAAAAAAAGAGCTGGTTGTTCAGGGTTATTAAACAAGACGAAATTACTAACAAATAAGAACATTATTCAAAATAGCGCAACCTTTGCATGATTAAACAATATTTTGAGCATTGTTACAGGGTGGTGTAATTTTTATAAGAATTAGCGGTTTTTCTTTTCAGTTTGTTATCTCCGAAGTAATCTGTTTTATCCCAGTAGTACCTATTTCTTAATGAGATAGCTCTATGAGAACATCAAAAGTTCGATAATTTTTACTGAAGAGCTTTGGCAATAGTTTTGGCAAAATTAACAAGGAAAATTGTTTTTATAACATGTGATGAAATTAAGAAAATATGAAAGAATTTAGTAATTTTATCAGTATACCTTAACGCTGGTCATGCAAATCATTTGCTTGGTAAAATTTCTTTTCCAATTTTTTATATTTCACTAAATGTGTGATAGCAAGGAATCTAATTTATAAAACTTGAACTTGCGATGAATACCGTATAGTTTTGTTTTATTAACCAGAATTATGACTTTTCCTACCAGAAACATCATTACCATATAGTATGGCAATTTTGCCGGATTTTTCTCCGTAAAGTATTAACACAATTTAACTGCATTTATGCGCAAAGTGTCGCTGAAAACTTTAACGAATACCCCAGCGAAACCACTGAAACCATTTATTTTAGAATTTCATAACCCTGTACAATATACATTAAGAATCAATGAATAAGTTAACAAAAATTAATTAAAGACCCATATTTTCTATCAAAACTACTTAATGCAAAAGTCTTAGAAAATTATATGGAATGCAAATCTGTCCAAAAAAAAAGCTATAAGATGTTTCGATATAGTTCAAAAATATAATAAATGTGCATTTCTGTACCTTTTAAAAAATTTAGAAAGATTCAATAAAATGAAATACATAATATGTAGTGATAAAATACAGATTTCATTGACAGTTAAAAGTCAACTCATTGGATAGTGTTTCACAAATGTGATAGATCGTGTTTAACAAGTAAGCTAGACTGAATCTGGAAATCCAAGCTAAGCTATTAATTTAGCAAAATCAGTTACAAAATTTGAAATCATCTGATTTATTATAATCAGAATCAGTTATACTCGTCATTAAGTTCTGTCAAAGTCAGAATTCAGTTATCGACAGGAATCGCCGAAGTCAAAATTTACTTGCATTCATAGACAGGTTAAAGTCAACTCATTGGATAGTGTTTCACAAATGTGATATATCGTGTTTAACAAGTAAGCTAGACTGAATCTCGAAATACAAGCTAAGCTGATTAATTTAACAAAAGCAGTTACAAAATTTGAAATCGCCAGATTTATTGTAATCAGAATCAGTTATACTCGTCATTAAGTTTTGTCAAAGTGAGAATTCAGTTATCGACAACAATCGTCGAAGTCAAAATTTACTTGCATTCATAGACAGGTTAAAGTCAACTCATTGGATAGTGTTTCACTAATGTGATAGATCGTGTTTAACAAGTAAGCTAGACTGAATCTCGAAATCCTAGATAAGCTAGACTGAATCTCGAAATTCAAGATAAGCTAATTAATTTAACAGCTGCAGTTACAAAATTTGAAATCGCCAGATTTATTATAATGAGAATCAGTTTTACTCGTCATTAAGCTTTGTCAAAGTGAGAATTCAGTTATCGACAGCAATCGTCGAAGTCAAAATTTACTTGCATTCATAGACAGTTTAAAGTTAACTTGTTTGATAGTGTTTTACTAATGTGATAGATCGTGTTTAACAACTAAGCTAGACTGAATCTCGAAATCGAAGCTAAGCTAATTTATTTAACAAAATCAGTTACGAAATATGAAATCGTCAGATTTATTATAATCAGAATCAGTTATACTCGTCATTAAGTTTTGTCAAAGTCATAATTCAGATATCGCCAACAATCGTCGAAGTCAAAATTTACTTACATTCATAGACAGTTTAAAATCAACTTGTTTGATAGTGTTCCACGAGTGTGATAGATCGTGCTTAATGAGTAAACTGTACTGAATCTTGAAGTTCAAGCTAAGCTAATTAATTAAACAAAAACTGCTAAAATATTTCATTAGAAATCAGTTATCAGAAGCTAGAATTAGAATCAGTAATCAGAAACAAGAATCAGTTATATGCGTTCAAATTGAATCTTGATGCAATTGGCATCCGATTGAATATAAGGCGTATAAATATTTATAGAAAAAATAACCTAGAGATCAATTTATCAAAAACAACTTTAGTTTCTCGTATTTATGACGACAGAATCAAAATTAAATGTTAGATTTTGAAATCGGTGTTAAGCATATATAAAGTACAATTAAATCATTATATTGTATAACACATGTATTCCCATATGTAAATTTTATGTTTTATCTTACAATTTCTAATAAATAAACATTTTTATGTGGAAAATTTATGTAAGAAACGAAATTAATTTAGAAGTTATAATTCAAATTCCAGTATTCGAATTCTAATATTCTATTTACAGAATATTTATATAAATTAAAACTTATGTTTTTGTCAAATTTTACTTTTTTTTATCTTAATATTTATTACCCTACATTTAATTTAGGCACCAAAAATAAATATTCTGCTTTACTACGCCTTAAATTAATTTTCTAAGCAAAACTACAATCTTGTTAAATATTATTAAAAACATTATTTCAGAATGTTTTGTATCCTATTATTGAAATATTCTACTAATTTAAATAACTCTATCTTCACAAAGATGTAAATGCAAATGGATAAAACTTAAGCAATGATAAAAAAAAAATTTATCAAAAATTGTGCCCAGATTGTCAAGCATGATGCATTATTTAATGATTCCAATTTAATGAAATATGGATAATTAGTGTACCAGATAAAACTAAAACATGATGCTTGATGATATTTTTGCGATAAAAAAGCATTAAATATGTCTTAAATAAAATATTTTCCTTTAAATATATTATTGATTATAAAAGAAAACTTTTCTTTCAGTCTCTACGAGAGTTTTCCCCTTATGTTTACTTATATTCCATTTATACTATTAGAAAACTTCCATACCTGAAAATAAAATAACTATTTAAGCAGTTTTATAAAGGCGCATTCAAGTAGCAAAAGTTTTCAAAACTTTTTTAAATCATTGATATTATATTCTACTGAACTTTATTTCATGTGATTTTAGTTATAATTCATGTATATACATTCATGTCGAAGAAATTTATTACGCACTCCTTTTTTCTCAATAACAACAAAATATTAAAGCTAAGATGTAACTGAAACTTAAAATGATTTTAGTAAAAGGCAAAACTGGTATATATAGAGAAATACATTTATAGAAACAATAAAATTTTCATGTTCATTATATTTAAGGTTCGGCTGTAAGTATGTAACAAAGCATGTTAAATTACATATTAAAAAATGTTCAATGTTTTCTGTTAAAAGCATTTTATAGTCGGTTGTAAATATGCAACATACACTCAGAATAAAAATAAAGTCAAAATTACCAGACTCTGGTAAAATTTACTATGTTTCTAGCTCTATGGGAACACCATAATGTATGGTAATTTTTATCAAAGTTCTGATATTGATTTTGGTAAAAATAACAATAAAATATAGTTTTATAATCTTTGGTAAAATTTGATAGATGTGGTGAAATTTAATAATTTCACAATGATACTTTAAAGCATTGCATAATAACCATTTATTAAGTTAAATTTACTTTGCAGGTTTGAAAACCAAAATTTCAGGTAAACTGTTACCAATGGTATTAAATTTTAAATACCGTATATTTAAAATTTAATATCAGAATTATGTTTTTTCCTACTAGAAATGTAACCACAATACAACATGGTAATTTTTTTTAAATTGATTCCTCCGAGTAGTATACTGCAACATTTTAAAATGCGTGAGTAGGATTTTTTTTCACTTAAAGCATTTAACAGTCTAAAGCATTCTTTAAGATATTATGTTAAATGAAATTTTCTAAAGCACTTTTCTTGTTATATATATTTCATAGTCAACTGTATGTATGCAATATGAAATACTAAGTAGCATTGATAAAAATGCTTAAATTTTTGGGATACAGACAATTTAAAATATGAGGTGAGCATATTAAAGGAGACATTGTCCCACATGCTTGTGATGCTCGTTAAATGTTAATAAAGATTTTAATAAAATCAATATTTACGGACTTTAATAGATTTTAACTTCAACCATAAGAATATAACATTAATTTATTTCCGCAAATCATTGAATAAAAAATTTTAAATGGAAACCTGTATATCAATAACATTTTGATGCTATCTATAGATTCAGTCTCAGTTGTCTTATATTTTTAAAAGAATCACTCAACGGGATTCCGCTTTAACCTTAGATAAGAAAAAATATTTTCTTTTCTAACTGGCATCAAAACGATTAACGTATGTTACGTTCTCATAGATTTAATCAAGACTTGTTAATACAGTATAATGCTGTAATGCAAATGTTTTAACGTTAAAAACATAAAAATTCTTATAAATAGACAATACAATTTAAACACAATTTTCACTTCATTAGTTATCAAGTTCGATGGAAAAAAATACAAATGATTGTGGATAAGAACGCAAACTTTTGTATTTAACAGAGTGTTATAGTTAACTGGTTGTATAAAATCTGATCTTTTCCGTATTTTCATTAAGTAGAAAAGTGCTCTAAAGAGCCTTTTTTCATAAGAAGTTCTTGTTGCTGATATATTTTCAAAAGATTATGCTTCTAAATCACACAAAATAGAGTTCATCACCTCTCTTCATCAAAAACTTTTCAACTGTAAATAAATCACACCTTATAAAATACTACATTTACAAAAAAATAATTATCTCTAATAGATTCTAGTAAACTTTTTAATAATTAGTTTTGCAATATTCGTCTCAGCAGCATTTTTATCAAAAAATTTTAATTTTTAGTGCTTTCTTAAACTTATTTAAAAAAAATTATTCTTTTTTCAAATAAACTTACTTTTAAATTTTCATGCGCATCATACGTATCACACTACACTACAACAAAAATACTATGCATGATCAAAGTGATTGATCCAATGATTAAAGAATGCACTTTCTTGATAATCCATTCGAGTTTAATTACTTACATCAAAAGGCACAGGACTTACTATTATATATCTTAGCAATATTTGAAAAGTATTCGTTTATAGATACGTCATCAATTGTAATCTAAGATAAGGTAAATCATAATTTCCAATAATTAATTTCAAATGAACCCGGATTCAAAAGAATAACGTTATTTTACCATTTATAAAAGTTTTTAAACACTTGATGAATTGGCCTAACCAGAATTATTTCAATCATATCCTAAATATATTTTTATTATTAAATAAAAATTTACTTTTATTGGTAATCCAAAAGCAATATGCACATCTCATTGTATTTCCTAAATGAAGCTTTAACTATTTAATAATGAATTCACAATAAGAAATATTTTTAAGTTTTTTCTAAGTAGACCTAGAGTTTTTTTTAAAAAAAATATCTGACTATTTCACAATATATTAATAACAAGTTAGGGAATTTTTATTGCAGTTTTCAGATATAAGAAAATTATGTCTCAAAATCACTAATTTTGTCGATAAATTTGCTCTTTTTTTCAAACAAATATTTGAGTAAGATTAGATCATCAGAAACCAAGTTTATTTTTTAAGTAAAAGTGAAAGCAGATGAACAATTTTTTGAACCGTAAACAATGGCAAATAAAAAGTGATTTAATTCCAAATTTTCATATATATTTTTAATTAAAAGTGCAAGCAGATCGTCAAACGAAACTAATAACTTTGCAACGAAGTTAATGAACAGCTTTTTAAACCCTAAAAATTGCACAAAAAAACTGATTTAATGTCAAATAGTCATATGAAAAAGAAGATAAGAAAGCACCATAAGCATTAACACGTGTTAAATAGTATTATTTAAGAAAATTATTTTAATTTCTTATTTCAATCCAATTCAAAAATAAACAATACTTATTCCAATTTAATACATCGCAAAAAGAATGTCTTCCAAAAGAATTCTCTTTTTAATAAATGAGGTCTTTACCCTTGCTTTAAGCCAATTAATAGATTCCTTGCACATTTTAGGTGATTAACCCTTGCATCGTTAAGCTCTGCTGAAGGCTATTTTTAACGTAATGCCGTTGTGTTAATGCAATGTATATTGCGTCCTAAAGAACTATTTGGCAACATAGCAACAAAATAAGCTACACAAATAAAATCACACTGTTTTGAATACCTTAAATGAAAGATAGTCTGAAAGAATCGTTCGTGACACAAACTCTTGTTAAACAGTTGTTCTTTGATTTGATGTTTTTTTTTCTTCTAAAAAAACATTAATCATGAAATCTTTCCAGAGACTTTCATCTATTTCGAAGGAATGAGTTTTTAATTTTAAATATTGAGATTTATAAACGCCAGTTTCATTTATCTCGTTTTCAAATAGTATAGACATGATATATAAAACTAATATTAAAGTGTAAAAACTTTTCGTGTATCTGAACATAAAAAACTACTTATCAGCAAAGTGATATTCCTCTACACCATAACTCAATGATAGTTCCTAGTGCCGTGACACAACTATTATGCTCTCTCACGCTACTTGGTGCAAAGTAGACACCACCAACCACCATGTTTGTTCATTAGTAACATTTAAATTTATAATTGCAGTAAGATATACACATAAGAATTAGAAAAGTTAATTTTGCAATACAAAACAAAGTAAAAAAGTAGTTATTTTAGGGTTCATGCATACACCAACTCTTGAAATAAAATTAATTTTTAAACCAAACACACGCTTAGTACAGAGAAAATCTTAAGATGATTTCCAACTAGGCTTAACAGAGCAGGAGCGGGTTGAAATTATACATTATGAAAGAATTTAATGCAGTTTACAGAGAATTGAAAATCAAAATATAAATATCCTTTTAATGGAACTAAAAATATACATGCATATTTTTAACGACAAACTTTAGTTTCTATTGATAAAATGCAACATTGATGATAGCAGCCAACACTCTCCAATTTATTATCGGTTGCGAAAAATTACAGAAAAATTGCGAAATCAACAGGCCTCAACATTGCAGTTTTCGGCAGAGAAACTATTTAACGTATAGTGTAATGTCGAATGGTGTAAACAACTTGCACTTCGGAACTTTTATATACCCTTTAAATTGTATATGAAAGATGGATTTGGTATTAATTCGGGGAAAAAAGCGTTACTTCACACAACTTTTTGGTTTGTTTAACATCAAAGTCAGAGTAGTACTACAATACAGTGTAGAACTGGTATAGTTTTAAGTAAATGCAATGATAATGAAACTAAATTGTCTATAACATGAATTATTTTTAAATAATTTAAACTTTGAGCAAATAAATAAACATCCAACCTAATTGTTTTTTGTTCAAAAGTAAGAATCATTGAGAATAATTTATTTAAAAAAATGAAGTTTGTTTAAAACTCATTTTTGTCAACTAGATTTATATTTTAACACTGTAATTAAAGACCTCTGTTAACTTCTTACTTTGCAATTACTATTCAATAACTCGTTATTTTAAATAATCTCGCTACTTATAAAAATTAACTGTTCCAAAATGCTCTGTATGTTTTTCAATAATTCCTGTTAATAAATATTCCTGTTCTTAAAATTCTCGAAAGAATGTAAATTCCTTTGATTATAAATGTAAGATAATTCTTTTATTAAATATTAATGTGGTTACATACTAATGAATAATTTAATACTTTACTTGGTAAAAGAGGAACTGTATAGTTTATAATTTTACAATTTAAATAAATGTTAAGTTATAAAAAATCGATCAAAGGTAAAAAAAAGCAAGCAATCATAACTGTTATAATTTTCAACGAGTTACAAAATCACTTTTATTTTACGTAAAATTTAAAAACTAAATATTTCAGATCGAAGTGAGAGATAAAGCAAAAACTTCTTCAGAAAAGTTTTATGGAATATAAGTGCTTAGCGTCATTTTAGTTTTGGACAAAAATGTAAAGAAATAAAAATTCGAAAGTTGTCAAAAGTAAAGTTAAAACGTTTTAAAGTAATAGTAAGCTGACCAGCATCCTTCTAAAACTAACAGCTGGAAAGGTTCGAAAAGTATGGCTAAAGTACAATCAGTAAAGTTACGAAACGATATAAAGTAAAATTCAGTAATTTAGGTGGTAAGAAACACGAAACATACGCTTAGCAGTATAAACATTAAGAAGAATTCAAACTAGGCTTAGGAAAGTGGAAACTGAGAGAAATTATGCATTATAAAATTATTTAATCAATTTACTAAGACGTGAAAATTAAAATACAAATGCCCTTATTACACAACTAAAAGTTTCTACAGATGAAAAGCAACGTTAAAGACCCGCGTAAACTCTCATCAACACGACGTTGATTGCAAACAATTACAAAAAAACTCAAAACACGCCAACATTGGAATTTTTGGAAGAGAAAATATTTAACGTATGATGTAAGGGCATTTAGCATTTTTTGTGTTTACAACATTCATACACCCTTTTAATTCTATAAGACAGCTCTATTTAGTATTAACTTGAAGAAAAGTAAGTTTGAAGAAAGTATAGTTTCATGTATTTTTTTTTCTATTATTACAGTGTGCAACAATATATGATGTCTTATGATGAGCAAAATAATTTATAATCGTAACATCCCCCCCCCCTTTTTTTCCTTTTTTTCTTTTTTTTAATTTCCATTTTAAATTTATTTTATTACCTTTCTTTGTCGTCTGGACAAGATTTTCCTCTTGGCGACGAATATATATTCTTTGTATTTAAGTGTTTTTTTTTGTTCCCAATAAGGTTATATTTGTGTTTGTTAAAAAAAAAAAGTTTCATGCAAATTTTAGGGATGTTCAACATCAAATACGGAGAGAGATATTACACCACAGTTTTTTATAGTGTGAAAAAAACAACTAATAATCGCTTGAAAGTGAAATAGATACTCTAAATGCTACTCTGACAGGTTTAAATACAACAAAATACATCAACCATAATAATGTTTTTCCCTAAAATGTTACGCATGATTTGCAATTTATTTCTCATATTTTGTAATAATATATTTCCTTCTATGTTTACTTTAAAATACTCAAAAAAATTAAAGTAAATACTTTGACGAAATAGGAAATGAAACATGGAACAATTTTTCAAAAAGCAGTTAAAAACATACTTACTATTTAACAACAACTTTTCACATCTATTAAAAGTAAATGGCAAATTGCCAGGACTCTGCATAACAAAATACATAACTTGAAACGTTTCTAAAATTAGTTCGCAACGTCACTCGCCAAGTAATTTAATTTCGCCAATTCCAAAAGATAATAAAAACGAAATAATAGATGGCTCCACAGAACGAAAAACGGAATCGAACATTTTTTTTTCATTTGACAACTGATGATGGCTTTTAGCTGGGACCAAATGGTTCTTTTAAAAAGAAACATCGCGGCATCTTTAAGCTTTTCACATTTTAAAATAGATGACAAACAGATTTCTTGTATAAATTATCCTATAAATTCATTCTTCCATCACATTTCTTTGGAAATTAAAGAATATTTTAATATGTTTACCATTACTTTAAATGTGCATTTTATAAATAGTTTAGGTTGAGGAGTAATGTGTAGCTTTATTATTACGGTGCATTTTTAATTTATCATTAAGGAAGCTGAATACTTTAAAATAGATGAATAACAAAATTTATATACACTGCAAGAAATTTCGGGTCAAATAACGGTTAAGTACCAGCACTTAAAGTGCCAATATTTTTTACCGTTGCATCCATTTTTACCATTGAAATCCGTTTTGTCGCTAAAAATCCTTTTAGTTCGACAATTAAAAGATAAAACATAGTATAAAATAGTTTTTAATTATAAAAACATTAGTAAATATTGGAAATTTCATGCATTTACCAGAAAGGTATTGACAAAATTTTATGTAAAAAAGTATATTTGTAATGTAGGTTAAAATTAGCACTTTTAAACTACAACATTTTTTTATGTTCATAAAGAGGAAAATGCAGTATTCTAGAATTTAAGGTATAGTTTAGAGCATATAAATGGGATTGCAAATTTTAGCCTACACTTTAAAAAAAATCTTGAATAAATTACAGTAAAAAGTAGCGGCCCTCAAGGTGCCGGTGCTTTTTTCGTTAAGTCCATTTTTATCGGAACACTGATTGAAAATATGATACACCGTAATTTTTACTGTAGTTACGATGAAATCACTGAATCACTATAATTAAATAAAAATTATAAATATAAAAATAACAGTATGATACTTTATTGTGAAAGTGGATTTTACGGATGATATACCCAAATTGATGATACTTTATAACGTAGTTTAATCTAATTTTTTTTTTTTTTTTACAGTGTAAAAAATCCCCGTTGTTCAAAAGGAGAAGAAAGTGGTAGGTGAAATTCCTTCCAAATAATGTACAGTTTTCTTCCATTCGGGAAATATTATTTTTTATTTTATTAAAAAAAGTATGTAAATTTTGTAATTTTATTTACTATTATATAAAATTTATTTCGAAAATATTAATGCTAAAGGTTTCGCTTAAGAATTTTCGCTTAAAGTTTTATGTTTAGGATTGTTCATTTTCAGTAAGTAAAACTTGTGTTTTTAAAGTACAAAGCAAACAAACTTAAAATCACGTTACTTAAAATAGCATTCGTAACGTCAATAATTTTAATAATATTTATCAAAATGATGTCAAATGTAAATGTTATAAAAATGTAATAATATCAAAATGATGTTTTTAAGCATTTTAAATCATATTTTAGTAAGAAAAAATTTTAAACTCTTTACCTTAGTGATTTTAAATGAAATATTTTATGCAATTTTACACATTTTTAATAAAAAAAATTATAATACACATGGCATAAAAATAAGGTTTATATAAAAGTAAGGCTCATATCAAGATACATTTTATTTGCGTATGCTAAAGAGCAGTAACAATTAATTTTGATTATAAAAGAATCTTTACTCATAGTTGTCATGGTGGACAAGATCTTTTAAATATAGAGTTTAAGAAAGCGTTTTAATATTTAAAACGTTTACAGCGTTAAATAAGTCCAAAGCGAAGTCAAATTTAATTCTTTTTAAGAATTTCAGAAAATAAAATTTCGATAAAGTTCGCAATCAAAAGAATGTGTCATGTTTTTAACAGAATGAATCGGGAAAAAAACTAGATTCTACGTAACAACAAACTCCTAAATACTCTTAGTAAGAGTAAAAAGTTAAACAACCTCACGCGACGGGTTGAAGCCAGATATGAGAAAATGAATAAAACCCTCCCTTCTATACGTTTAACACATGAGTTATCTTCTAAATTAGCAACCTTTTCTAGCCTTTCCTTCAGTAAATTAATTTTTTTAAATAATCTCTTTCAAAAAACAATATCGTTAAGGCCTTCTAATTATACATTTAAAAAGCAATACATTTATTATATCAGAAACATTACGACTCTCAGCACAATATGGATGTGTAAAATGCCACTTCTGTTTCCAGCTTTTAACCTTATAATCAGGTATTCAAAGTAAATTTTCAATCTACTTACAAAGCGTAATAAAAGTTTATTTTGAATGTTTTCATAGCAATATATTAAGGTTATTATAAATACATCATAATTTTTCCTTTAGCCTTTTAGTATTTTCACAATTCATTAGAAAATTTCTGCCCATTAGTTTATTTGTCCCTACTGCCCCATAGTATAATTTTTTTCTAAATTGGACCAATTTACTATATGGTCAATTACTAATTGGTTACTAAAAGGCCGTATATTTAAATCAAATAGGAATAAATTATTAGTATGATTTCTTTTCTTGTTTTACAAATAAAATATAATCCATTTTCAGACTATAGGATAAATGACATTTACGTTCAAATCAAGTTAAAATTAAGATCATTTTTATGAAAAGTTACTACTGTCCATTAGTATAAACTTTATTAAATAAACCATTAAATGGTCAATTTAATAATTGAAACTGAAAAGCTCCATGTTTGAATCAAATAGGAATNTTTAATATTTAAAACGTTTACAGTGTTAAATAAGTTCAAAGAGAAGTAAAATTTAATTCTTTTTAAGAATTTTGGAAAATAAAATTTCCTTAAGTTTCGCAATCAAAAGAATACGTTATGTTTTTAACATAATGAATAGAGTAAAAATCTAGATTTTACGTAACAAGAAGCTCTTAAATACTCTTAGTAAGAATAAAAAGTTCAACAACCTCACGCGACGGGTTGAAGCCTGATATGAGAAAATGAATAAAACCCACCCTTCTATATGTTTAAGATATGAGTTATCTTCTAAATTAGCAACATTTTTTAACCTTTCCTATATTAAATTAATTTTTTTTTAAATTATCTCTTTTAAAAGCAATATCGTTGTCTTCTAATTATACATTTAAAAAGCAATACATTTATTATATTACAAACTTTACGACTCTCAGCACAATATGAATGTGTAAAGTTCCACTTCTGTTTCCAGCTTTTAACCTTATAGTCAGGTATTCAAAGCAAATTTTCAATCTAATTACAAAGCGTAATAAAAGTTTATTTTGAATGTTTTTTATCAATATATTAAGGTTATTATAAATACATAATAATTTTTCCTCTAGCCTTTTAGTATTTTTACAATTCATCAGAAAATTTCTACCCATTAGTTTATTTATCCCTACTGCCCCATAGCATAATTTTTTTCCAAATTGGTCTTACTAAATGGTCAATTACTAATTGGTTACTAAAAGGCCATTTATTTAAATCAAATAGGAATAAATTAATAGTATGATTTCTTTTCTTGTTTTACAAATGAAATATAATCCATTTTCAGACTATAGGAAAAATGATATTTGCATCCAAATCAAGTTAAAGTTAAGATCATTTTTATGAAAAGTTACTACTGTCCATTAGTATAAATTTTGTTAAATAAGCCACTAAATGGTTAATTTAATAATTGAAACTAAAAAGTTCCATGTTTGAATAAAATAGGAATAAATTGAAACTAAAAAGCTCCATGTTTGAATCAAATAGGAATAAATTATTAACATGATTTCTTTTCTTGTTTTACAACTAAAATATTATCCATTTTCAGACTATAGGATAAATGATATTTACGTCCAAATGAAGTTAAAATTAAGATCATTTTCATGAAGAATTACTACTGCCCATTAGAATAAATTTTACTAAATAAGCCACTAAATGGTCAATTTAATAATTGAAACTAAAAAGTTCCATGTTTGAATCAAATAGGAATAAATTGAAACCAAAAAGCTCCATGTTTGAATCAAATAGGAATAAATTATTAACATGACTTCTTTTCTTGTTTTACAGCTAAAATATAATCCATTTTCAGACTATAGGATAGATGATATTTACGTCCAAATGAAGTTAAAAATAAGATCATTTTTATGAAAAGTTAATACTGTCCATTAGTATGAATTTTATTAAATAAGCCACTAAATGGTCAATTTAATAATTGAAACTAAAAAGCTCTATATTTGAATCAAATAAGAATAAATTATTAATTCCTTTGTTGTTTTACAGATAAAATATAATCCATTTTCAGACTATAGGATAAATTATATTTACGTCCAAATCAGCTTAAAATTAAGGTTAATTTAATGACACGACACTACTGTCCCTTAATGTATTTTATTTTAAGTTTTTTTTTATTTAGTTTAGCTTATTTTATTTGTTTTTTATTTTATCAAGTTTAAAATATTTAAATCAAACTCGTCAGTTAAAATGAAGTGAACATGGAATCAATTCTCCCGTAAATAAACGTAGAACACATATTCTAAATTTAGACTTCGGAATATATTTCTTTCGCTTCTTTTTGATAAAGTAAACGTAGTTTGCTTTCGTTCTTTTATCAAAAATTTCCTATACACTACATATTTCATAAAGAAAAAAAAATAATCCAAACTACTTTTTTAACTCAAAAAATGCTTGGTATCAAAACCGATTTCACTGTTTTCTTTTTTATGATTACATGCAATAAAGTGTACTTTTTTACATTTATAAAACTACAACATTTCATTTAAGAGTAGTGATTAAAATATGAATCTAAGTTTATAAATGTCTTTTATTTACTTAATTTTAATTATTTAATTTTTTTAAACGTTTATTTAATTATGTAATTATGAAATTTAGTCCGTAAAATATGAGACCTTTCTATTGTAAGTTTTTCTGATAATTATATTTATATTGGGGAGTGTAGAAGGTCTGTCATTGCGTTTTTGTTTAAAAAAATTACTTTACTATTATAATTAATTATAAAATTAATTAATAAAATGAATTAAGAATAACATAATTGAAATATACTATAAAATGTAGTAATTTTATCGTGATACCATGGAGTATGGCATAAAAACCATTTAACCATTTATTCGAGTAAATTTTATTTTTGTATTTATTACCAGATAGGGGGTAATAAGAACTGTAATTTTGAAATCCTGAATTTTCGGTATGCCGTTACTGTATAAACGGAGAAAGTACCAAATTAACGATTTAAATACCATATATTTTTTGGTTTCATTAACCAGAATTAAGAGTTTTTATCAGAAATGTCATTACCATAGAGTACGGTAGTTTCATCAGAATTTTTTTCTACGTGTATGCCAACACAAATTCGTAAAATAGGAAACCTATCCTAAGGGGTTCTTATGTAAGGGAAACGTTAAACTTACAAAGCACAAATTCACGAATTTTTAGGCAATAATATTTGTTAAATTCATTAACCATTTCTAAATATCGACAATGAAATGTAAAAGACATTTTAAACAAAAAAAAGGCTATTAAATAGGAGGTGTAAAAGTATATATCTGAAATTGAAAGCTGTTAATTACTTTGCGGAACTTGATTAATATTAATGAGAATTAAGTTTCTTCTCTTGGATTTAATAAAAAATACAATGCGAATTAGTTCTTGTTAATTATTTAAAGTAAAGATTGCCCTAAAGCTTCAAACAAAATAATAATTCTGTGTGGTTTCAATATCACAACTTAACAAGTTCTGCTTGTTTCATTTAATATTAATTGAATTAGCAGCATTAAAAAATAGAACTTGAAGCGAAATATTTAATAAGCTAATTATCAATGTTACGGTGGAAAAAATTAAAAGTAAATATTTGAAAGAATCTGGAGTTGAATATCATTCTATTATAATTAATTCTTTAAAAAAAAATTCTGATGTGTAATCCTATTATCATATTAGTATAACCATGCTATGTCCTTTTTTTAAAAAGAAGCTTTTACGTAATTGGAAGACGGTTTTTATTCTGTAGTTCTACTATTTTGTGGATCACTTCTACTAATGTAGAAGATAAATATAGCACTATTGTGAGTGTTTACAATTTTGAAAAAATTTACTTTTTAATGGTACGTTAAAATAGAATTTAAACTGAACATTAAAAGAAAGTTCTATGCTATGGCAACTAAGTACCTTCTTCTTCGAATGGTAAAAAATTGCACGACTTCACACGGAAGTTTAAATATTGATAATTAGAGAAATTAGGCATTTTTTTCAGCGTATTTTTTAAATTCTGAACTGAATTATATCGACCATGAAACGATAGTTTAAAAGCTATAGGAGTGTAGGTTATGCATACATTGACTGTTTTAGACTTTTACTGTTTTGACTGTGCATTACTTGTTGAATCATTATTCGTTTTGTATTATATCAATGTATGTACACATCAAATTTAATTAAAATCTCTCCAGTAGTTCTAGAGATAATCGACCAAACCTGCAAATTCTCTTAATTTACTACACCAGTGTAGTTAAACAATATGTTACACACGGGAAAATAATCTCAATCAAAAATTCACTGCATAATTTTCTACTGGCATAATATTGAATCTATAAATATTATTTTTAAAGCAACAAAAAAATTCCCTCAAAGCCATTAAAAGTTTCTAAATCTTAATAGATTAATATAAAACAAATTCCAATTTTAAAAAAACGTTTGAACAGGCAAATGAAAAGAAATGTGATATTTTGTTTTTGGATATACATTCCGTTATTAATAAAATAGTATATTTAAAACATCAACAGTTTGCAATTGTAAAATAGGATTTCATTGATATCAAAGAAGTCCATGCTATTTTTTTTAAATTTCTCAACTTCGTTATTTTGAATATCAAAGTAATCTAATTATCTAAAATAGAATTCTAATTTTTTTAAATTTTCTCAATTAATTCTCCAACTAACATTGTAGGTATTTTCGATTTATGTGATTATTTATGCAACGATTACTTTAAAACCCTTTTTTAGGAAAGTGATGCAATGAACTTTGCAAATGTAAGTTCAAATTTTAAATAAAAATATTCTTAACTAAATTTATGCAGAAATCCGAACAATAATCTGCTTAATTATTTTATATTCAGTAACAAATTTGTTAAAATTACAATATTTTAATGCTCTTAGTCCTGCATTTTCCTCTGTCTTCAGAATAATTTTAAATTATTTCAAGCAATTTATATCAAAAAATGCAGTCAAATTAAAATTCCATACTCATTAATTTTGCTTCAAAGCAAATCCTATGTTTTTCAAAATATTCTGTTCCCTATGTCGTTATTTCGAGTTATTCCTCCCTATTTTTGATTAATTTTCCTAAAATAAAGCTTACAAAATAATACTCTCATGTGTATTACATTATTATAAGCCTTTTGGATAGAAGTCTGAAAGCTATATTAATCTTTGCATGCTTTTTTTCTTTTCGTCCTACACTACTATTCAAAATCTTGCATTTTGCTTAAATACAAACCTTACTTTAAAATAACACAACTTTACTGTTCATTTCCTTAAGACTATGGAGATTTTTGAAATCAATATTATTTAACTCCCAAATGTTTCAAAAGTGTTTTGCTTATAATATAAGGAATTAATTAAATATTGAAACTAAACCTTTGAAACTCTTCAAGCTCTTCAAAAATTTCGAAGTCATAATCTTTTTCAATTGTATTTTCTTCCAGTCTATTGAAATCTCAGAATGTCGCACATACGAATTTCGATTTTTTTTTCTAAAAGGTTCATTGATAAAAGAAACTATTTCGCTTCAGGTTCAAATTTAAATTCAAGGAAAAATTTAGTAATTTGTGCCGAATATGAATTTAAAAAAGAGCTTTGTTAATATATTTCAAATCTTATCTTTTAAAATTTTATACATAATAAGTCTTCAATTGAAATACATTGAGAAATTTATTTTTGAATCACTGGTGCAATATGTCTCAGTTCAAATTACAATAAGTAAAATTCCAGAAGGATACAAATTTGTTCTTCAATAAAAAATAAAAAACATGTTTTATGGGAAACAATTAGGTGCGAACTCTTAAAGATTCTGCTTTGTAAATTGAACGTAAAAATACTGAATTATTGAAAGTAATAAATTTTTCATTTAATAGTTGAATTGTACGCTAAGGATGTTTGTCAAATGTTCTACTGTGGCAGACGATGTGAAAAAAATATGGTAAAGCCAATCAGAATGTGATAAAATTTACTGGATTTCTGGATCTATGAGAGCACTAAAATGTTCGCTATTTTTTATCGAAGCACTGTGGTAATTATTTTGATAAAATTAACAATAAAATATGGTTTTATAATGTATTATAATATTTGGTAAATTTTGCAAAATAGGGTAATTTTATCATAATACGTTAGAACTTTACATGAGACCCATTTATTCGGTAAAATTTACTTTTCAGATTTGTATTTAGCCAAAATTTCTGGTAAACCATTAACATATGAAGGTAAAAATTACCAACTGAATGGTTTAAATATCATATATTTTGGCTTTAATAACAAGAATTATGGTTTTTATAATAGAAATGTCATTATAATACAGTATAGTTATTTTATCAGACTCTTTCACCTAAATATGATTTAGATATTTTTACAGTGTATATGTTTATCCCTTGTTAGGCAAGTATTTGTTTATTTTATTTTACTTCGTAAAAAACTAGAATTTTTTTACTGCTTTACTTGCTTATAAATGAAGTATGAAGTAGTAAAATAGCACTTTCTTGAGCTTTTCCTAAAATTTAGTCGGCATTTGTTAAACAAACTAAGAACTACAAAAAATACTAAAAAATAAACATCTAGAATTCTCAATGTATCATATTCTTCATCACTGTCTTTGCATGTTAATTTCCTTGTTAGGTGAGGATTTGTTAAGTTTATCTTGCTACGTAAACAATTAGAATTCTTTAACTGCTGTACTGGCTTTTAAATGCAGTAGTAAAATAGCTCTTTCTTGAGCCCTAAACAAAAAGAATTTCTGCACTTGCTAAACAAAGTAAAAACTAGAAAAAAGTACTAAAAAATAAACATCTAGAATTCTTAATGTTTTTCATTCTGCCTCATTGTCTTTGCGTGTTAATCCCTTGTTGGGTGAGGATTTGTTAAGTTTATCTTACTACGTCAACAATTGGAATTCTTTAGCTGCTATACTCGCTTTTAAATGCAGTAATAAAATAGCTCTTCCTTGAGCCCTTAACAAAAAAAATTTCTGCATTTGCTAAACAAATTAAAAACTAGAAAAAAATATTAAAAAATAAACATCTAGATTTCTCAATGTTTCTTACTCTTCATCACTGATGTCTTTGCATGTTAATCCCTTGTTAGGTCAGGATTTATTTGGTTTATCTTACTACTTCAACAATTAGAATTCTTTACTTGCTGTACTCGCTTTTAAATGCAGTAATAAAATAGTTCTTTCCTGAGCCCTTAACAAAATTTATTCTGCATTTGTTAAACAAATTGAAAACTACAAAAAGACTAAAAAATAAACATCTGGAATTCGCTATGTTTCTCATTCTTCATTGTCTTTGTTAATCCCTTTTTAGGCAAAGATTTGTTTTATTTATCTTAGTACGTCAAAAACAACACTTCTTTAACTGCTATACTTACTTAGAAATGAAGTAGCAAAATAGCTCCTTCTTAAGCCCGTAACAAAAATAACAGCTCCAAAACATCCAAACATTTTACCTTTAGTATGACAGGTCGCGATTCTTTGAGTTCCATTTCATTATCTTGGCGCTGTTGGCAGATAGCTTTGATGCGCAACGCCCCGGGAGGGAGTTAAGCTTATTCAGCTGTAATAATTCCTTAATTAATTAAGAGCCGATCTTTCACATTTTCTATTTAAGAGAACTGTGCATCAATTAAAGAAAATGAGAAACGAATTTAAAATTTCGTGAAATGTCTATTGTGATAATTAAACAGAATAGATCATTCCCTGTGTTTTCGTTAAAATCTAATTTCCGGTTTAGAGAATTTCTTGCCGTAAATACTTTGTAATTAAGGATAAATCAATGAAACCTCAACCTCCCAGTAAAGACAACTGTCATAATAATATGGGATTAATTTTTCCACTAAAAAGAATGAAGAATTTAATTAGGTTATATTTGATGTGTTATGTATTTTAATTAAGAAGATAAAAATAACTTATTACGGTTTAAATAATTAATGTAAAGTAATTAAGATTTCATATGTAGGCTAAAAGGACGTTAGCTAGCCTAAGTTACAGTATGTAAGTGTTTAACTATTGGAGCCGTAAATACTTTGTAATTAAGGATAAATCAATGAAACCTCAACCTCCCTGTAAAGACAACTGTCATAATAATATGGGATTATTTTATCCACTGAAAAGAATGAAGAATTCAGTTAGGTTATATTTGATGAGTTATGTACTTTAATTAAGAAGATAAAGAATAACTTATTATGGTTTAAATTAAAAATTATAATAAAAAACTGTTCAGTATAAAACAAAATAAATTTAAAATAGAACTTTACCTTTTCAAGAAAAATTAAAATTTAAGCATTAAAAAGAGTGTCCCAAAATTTGCGCTAGATTTGAATTCAATCGAAAATTAATTTATCATTAGCAACCAAATTAAGAAAACAGTTTGACAGATGACGGTTAATGGCTAATAAAATAAAGCACTACACGGCAGAACAACGCCTTTCCGTTGTTGAATGATATTTCAAAAATCCCATTAAAGCATAAAACATTCACTTCTTTAACTAAAATTTAAATTAAATGTGTGACCTGATATTTTCGCAATGTTTTAATTAAATCGAAGAATAATTAACTTAGTTACTGGCAACCAAAAAAAGAAAGCAGCTTGACAGCTGACACTTAATGGTTAGTAAAAAGGCAGCACTACACGACAGAACAATGTGTTTCCGTTGTTGAATAATATTTCGAAAATCCAATTAAAGCACAATACATTTCTTGGGCGTGTTACTCTCCTCAATTGACACTTTTTTGAACACCATTGGATTTTTTTTAATGTAATTGGAAGTCAAAAGTCTATGTCAACAAGTCCAAATGCACTCAACCATTGAAGGAGAAGATTCAACCCTGCATAAACGAAATTAATTAATTGACCTCCGTATGGTCAAAGAGAATTTCGACAAAATTGTGCGTATGTACCATCAAAGCCGGAGTGGTCATTTGCTGCCTGTGCTACATCACACATAACACTATCCTTTGAACTCCATGTTCAATATTAAAAAAATACAATTGAAAATAGTTGAAAATGTTTTTTATTTTATTCAAATCTAACGTAAATTTTGGGATACCCTTCAGTAACATTTCGATAAATTCCATTAATTAATGTACTCCATAAATACCAAAAACAGTCTGCTATGCCTTCAAAGCTATCATTTTGCGAATAGAAGTTCATTCCTTTATTGACACTTCCTTTTTGTTACAAAAAAATTAAATTAGTTCAGTAAAAGCAATTCAAAATAGTGAAAAAACTACTACACAATATGAAATATATTAAAATTGAATTTAACACATAAATTATTAAAAAAAAAATTTACAACTTTTAAAAGTTATCCTAGCACTTTTCGAAACACCTAATTTTTCTAGACACTACTCTAAACACTTATCATATTTTAGAGACACTGCGAAATTATTTGCTAGTACCACTGTAAAACTGTTGGAAGTATTTCAAAGATGCCTTTCAGAAACATATGAGCAATGTTTCCTTTCTTAATGTATAAAGGTGAAAATAATCCCGTTTTATGAAAGAAAAAAAAGTTTTTATATGCTTAAAGACAATACATTAGAGTACTTTTACTGCCATAAAATGGGTACGATGTGGTTGAATTAATAAAAATGTGTTATTATTCTAAATTTCTGGTAAAGAGCAGTATTAAAAAAAATCGTTTGTCAAGATGGCCAAACATGGGAAAGTTTAAAGTTTTGCTCCGCACTCTTCATGCATAAACAGCTATATAAATTATACTTTACGATAATGGCAAGTTACGAATAAATTGACACACATTATCAGATACTCATCAGGTAAATTTCTGAAATTTGCGGTTTAACTCTCTTGTTGAATTTAAAGTGTATTTAATTAAAAAAAAATTTTAGATTTCACTGTTTAAATTGTACTGTTTTTTGAGTAATATAATGATTTCAGATAATATTTAGGATTTTGAAAATTTGAAAAAGAATTGCAAATTGAAAAAGTAAAAGATTGTGCAAACTTCTCCCCAAACTTTCTTATTCTGTCTATTTTACTTCAAAAATATCTTATGACAAATATGTTGAAAATAAATAAATTTCAAAATTAAGAAAAACTTATTTTTTCAGAAATTTAAGTTTCCGATTAAAAAAGCAAAATTTTTGATGTGCAGATATTTTTTGGCAGAAATATATCCAACACATTTACAAAGAAGAAAATTGATAGTAAATATTATTAAAATTTAGTTCTGTGAGAATTTTTCTTCTTAGATATAAGTGTACTTACACATGTTTTCTAAAACTGATTTTTAATTATACATTTTAGATACGCAAATAAGTTTTTTTCATTCATTTTATAACAAATAATATTTTTTTATTATTTTAATAGCAATATTTGCTTGAAGTTGAAACCTATATTTTAAGCTTAAACTTTGAATTCAGAATACACAACTTTACGAACGTTTATAGCTTGTATGCATCAGTAAAAATACATCTATGTCCAAAAAAGTACATTAATAATTTTTATGAAATTAAATGCTTTCATAATTTCCTGCTAAAAAATATTCAAACAGCATTGATATGGCTTTTACAGATTTTCTAAAGCGAAATTAAATAAATTTCGAGTATTAATCTTCAAAATTTAGTTGAGTACATAAAGATAAAACTCATGAAATGCAAATCATATTTATTGTTATCTGTCATTTCAAGTTGAAAATAAAATATTAAGAATGTGTTTTAATTCATGGAGTCCCAAATCGCAAAACTGCGCTCTCATTAATATTCCAATATAAGCAGATAAATTATTTCCATCACTTTTATTCAAATTTCGGCATATTTACAAATTCGTTGTGACAAGTACCATCAAAAATGTTTGTAAAGTTTAGCAACTTGATATTTCAGACGTGAGTCATTTGTCTTATATTTTCAAACGCTATTTATAAATTTGCTCTCAAATTCCATTGAATTTTGATACAAAAGAGAATTTGCCTTTTAATTGCACTTTTGAAATTTTAATAAATTCATTATGTTTATACTTCATTGAATATTTCTTTAAGCAGATTAAAAATGAATAGAAACAAATTGTTGTTTAAAGTAAATTAGGCAATTAATCTTAATACTTTAATTCCAAAGTAAGCTGGTTAATTCAAAATAACTTAAACCTTAAGAAGAGAAAAATATAGTGAATTTTCTTATGATTTTTTTTACTAGTTGAAAAATAATGCTATTAGATTTTTTTCCAACATTTAAAATATCATATTTTTTTGTTTATCACTATTAGATAAGTTGATAAGACTTGTTTTCTACGAATACATGCATCTGTTATTCAAATTAAAAGCAATTTATCTTAAAGTTTTAAAATTTGATAGAAGCTTAGAATATTTATATATATATATAATTTATGTATTTTAAAATACTTTGTTATTAGTAAATTTCCAAAAAGTATCGTCTTTTTGTATTAAAAAAGCTCTAAAAAAATTAGGAAAATGAAACAAGCTTTTTAACTTCCACAAAATAATAAAATCCTCATAAATACTTTTCGCAAGAATTAAATTTTGGAGACAAATTAAGGTCTGGATATTTTATTTAAAATAAGTAAATTTTTATTAATGCTAACGATTACTCTTTTTAGTAACAACAACAAATTAAAGATTAAGTTAGTGATGGTTTGCTAATATTTTTTTTTACTTTTTTTATTAAGTGATAAATCAAACAACAAAAAGGAAAAATTAAATTTATTTCTAAAAAAAATTCAAACATTTTAAAAATACCAGATTTCATTTCGATCTTATTATAAACCTTGTCATAATACAAAGTAAAATTTTTCATTTCATACGAATATTAAAGAAAAAACAGTAAATGCTATCAATAAGAAATAATAAAACAAATAATTTAAGACCAATACTGATGTGCTGATAAAGTAACAATATATTGAATTTTTTAATACAATAGTAGTTGCAAAAACACAAGCATACACAATTAATTATCAAAAATTTAAAAATATTTGGAAAATAAACAATTCTAATGATCATGATAATAGAGAAATAATTATAATAATTATTTTGTATTTTTAATTTTCCAGTAGGAAACATTTGCTATCATTGGGCCAATTCCTTCTGCTGGTCTACTTCTATTATTTTATAGTTAATAACAGAAGTAGCTACCCATTAAGTGATTACTGTTCGAAAATCAATATCTTTACAATGATTTTTCAACCAAATATTCTAGTTCAAACAAATATTCCAGTTCGAACTAAATCCCTGTTCGTAATACTAATTCTGTATCTTTTATTTTATTTTATTTTACAGCTGACCCAATTTTTTGGGTTAACGACTTCTAATGTTCAACTCCACAGCCTTGTAATTTTGAACCCGATCCAGAAGACAAGGGAACTCCTGGATTAAGTATTGGGATAAATTTGCCTTCCTGGAGGACTTTTTTGATGGAACTAACTCGCACTTTTGTTACATGGAGAGGGAAACCTATCACCGTTGACTGCATGGGGAGTCTTAGTTATGATCCTTCTAACGACTGAGGATATTTTTCGTCAACACTGTGGTCGGTGCAAGCCGGATGCGGAATTCGTATCGATCAGCCATCGCTGGGATTCGAACCCGGTTCATTTTTTACTCACTGTATGCTAATTTTAAAAAAAATATTTGTTGCATTGCTTACATTTATTTTGCTTTGAGTTTCAATTACCTAAGTAATACTTCTAGGAAAATTGTTATAAAAAAGAAAGTTGTTTTCATCGGTATTTTAGATGTGTGCGGCTTTAAAAATTCGTATATTTCGCACATCTCGTATTTTGAAGCTATTTTAATTAAAATTATAATCTTGTCAGTATTCCTCATAACTTTATTTTTACCTGACACAAATAAACAATTCAGTCTTCTTCTAATTAATTACGACAAAACAGTATCTTTCTAGTCTTAGTTCTTAACTCGCAATTTTGATTGCTTTCTTCCTTTTCCTGCAGTAACTGTTTAACTTTTATTTTTACTTATTAGGATTTTGAAGGATACAAATTAAATTTTAAATTTTATACCTTGCAAAGGAATATTCCAATATACATTTGATAAAATAAAGATAAACTACGTGGAAATATATGTGATCGTAATTTGAAATATTCTATAATTTTTTTTTTAATTTTATGCTTAGGCACTAATTGACAATTTTTATTGCAAAGCAGTTTCAAAAATATAAAAATGGCTCACTTTGTACCTAATATCGTGATTAAAATATTATAAATGGTATCATAGAGCTATAAAATTATGTAGAATAAATAATTTTCTAACTTTTTATTACTAAAAACAATAATGAATCACTGGTGCTTGTTTTAGTTTATGAGAAACTACAGACTACAACAAGCGTTTCACTTGCATTATTTAATTTCATTAATGCATAAATAATACAGAAATATATAATTTCATTAATTAAAAGAACAATACTTCTAAGGATAAAAATTTTAAAATAGCTGACAAGGTAATTTAAAATTGTATCAGCCCATTATAAAAATTAAACATCATACATTAAAACGAAAATCATTAACAGAAATCTTACCTGAATCATTTAAACTAATCTTCAATATTATTGAAATTAAGGATACAATTTAGTTTAACTTTATTGAAATATGAAAACTTTTGAAATAATTGAAATTATAGTTATAGAAATTAGTTAATCTGTTAGTTAATATAAAGTTTAAATTACTTTAGAAAAAGGAAACATTTCAAACTAAGTTAGTAGGGGTAAACTACTGTGACTAATAGTTAGTTGTCTAACTTTAAAAGCCAAAATATCCTTATTAAGTAAATTTTAAAAAGCTATCTTAAATTTTATCAATAATTATTAAATTACTTTATTATTATATGAAATGTAGTTTCCGATATTATAAAAAGTTTTAAGTTAATACAATCAACAAGAAATATATTGAATTTTTTGTAGCAGATCCCAGCTATAGAGGCTTATAGTTTCTCTTGTTTGCGCGATAGTTATCAAGTTTATGTTTTTACTACTAAAACTAGCACTACTACTGCAACTTAGCATTATTCCAAATATTTTAATATAACATTTCATCTTTATTCAATACTTGCTAGATCATGAAAAAGTCTGTTTTAAGTATACGAAAATATGTTCCTTTGATAAATTATTATATCTTTCGCCATTTACTATTAATCTTAAGATCAGAAATCATTACCATCGAATTCATTTTATTTTCCAGATTCCGAAATATCGTGAAAAAAGTAAAAAGAAATTTTGTAAAAATATGTTTTAAATTATCATATTTTCAAACTAAAAAAAACTTATTGCTTTGTGAAATAACTGCTTGAGTATTTTTTTCGTTATATTTATTTTAAACTTCTTTCATCATAAGATACCTACACGTTATAATTCAATAACTTCAAAATAAAATATTTTTTAAATAGAACGTGATATATTCTTTAACGTTATTAAACCCCTAAGATCAAAGGAAATAGAAAGAAAATGGCTTATTCTGGAGCTTTTCTTCCATTTATTAAAAGTCCGACATATGGGGAATTCGCGACCCAAATTATGAAAGCAGAATTCCTCAATAAATGAGAAAAATAAAAGAAAAACTACAAAGCAATTTTTAGATTAAAACGAACAACTCTTAGAAAAGATCCATATTGCCATTCCCGAAAAACTAGGAAAGGAAAATAAGAAAAGATTCTTTTTTCACAAAGTTGTTATTAATCAGCTGCACACGAGAAAGGAAGTATTATTTTTTCCTCCCGGATGGCAATGGAAACTTCACTTTCACTGTCTCAAATAATCAACTTAAAGAAACGGGGAGTCTTTTTTTGAGGTTATTCATCCTTATAATTGTACTTAGCCGATATTCTGTCGCTTAAAATCCTTTTTATAAAAAGCCCTTGTAGGAAGAGGATACTTGAATGCATTAAAATTTTATCCTTTTGGATTATATTCGCTCCTAAAAATTAACAATTAAATTTTACTTTGCTTCATGAAGGAAAAGTTCTTGACTTAATTTTCAATTTTTTGTGTATTTTAAGTAATATAGCGTACGCTTATTATAAAAAAATTAATTATTGGTTAATATGTCAGGTTATTATGTTTGAATATATTAATTCTTACATCGATTTATGATAATCAATTAATATATTTAAGAATATTTATTAATTATTAGAACTATTTAATAATTATTATAACTATTTATAATAATACGTATATATTAAACCATAATTTCGTATACATTTATTCATACTTTTATTAAATATCTAATTATAATTTCATTTCAGATTTTATATGTGTCGATATCGCAAAAAACATTTTGTTGAAAAAGAGCATGAAATGAAGGAAAAAAGTAATCAAACTTACCGGCGTGTAGCAAAATGCGGTTTAGGCTTAAAAGTACAATAATTGTACAGTTAACAAAAATTGCGAAGAGGTATAATATTTGAAGTTGTGCTTATAGCTTGAATCGAATAAAAATATATATATAGAAGGCTGGTACAAAGATTATGTTAGTTTAAAGATTTTTCAATCACATTTAAATAGTTTTATGTCTATTTTCTTCCTTTAGTTTTTCTATTAGATTTTTTATTTCCACTTATAAAGTATTTAATGGTTCTGATTGTTGTATTAGAGAAAACTTTTGCATTCAGTTCTTAAAGAAAAAGGCAGAATAAAATTCAATAATGAAATTTATTAACAATCACATTTCCAATGTAAAAAAAATATATATATTTCTATATTTGAGCACATACAAATTAAAGGGTGCAACCTTAACATTGTGTACAGTGCACCAAAAAAAAAACAGACATCCCCTAAACAACTTTTGATCTAATGTGTGATCACGGACTTTCACGTTCTTGGACTCAATCTTAACGGCTCGAAGGGGTAACTTCAAATATGCTAATTAATAAGACCAGACGATATTTTAAGTTATGAAATCAGACTGAAAAATGCACTTCATCGTTTTTGTATATCAAGCATTTTTTTTTATCTTCATGAGATAGCAGTAAATCGTTATTACTTTAATCATTAAAAATTTTATATTTACCAAAACACCATTCCAATCAGATTTGTGTGAATAAAATAAAATCGCACTTATCTCAGCATTCGAGAAATTCAACATTCGCCTTAAACTCATCTATAACAATGAAATGAAGAGTTTGCTTGTCTGTGTGTCTCTCTTATAACCATTTGTTCATGCATTGTAAAAGTTTGACAGCTGTAGAATTATAAACTTCAGTTTCCAATATCGTGAATCACTCAAAAGTTTCCATTAGATCGCTCAGAAGAGACGTTTGAAAAATAAACTTTTCTCCCTTTGGTTTAGCAAAAACCATTCATATAAATCCAAACTCAAACGATTTTTTTTTTCAATTATCTAAATAATAATATGACTGATGTTTGCTAGCTTATAGCTCATTGTAACAAAAAAAAGATTTATTGCACTTTCTTTAATATTTAATTATTTTTTTATTCAAAAAATATTTTGTACTGTTCGAAAAAATACCTTTTTTTAAACTATGTAATTTTGGATAATAAATCCGAAATTTGAAATATAAATGTTCCTTTGAAATTAAATTTACACTGAGAAAAAAGGTATTAAACGATAAGTAAAGTTACTGTGCTTCTGCATTTATCCCAGATAGCAGTGCTGGTTATAATGTCAGCAATAACTTTTATTACTTGACCCAGCAAGGTTTATAAACGATTAACAAAGAAACCATGTAAGATAGAAACAATTTTAAATTAATGCTGATTTAAGCGCTATGAGCTTCGAGTTAAGCTTGCATAAACAACCCATGCATTTCAAAATTGAATCGGCATTTGCAAAATAAGGCTAGAAAAGCTTTCTCAAATCGAGGATGAATCATTATTTGCAAGCATTCTCATAACGATGATAAATTAAACTTCTAAAGATCTATAAATTAGGTTATTCAAGGTATAGATTTTATGACCACCACTGAAACACCATTTATTAGTACAAGCTTTTATATACTTTCTTTAACACTTCAAAGATGAAGGTTGGCGTGATCATTAAGTTTTCCAAGCGAACAAAATGTTATATTTGAGAGCCTGAGCATAGCTAGAAAGAAACAAAAGCTAAAATATATATATATATGGAAAGGTTTTTTCCTACCCTTATTCAATCGTTTAAAAAAAAGTTTTGCATACTTATATTCGCATACTAATATGCAACTCAAATTAAAATGAAAATACGACAAACAATCCCTGACGTCTGTAAGCTACTTGAACATAGTTGCAGACCAGGCTCATCCATTCATGGCAACAGTTTTTCCTGCGGGGAAGGTGCTTACCAACAGGATAATGCACCACGTTATAAGGGTCGAATCTTCATGGATTGGTTCGAGGAACATTCCAGTGACTTTCAAGTCATGTCTTGGCCCCCAAATTCACCTGACCTTAATCCAATAGAGCATTTGCGGTCCTACTTGGAAAATCAAACTCGTGCTGCCACGCTACCCCCTCGCAATGTGAGGGAATTGTAGGACCAGTTGGTGAGCGCTTGGTACCAGATACCTCAGACTACCTATCAGAACCTTGTGGCATCAATGCCAGGGCGGGTGCTAGCAGTTTTGAAGGCTAAAGATAGTCCTACATGTTATTNTTTGGTGCTTTCATGTAGTATATATATATATTTAATAAATTGTGAGCAAAATAAGATAGCTTATTATAATAAGTAAGAAAATTTGGTAAATGTGGCACAACTTGGTAATTTTATAATGATTTCTTAGAGCATGACCTAAGAATCATTTATTCAGTTGAATTTATTTTTCAGTTTTGTATCTTGTAACTAAGTTTGAGATAGTAAAAAGTAAAATTTTTAAGCCAGAACATCCGGCAAACCTTATTAAACCATATGAACGAAAAATTACCAAATGAATGGTTTAAATACCGCATATTAATCTGACATATACTCTTTTTTCACGAAATTCTCATTATCATTCAGTACGGTAATTTGACCAGAATTTGTTTTCTCCATATACTTTTAAAGTATGTTAATACAAAAAAAATTTAAAATCAACTGTAATTAGATGTCTGCAAGTGACGTCACAACTTGGTAAATCATGGCATTTGCTTCTGCCATAATTCAACAGTCGATCAAGTTCAACTCACAATAGTGACGTCACTTGTAGGTATACAAATATATCTGATTTTAAAATTGATTCAGCGTGTTAATAAACAAAGCTTTGATTGCTGTAAATTTACGTACCTTGCACAACTATGTCATTTAAAGCACGATTTCAATGGTATTCTTCTTATCGAGTTGAAAGTATTCAATTAAATTTAAAATAAAAGCTATGTGCTAGAAAAAAAATTAATGAAGTAGCATTTCTAAATTCCTTAGAAGAAATGTAAAAAAATATATCTTTATAATTATTGACACCAATAATGCTTAACTAGTTTTGATAATAAGTGCAAATTGAATTTAAAAAAATCTATGTACAAAAAAGCAAAAATATTGAAGAATAGTAACTTATTCTCTTAGAAGAAACGAAAAGAATCACCATATTATTTTTTTACGCTGTATTAATTAATTTTTCTAATAGGTTCTAACTGAATAATAAAAAAGCTAAAATAACAAAATTAATGACGAAATGGTACTAAATCTTTTAAAAGAGGCATGAAAAATCGCCATACTATTATTTACGTGAATTGTGCTAACTAATTTTGGTAATAGGTACTAATTAAAGTAAAAAACTAGCTATGCATTAAAAGGCTAAAAAAATGAAGGAATTATACGCATTCCATCCGAAATCACGTAAAACATCGCTATACCATTTTTAACGCTAATATCACTTAGTTAAATTTGGTTAAATTAAGCACCCGCTTAGTTATATTAAACTTAAAAAAATTAGCGCATAGTTAGTTTTGATAATAAGAACTAATTTAAATGATGAAATAAGCAATTTTACTTCTCGCTTAATCATTCCTCCCCTAAGAAACAATTTCAAAAATCTTCTGTTATCTTATTTTAAAATATAAATAATATTACTTAGCATTAAATTCTCTTTTGTTCAATAACGATACGTAATTTGCAGTTTGGTTGGTTGGTTCTAATGCCACTTGCCACACGGGCAAGCCTGCTTGGTGAAACCGAGCAAATTTAAGGAAGTGTGTGCGATTCTTGTTTTTCAGTAGCGCCATCTATGGCCAAGAATTCAACTTCGCCACACCATACGTCACACCTGTTTATAAGGCGGAAACATTCATACATCCATTCATTCATCCACAGATCGTAATTTTGACCTGAATCAGAGAACGATCGATCTTCAATCCAGTACCCCAGAGGTATTGATTTGTTATGGGAACATGGAGGACTTTGTGACTCGACAGAATTTTATCGTGCATCAGTCAACAATACACGGGGAGTCAACAATACATCAGTCAACAATACACGAACCCACGAACTCTCGGACATGGGCCCAACGCCCTACCGATCAGGCCATCCCGGACTTAATTTGCAGTTTAAAAGAGGTTTTTGAATTTAACTGTAAAAATTACTAGCTGCGCAAGTTAAAAGTTTAGATTTATCATCAATAATGTGAATCACATTACTGCATTGATGTCACATTATTGGTAAGTTTGTAATGAAGTTTTACAATACTTACTTCAGAAAAGAAGATTTTCATAATTTCAAGAACATAAAACGTAAGTTAGATAATATGCTAAATCAAATGTGATCGTTTTTAATAAAATGCAAATCTGAAACAGATTTATAAATCTGTTCTCAAATTAAATTCCTTTATAGTTTGTACTCTCCAATTGAATTAAAACTAAAGCAAAGTAAAACATTGAAAAGGCCGGTTAGAAAACAAAAATAATTTAATTTGCTATCTTGATACCACTTCCTCTTTTATCGTAGCATTTTATTTATTCTAATCTTTATGTAATACTTGGTTCTTTTACATCTTTTCCTGTTGCGCCAATCGGATGCTTAGCTCATATCCTGAAAAATATATAAGAATCTCTTTTTCTAATTATAGGCATCGTGCTTGAAGTTCACGATATGAATAATGAAAACAATCGTTGAAGGTCTCGGGGCTTTCCACAAGCAATACAAAAGAGATAAGAAATATTTTTAGTCAATAGCGGTGATTTTTATTCTGTTTAACAATTCAATCCAATGATATATTAACACGGGAAAAAGGTCTGGCAAAATGTCCGTACAATATGGTAATGACATTCCCAGTAGGAAAAAAAGACATAATTTTTGTTTTAAAAAAATATGTGGTATTTAAACCATTCATTTGGTAATTTTTTCTGTTCATATGATAACAATTTAGAAAAATTTTGGTTTTCAAAAATTATAGTTCTTATTACCACGAGAAATTTTGTCATACAAAAATGGCAAAAAGTTTCCAGTTTCGTAAGAAATACAAAACTGAAAATTTAATTTTCTCCGATTTTTATGCCAGGTTCTAAGGTATCATGATAAAATGACCAAATTTTACCACATTTACTGAATTTTAACGCACGTTATAATACCATATTTAATTGTTAATTTTCCCAAAACCATTACCAAAGTGCTTGGGTAAAAGCTGAGCTTTTTGAAATTCCCTTAGAACCAGAAACACAGTAAATTTTACCATATTCTGGTAGCTTTGAGCGTGCGTTTAGTGCATAAACAAAATTTGAACGTGGATTTAGAAAACTTTTAAAATACTAATTTAGTGACATAGTACACATATTATTGAAGTTGATCATGGAGTTTATTGGACATAACGAATAAAAAAATTAGTTAATTATTAAAAAACTTGCAATGAATCTCTTTCAATAATTCAATAATTAACAAACATCAATTATGTTATTGTTTAAATATTAAAAAAAAGCGGAATTATTTGCAGCATTATTTACATTGATGGTATTTGATAAATCAAAAAGAAAAATTAATTTTATCACAAATAGAAAAACTGAAAATTAAATTTGATCGAATAAAGGAGTTTTCATAGCATGCTGTTTGGTATCATGATAAAATTACCAAATTTTACCAATTTCACCAAATTTTATTACAAATTATAAAACCATATTTTATTGCATATTTTACCAAAATCATTACCAAAGCGTTTAGGCAAAATTACTGAGCTGTTTGGTGCTTTCATGTAGTCTAGAACCATATGCAATGTAAATTTGCCATATTCTTATAATTTTGACCATAATTTTTCTCAGCGTAGCATTTTCTGCCTATGCGGGGTTTTTTTCTTTTTGGATATAAAAAATCAATCTTTTCCTCATACAAAGTCTCCGTACTTTAAAGCGTAATATGATATAAATTTATTAGAATCTTAAAAAGGTGTTAAACTATAACAATTGTTACAATTTTAATAAGGTGTTAAACTAACAAATTTGTTGCAATCTATATAAGGTGTTAAACTAAGCCATATTTCCTTTAAGTTTAACCATATTATGCTTTAACCATATTATGAAGCAAACAACCTTAATCATCAAATTCAAGCTCATCATATTTAGGTTGAGAGAAATTTGAAGGGTATTATAATTAAATACACTGATAATTTCACAAAATGTTATCATGGCAACTTGTTTATAGTTTTTTTTTCAACCAAAGTATCAAAAATAATCAAACCATTATTTCACTTCATATTTAAACAATATTCACTTTACAATTTTTTTCCAAAGCTTTCAAAAATTATTCCGAAAGCATATAAATTTCTACTTCTTGCAAATAATCTTTCGAATTTTACTTAAAACTTCATAATAAACTTCGAAAATCTAATAAAAAACTATAAAAAAAATTATTCCATACAGCAAAGTTTTTGAACATGCATCCTAAACTTGCACTTTCAACCTACGCATAAATCTACGAGTTACGATTCATTAATTAAATAATAATTTCCATAAGTTAAATTATTAAATCATACATCAATTAAGAATAAAAGTTTTCGTCTCGAGAGGACAAATATGGTCTTATTTTGACAGGATGCGAAATTGATGCATTTTTGGATTATGTTAATTTCAACGTGGTATAAAATTATTAATTTGGCACTCATTCAAGAAAAATAAATTTGCTAATAGTTCCAAGTTTTAACGTTTTATAGCCAGACAACATAGTATAAAATTATTAATTCGGTACTCATTTAAGAAAAAAACAATTTGCAAATAGCTCCCAGTTTTAATGTCACTATGGCCAGAAATTAATGCAATAGTTTTATTATGAATTTTAAATCATCTCACATTTTTCTGCATAAAAAAATGCTATTTTGTACAATAGTCTATAAAAGTTGATATAGTTTTGATCAAAAAAAGCACATAAATAATATCCTGAGTAATTTAAGAGCCTTTGCAACTAATACTCCACTAAAATCGGATTATTTCAAATAAGATGAGATTGAGGTATTTCGATGAAAGACGCTTTCGAACTTACTGAGAATTTGAGGTGGGAGATTACTCCCATCATCAAAAGAATCTCTTTATCGACAGAAGGACTTTTATTGATCGCTGTATGAAAGCTTTTAGTTAGCAAAGAGGAAAAAATTTTTTATTAATCCAATGAATTGCTTTGCGCTTTTGACCAAAATTTTTTTTTGCTTATAGCTTTTTTTAATAATAAAGCATGTTTTATACCATAAAGAACAAAAATTTACATTAAAATGTACTGGATATCAGGCTGCCGATACTTTTTACTGTAGATTCAATATTTAGCCGAAAAATTCGTGTCATAAAAAATACGAAATGCATAAAAAATATGTTCTCTGATTCAAGTCAAAATTACGATCTGTGGATGAATGGATGCATGAATGGGTCCGCCCTGTAAGCGAGTGTGACGTATGGTGTGGCAGAAGTCAAATTCTTGGCCATAGATGGCGCCACTGGAAAACAAGAACAATCGCACCCCTTCTGCCTACAGGCATACGTCAACAACGAAATGTAGAATTAAATTCATGGATAAGATGTGCAAAGCCATTATAGGGTTTCGAACCCAGAACATCTTTCAAAGAAGCGACTCCATGTCCGAGACCATACCTTCACACCCTTCATATTGTTTTAAAAACAAATGAATGATCATAAAAAACCGTTTAAAGGTAATGCTTAATAAAACAATTCATATTTTCACGGAAATAATGGCTTGGCATTTTTTTTTCACAACTAGAGTTGAATGGTAGCTTAGAGAATACTTTTTACAATAATATTACTGTAAAAAGTAATATATAATAATAATAAACGTCAATATATATTTTTCAATTCAAAAAAACTTTGTTGCAGCATCTTTTGTATCTGTTCCTATTTTTATTCGATGTTTATGAATGCTGTTACTGTCTATAATCTGCCATTG
>NC_092205.1:49100006-49141686 GCF_043381705.1 Parasteatoda tepidariorum | reverse complement strand
TATTCTAGTTCAAACAAATATTCCAGTTCAAACAAAATCCCTGTTCGTAATACTAATTCTGTACCTTTTATTTTATAACTGTCATTGAACAGCTGACCCAAATTTTTGTTAAACGATTTCTAATGTTTAACTCCGCAGCCTTGTAGTTTTGAACCCAATCCAGAAGACAAGGGAACTCCTGGATCAAGTATTGGGATAAAGGACTTTTTTGATGGAACTAGTTCGCATTTGCGTTACATGGAGAGTGAAACCACTCGCGGTTAGTCTGACGGCATGGGGATTCTCAGTTATGATCCTTCTAACAACTGAGATGCGGAAGTCGTATCGACCAGCCATCGCTGGGATTCGAACCCGGTTCACCTCATTGGAAGGCGAATGCTTTTTCCCCAGAACCATCACTGCTGTCTGTACCTTTTTTATAATTTTCAATGGAAACAAACAATCTAGTAAAGCATTCCAGATCAAATTCTGGATATTTATTCAGGGTCGTCCATTTTTAACTCACGGTATGCTAATTTTAAAAAAATATTTGTTGCATTGCATACATTTATTTTGCTTTGAGTTTCAATTACCTAAGTAACACGTCTAGGAAAATTGTTATGAAAAGGAAAGTTGTTTTCATCAGTATTTTAGATGTGTACGTCTTAACAAAATTCGCACATTTCGTACATCTCGTATCTTGAAGCTATTTTAATTAAAATTATTATCTTGTCAGTATTCCTCATAACTTTACTTTTACATGACACAAATAAACAATTCAGTCTTCTTATAATTAATTACGACAAAACAGTATCTTTCTAATCTTAGTTCTTAACTCGAAATTTTGATTGCTTTCTTCCTTTTCCTGTAATAAATGCTTAATTTTTATTTTTACTTATTTAGATTTTGAAGGATACAAATTGAATTTTAAATTTTATACCTTGCAAAGGAATATTGCAATATACATTTAAAAACATAAAAATAAACTACGTGGAAATATATGTGATCGTAATTTGAAATATTCTGTAATATTTTTTTAATTTTTTGCTTAGATACTAATTGACAATTTTTATTGCAAAACAGTTTCAAATATATAAAAATGGCTCACTTTGTACTTGATATCGTGTTTAAAATATTATAAATGGTATCATAGAGCTATAAAATTATATAGAATAAATAATTTTCCAACTTTTTATTACTGGAAACAATAATAAATGGTGTTTGTTTCAGTTTATAAGAAACTACAGACTACAACAAGCGTTGTAATTACATTACCTAATTTCATTAATACATAAATAATACATAAATATATAATTTTATTAATTCAAAAAATAATACTTGTAAGGATACAAAATTTAAAATGCATAACTGATAAGGTAATTTAAAACAGCATCGTCCCATTATAAAACAAAATACATACATTAAAACAAAAATAATTAAAAGAAATCTTACCTGAATCATTTAAACTAATCTTCAATATTACTGAAATTAAGGATACAGTTTAGTTGAACTTTATTAAAATATGAAAGATTTTGAAATAATTGAAATTATAATTTAAAGAGGATATTGTTAAATACATAATATATTTCCATAGTAATATTTTAGGGAATCTTTAAAATTTCATTTGTTAGTTAATATAAATTTTAAATTACTTTAGAGAAAGGAAACATTTCAAACTAAGTTAGTAGGGGGAAATTACTGTAGTTAATAGTTAGTTGTCTAACTTTAAAAGTCAAAATATCCTTATAAAGGAAATTTTAAAAAGCTATCATAAATTTTATCAGTAATTGTCAAATTATTTTATTATTATATGAAATATAGTTTCCAATATTATAGTTAATAATAGATATAAGTTTTAAGTTAATACATTAAAAAAAAACAAAGTCGAATTTTTTGTAGCAGATCCCAGTCTTAAGGGTTTATAGTTTTACTAGTTTAAGCGATAGTTATCGAGTTTATGCTTTTACTACTGTAACTAGCACCACTACTGCAACTTTGCATTGCTTCAAATATTTTACAATAACATTTAATCCTTATTCAATGCTTGTTAGATCATGAAGAAGGCTATTTTAAGTATAAAGAAATATGTTCATTTGATAAATTATTACATCTTTCACTATTTAGTATTAAAATTAAAATCAGAAATCATTGCCTTCGAATTCATTTTATTTTCTAGATTCCGGAATATCGTGAAAAAAGTAAAATAAGCTTTGTAAAAATATGTTTTAAATTATCATATTTTCAAGCTAAAAAAACTTATTGCTGAGTGAAATAACTGCTTGAGTATTTTTTTCGTTATATATATTTTAAACTTCTTTCATCGTAAGATACCTACACGTTGTAATTCAATAACTTCAAAATAAAATATTTTTTAAATAGAACGTGATATATTCTTTAACGTTATTAAACCCCCAAGATCAAAGGAAATAGAAAGAAAATGGTTTATTCTGGAGCTTTTCTTCCATTTATTAAAAGTCCGACATATGGGGAATTCGCGACCCAAATTATGAAAGCAGAATTCCTCAATAAATGAGAAAAATAAAAGAAAAACTACAAAGCAATTTTTAGATTAAAACGAACAACTCTTAGAAAAGATCCATATTGCCATTCCCGAAAAACTAGGAAAGGAAAATAAGAAAAGATTCTTTTTTCACAAAGTTGTTATTAATCAGCTGCACACGAGAAAGGAAGTATTATTTTTTCCTCCCGGATGGCAATGGAAACTTCACTTTCACTGTCTCAAATAATCAACTTAAAGAAACGGGGAGTCTTTTTTTGAGGTTATTCATCCTTATAATTGTACTTAGCCGATATTCTGTCGTTTAAAATCCTTTTTATAAAAAGCCCTTGTAGGAAGATGATACTTGAATACATTAAAATTTTATCCTTTTGGATTATATTCGCTCCTAAAAATTAACAATTAAATTTTACTTTGTTTCATGAAGGAAAAGTTCTTGACTTAATTTTTAATTTTTTGCGTATTTTAAGTATATAGCGTACGCTTATTATTAAGATAATTAATTATTAGTTAATATGTCAGGTTATTATGTTTGAGTATATTAATTCTTACATCGATTTATGATAATCAATTAATATATTAAATAATGTTTATTAATTATTAGAACTATTTATAATAATACGTATATATTAAACCATAATTTCGTATACTTTTATTAAATATTTAATTATAATTTTATTTTAGCAATTCTTATAGGAAATGTATAATATCATTTGAAATAGTAAAAAGTAAAATTTTTAGGCCAGAACATCCGGCACTCCGTATTAAAATATATGAACGGAAAATTACCAAATGATTTAAATACCACATGTTTTTATTTTATTAACCAGACATGTACTTTTTTTCCCGAAAATCTAATTATCATTCAGTACGGTAATTTTACCAGAATTTGTTTTCTCCGTATAGTAATACTTTTAAAGTATATTAATATGAAAAAAAATTTAAATCAACTGTAATTAGATGTCTGCAAGTAATGTCACGAGTTGCTAAATCATGGCATTTGCTTCTGCCATAATTCAACAGTCGATCAAGTTCAACTCACAATAGTGACGTCACTTGTAGGTATCCAAATATATCTGATTTTAAAATTGATTCAGCGTCTTAATAAACAAAGCTTTAATAGCTGTAAATTTACGTGTCTTGCACAACCATGTCATTTGAAGCACGATTTCAGTGGTATTCTTCTTATCGAGTTTAAAGTATTCAATTAAATCTATACATAATAATAAACGCGGCTGTGTGTGTGTCTGTAATCACAATATATAGCCACAGAAGCCTCGCCCAGGCACGAAACTTGGCACAAAATTGTGTTTTGACATAACGAAGAAGTATTTTTTTTCTTTTTCAAAAATTTGGATTAGTTTTTTAGTTATCAGTCATTTTGTAAGAAAATCTATTCTTTTTCGTCTTCAAAGAGCCATATTCAAAAAACTATTAAAAAATGCATATACTTTTCTCCACTCTTATAAATGTATGCTAATGCGAACCTTACAATTGAAATATTAATTTTCGACAACTTAAACCAATAATATACGAAGGAATTAATAATTTAATTGTAAAGTTCGCATTAGTTTACATTTATTAAAGTGGAGAAAAGTTTAACTTTTGTNATGCCACTATCCACATAAATCAATTATTAATCAAAAATCGAATATCAATTACTTTTCTTTATAATGCAATAAAATCTGGCGAGCAGCTATTTAAACGATCAAACACTTCGTTTGTTTATTTGTGGCTTGAAGTTAGGCTCGCAGAAAATGCCGTTAATGGGTTAAATTTAGTAGGAATAACACAACCTGTGACGTAGGCTATATTATACCCAATTGTTATAATAAGTTTTTCTTCTTCTTTCCACGCTCTATTTTTTTTTTCTAAATCGAAGACGATAATTTTTGTAGCGATATAGAAATAGAAATTGATACCATAAGAATTATATAGAAATAGAAATTGATACCATAAAAAATTAATTCGTTTTCGTGTTCTTTTCATGTATTTAGCATTTTAGTTTTTTTTCTAAAGCGTTGTAGCTATATAATATATAAAATAGGAATTTAATTGTTTTTGAAGGAACGATCACACTTACCTTGGATCTCTTTGGTTTTTCTACTCTTTATTTTAACAGTTTTCATTAAATGTAATTAGTTATTTTCAGAAAGTTTCAGTTTGCAGGTAGGCACTTAGATTTTAATATTGAAGTTTCATGATTTGCTTTCATAGTAATTGCTGTTCTGAAGTATTCGTTAACTTCTTAAAAACCCGATTACTAACATGGCAGAACCACCTTCCAAAAAACTTTGTATTTTGTCAAAGAAAAGGATATTAAGAGATTCTCAAAGAAGAAGAAGGATGGAACATGACCGAATTTCGACAAGCAATTCTAGAGCCCAAGAAGTATCAGAGAAACGTCATAGAAGATTAGGAGAGGATCGTGTCTCAACTAGCAGTGCTAGGGCCCGAGAAACACCTGAGGAACGTCAAAGAAGATTGGAAGAGGATCGTGTCTCAACTAAGAGTACTAAGGCCCGAGAAACACCTGAGGAACGTCAAAGAAGATGGGAAGAGGTTCGTGTCTCAATTAGCAGTGCTAGGGTCCGAGAAACATAGCAAAGTTACATCTTCAAACATCCTCAAGAGCTATAGCACATCTGCAGCAGAACTGAATATGAAGACAAAATTGCAGGACAGGAACATTTTAATTCGCCATTAATCTTCAGATTTCCTGCTATGTTTTAAAAAATTTATTTGTGAAAACCTTTAGCGTGGCGGACAGCTGGCCGCCTTAGGGGGCTAGTTTAAAATAAAAGCTATGTGCTAGAAAAAAATTAATGAAGTAACATTTCTAAATTCTTTAGAACAACTGTAAAAAAAAATATCTTCCTATAATTATTGACACCAGTAATGCTTAACTAGTTTTGATAATAAGTACAAATTGAATTTCAAAAAATCTACATACAAAAAAGCAAGAATATTGGAGAATAGTAACTTATTCTTTATAAGAAACAAAAAGAATCACCATGCTATTTTTTTAAGCTGTATTAATAAATTTTTCTAATAGGTTCTAACTGAATAATTAAAAAGCTAAAATAGCAAAATTAATGAAGAAATAGTATTACTAAATCTTTTAAGAGAATCATGAAAAATCGCCATACTATTATTTACGTGAATTGTGCTTACTAATTTTGGTTATATGTACTAATTAAAGTAAAAAATTAGCTCTGCATTTAAAATCTAAAATAGTAAAGAAATTATACGCATTCTATCTGGAGTCACGTAAAACATCACTATACCATTTTTGACGCCAATATCGCTTAGTTAAATTTGGTTAAATTAAACGCTCGCTTAGTTAAATTAAACTTAAGAAAATTAGCGCTAAGTTAGTTTTGGTAATATGAACTAATGTAAATAATGAAATAAGCAATTTTACTTCTCGTTTACTTATTCCTCCCCCTAAGAAACTATTTTAAAAATATTCTATTATCTTATTTAAAAATATAAATAACATTACTTAGCATTAAATTTCTCTCTTGTTCAATAATGATACGTAATTTGCAGTTTGGTTGGTAGGTTCTAATGCCACTTGCCACACGGGCAAACCTGATTGGTGAAACGGAGCAAATTTAAGGCAGAGTGTGCGATTCTTGTTTTTCAGTGGCGCCATCTATGGTCAAGAATTCGAATTCACCACACCATGCGTCACACCTGTTTATAAGGCGGACCCCTTCATACATCCATTCAATTCATCCACAGATCGTAATTTTGACCTGAGTCAGAGAACGATCGATCTCCAATCCAGTACCCCCAGAGGTTTTGATTTGTTATGAGAACATGGAGGACTTCAGTCACCAACTACACGGGGAGTCTTCGACGGCGGGGTCCGAACCCACGAACTCTCGGATATGGGCCCAACGCCCTACCGACCAGGCTCTCTAGCCTTAATTTGCAGTTTAAAAGAGGTTTTTGAATTTAACTGTAAAAATTACTAGCTGCTCAAGTTAAAAGTTTAGATTTGTCATCAATAACGCGAATCACATTACTGTATTGATGTCACATTATTGGTAAGTTTGTAATAAAGTTTTACAATACTTATTACAGAAAAGAAGATTTTCATAATTTCAAGAACATAAAACGTAAGTTGGATAAAATGCTAAATCAAATTTGATCGTTTTAATAAAATGCAAATCTGAAACAGATTTATAAATCTGTTTTCAAATTAAATTTCTTTATAGTTTGTACTCTCAAATTGAAGCTAAACAAATTGAATTAAAACTGAAGCAAAGTAAAAGATTGAAAAGGCCGGTTAGAAAACAAAAATAATTCAATTTTCTATCTTAATACCACTTCCTCCTTTATCGTAGCATTTTATTTATTCTAAGCTTTATGTAATACTTGGTTCTTTTACATCTTTTCCTGTTGCGCCAATCGGATGCTTAGCTCATATCCTGAAAAATATATAGGAATCTCTTTTTCTAATTATGGGCATCGTGCTTGAAGTTCACGAAAGGAAAAATGAAAACAAACGCTGAAGGTCTCGGGGCTTTCCACGAGCAATACAAAAGAGATAAGAGATATTTTTAGTCTATAGCGGTGATTTTTATTCGATTTAACTACTCAATACAATGATATATTAACACGGAAAAAAAGTTCTGGTAAAATTTCCGCGCAATATGGTAATGACACTTCCAGTAGGGAAGAAAACATAGTTTTTGTTTTAAAAAAATATGCGGTATTTAAACCATTCATTTGGTAATTTTTCTGTTCATATGATAACAGTTTTTAAAAAGATTTTGGTTTTTAAAAATTATAGTTCTTATTACCACGAGAAATTTTATCATACAATTACAAAAAGCTTCAAGTTTCGTAAAAAATACAAAACTGAAAAATAAATTTTTTCAGATTTTTATGCCGGGTTCTAAGGTATCATGATAAAATGACGAAATTTTACCACATTTACTGAATTTTAACACACATTATAATACCATATTTAATTGTTAATTTTCCCAAAACCATTACCAAAGTGATTCGGTAAAAGTTGAGCTTTTCGAAATTCCCATAGAGCCAGAAACACAGTAAATTTTATCATATTCTAGTAGCTTTCAGCATACGTTTAGTGCATAAACAGAACTTGCACGCGGATTTAGAAAACTTTCAAAATACAAATTTAGTGACATAGTACACATATTATTCAAGTTGATCCTAGAGTTTATTGGACATAACGAATAAAAAAAATAATTATGAAAAAACTTGCAATGAATCTCTTTTATTAATTCGAGCTATATATCTAGCAAACATGAACTATGTTATTGTTTAAACATTTTAAAAAAAAGCGGAATAATTTGCAGCATTATTTACATTGATGGCATTTGATAAATCAAAAAGAAAAATTCATTTTCTCAGAAATGAAATAATTGAAAATGAAATTTGATCGTATAAGTGATTTTTCATAGCATTCTGTTTGGTTACCAAATTTTATTACATATTATAAAACCACATTTTATTGTATATTTTACCAAAATCATTACCAAAGCGTTTAAGTAAAATTACTGAGCTGTTTGGTGTTTTCATATAGTCTAAAGCCATATGCACTATAAATTTACCATATTCGGATAATTTTGACCATACTTTTTCTCAATGTAGCATTTTTAGCCTAAGCGGGGGGGGGGNGGGGGGGGGGTTTCTCTTTGGCTATAAAAAATCAAATCTTTTTTCAAACCAAGTCTCCGTACCTTAAAGCGTAATATGATATAAATTTGTTACAATCTTGAAAAGGAGTTAAACTATAACATTTGTTACAATTTTAATAAGGTGTTAAACTGACAAATTTGTTGCAATCTAAATAAGATGCTGAACTAAACCATGTTTCATTTAAGTTTAACCATATTATGCTTTAGCCTTATTGTGCAGAAAACAAGCTTAATAAATAATATGATAAAACTTATTATCATATATAGGTTGCGGTAATTTTGAAGGGTGTTATAATTAAATGTGCAAATAACTTCTAGATGTGCTGACAAGTCAACTTGTTTAACTATTTTTTCAATCAAAATATCAAAATTAATCTAACTATTATTTTGCACTATAAACAATACTTTGTAAATTTTTTCCAAAGCTTTCAAAAATGATTCCGAAAGCATATAAATTTTGACTTTTTGCAAATCATCTTTCGAATCCTTTTTACACCGAAGAGCCATTACATTATAACCACCCTGCTAATAACATGTAGGACCACCTTTAGCCCTCAAAATTGCTAGCACCCGCAGTGGCATTTATTCCACAAGGTAGTCTGAGGTACCTGGTACCAAGCGCTCACCAACTGGTCCAGAAATTCCCTCACATTGCTAGGGGGTAGCGTGGCAGCACGAATTTGCTTTTCCAAGTAGGACCACAAATGCTCCATTGGATTAAGGTCAGGTGAATATGGGGGCCAAGACATGACTTGAAAGTCATTGGAATGTTCTTCGACGATTAGATCCTCATGACTTGGTGCATTATCCTGTTGGTAAACACCATCCCCCGCAGGAAAAACTGTTGCCATGAATGGGTGAACCTGGTCTGCAACTATGTTCAAGTAGCTTACAGACGGCAGGGATTGTTCTATGAGGATCATGGGTCCTAATGTGCCCCATGAAAACATTGTTCCTGGGCGAGAAACCATGAAAACCTGGGCGAGCTCATTGTTATAGATGGAGGGTGGTCATAATGAAATGGCTCTTCGGTGTATAACTTCATAATAAGCTTCTAAAATATAATAAAAATACTTCTATTCCATATGACAAAAATTTTGAACATACATCCTAAAATTGCACTTTCAACCAACTCGTAAATCTAAGAATTACGATTCATTAATAAACCAATAATTTCCATAAGTTAAATTATTAAATTATACTTTGATGACGTGTAGAAAACACAAAAATGTATTTAGGATTTAAAAGCCAATGTTGGCGACTAAGAGTAAAGTTTTTCGTCTCAAGAGGACAAATATGGTCTTATTTTGACATAATGCAAAAATGATGTATATTTGGTATATGTTTATTTCAACATGGTATGACAAAATTATTAATTTAATACTCATTTAACAATGAAACAATTTTGCGATTAGTTACAATTTTTAATGTTTTAAAAAACTCACTATGGCCAGGAATTAATGCCATAGCTTTAGTATGAATTTTAAATCATCTCACATTTTTCTGTATAAAAAAAAATTCATTTTGTATACTAGTCTATAAAAGTTGACATAGTTTAGATTTTACAAAAAGCACATAAATAATATCCTGAGTAATTTAAGAGCCTTTGCAACTAACACTCCAATAAAATCGGATTATTTCAAATAAGATGAGATTGAGGTATTTCGATGAAAGACGCTTTCGAACTTACTGAGAATTTGAGGTGGGAGATTACGGGCATCATCAAAAGAATCTCTTTATCGACAGAAGGACTTTTATTGATCGCTGTATGAAAGCTTTTAGTTAGCAAAGAGGAAATTTCTTTTTTATTAATCCAGTGAATTGCTTTGCGCTTTTGACCAAAAATTTTTTTGCTTATAGCTTTTTTTATATAATAAAGCATGTTTTTTACTGAAAGAAACAAAAATTTACATTAAAACGTACTGGATATCAGGATGCCGGTACTTTTTACTGTAGATTCAATATTTAGCGAAAAAATTCGTGTCATAAAAAATACGAAATACATAAAAAATATATTCTCTAATTCAGGTCAAAATTATGATCTGTGGATGAATAAATGGATGTATGAATGGGCCAGCCCTGTAAACGAGTGTGACGTATGGTGTGGCAGAAGTCGAATTCTTGGCCATAGATGGCACCACTGGAAAAAAAGAACAATCGCACCCCCTCTGCCTAAACAGGCATACGTCAACAACGAAATGTAGCATTAAATTCATGAATAAGATGTACAAAGCCATTATAGGGATTCGAACCCGGAGCATCTTTCAAAGAAGCGACTCCATGCCCGAGACCATACCTTCACACCTTTCATATTGCTTTAAAAACAAATGAATGATCATGAAAAACCGTTGAAAGGAAATGTTTAATAAAATAATTCATATTTTCACGGAAATAATGGCTTGGCATTTTTTTTTTCGCAACTAGAGTTGAATGGTAGCTTAGAGCATACTTTTTACAATAATATTACTGTAAAAAGTAATATATAATAATAATAAACGTCAATATATATTTTTCAATTCAAAAAGACTTTGTTGTAGCATCTTTTGTATCTGTTCCTATTTTTATTCGATGTTTATGTATGCTGTTACTGTCTATAATCTGCCATTGCCCAAAATGTTAACAATGTATTTTAAAGTAAGGCTTAATAATTATTAAATCTGAAATAGGAGTTGACACGCAATAACTATATTTTGAACACCGAAATAAAGATGTCCCGGACAATCAATGTAAAAAACAATCTTTGGGGCATTTCTTAGTTATGGCTATATTATATTTCGTTTGTTCAAAGTCAGATTGCGTGTATCATTATGTAATGTTAAAAAAATTAAACTTTAATATTTTATCATCTTTAAAACTGAACCGGAGTAAGAACATATTGAAATTTTATTTAGCTTTACTTAATTTACCTTTACCTATTAACCATTACCTAATAATTTTACCTTTAATTACCTTTACCTAATTTCTCTTTTACTCCTACACATAATTTAATTTCCAAAAGTAAAAATAAAATTCGAGTGCTGTTTTTTTCATCCAAAATACTTTAATTTTTAGAATATATATTTTTCCTAAAGTAATAACTCTGTACTGGTCGTAAAAATTAATTACTAAATTAATTATGAAACTATAAAATAAAACTACACTGCGAAAAATAGTATATTAAAAACTACCAGAAAAGTATGAAATTGACCGTGTTTCAGGCTCTATGAGAACACAAGAATGCTCGGCAATTTTTACCAAAACATTATCCTAGTTATCGATTATTTTGAGTATTCCATGACTTTCTCTCACGTGACACTAATTCAGATTTTTTTTTTACCAGAATTCTCTTAGTCAGTTTTCTTAGTTCAATTAGTCACTTTTTGCTACACTCACCACATTTAAAAATTAGTAACAATGTACGCAAGTAGATTCCGCTGCAAACTGAAAGCTTTATAACATGGTTTTCAAGATAATCATCAATTGCAGCCATGGTGCGAAAAAGGCACATACGTTAACATGCGGATGCGCAAATATTTCAGTTGAAATGATTTGACACGCAGCAGTATACATTCCTTTACAATTTTCACAGCTAGCAGTGCCATCTGTTGAAAAACTTTGCAACGAATTTTTAAATTTTGTATATATCTGTTTACTTAAGAAGAAGGCATCAAAACGTATGTTTCTTTCTTCTTTAGATCGTTTTGTTAATTTTTCGAATCATCGGTCATTTTTGCGACACCCGGTAAAATAGAAAAACTTTCAGCATTAATTCCCTCAGTTAATATGGGTTTATTATTTTATATTTTGTGTGTTTACTTGTAAAGGAAAGTGTTCCTATTTATGGACTGTAACTTCACAAATGAAGAAAAAGTACTCTTATTTACACTGAGAAAAAAAACATGGTCAAAACTACCAGACTATGGTAAAACTTAATATGTTTTAAACATATTGGAAGACAAAAAATCTTGGTAAATTTTACCGAAGCATTTTTATAATTATTTTTGTACAATTAACATTAAAATACTGTTTTGTAATAAGTGTTAAAATTTGGTAAATATGATAAAATTTGGTATATTTGTCATGATACCTTAAGGCATGACATAAAAACTTTGTATTCGGTAACATTTACTTTTTAGCTTTGTAATTTTGACTAAATTTGGGGTAATAAGAGCTATAATTTTAAGAACTAGAATTTCCGGTAAACCGTAATCATAAGAATGGAAAAATTATCAAATAAACGTTTTAAATACAGTATATTTTAATTTCATTAATCTGAGTTTTGTTGTTTTTTTTAATAAAAATGTTAATAAAATATACCATACCTTACGGTGATTTTACTAGATTTTTCATTTACGTGTATGAATAATAATATATGGATTTATTATTTTATAAGAAACATGTGTTTCTCTTCTAAATTCAAAAATATTCTTATCTGTGCTAATTTTTACTCTCATACACAAAACAAACTACAATATCGAGCATTTAAAATGTAAAACAGTTCTTTACTCAGAGCTTATAGAATTATTGACTTTTTTAGGGACTTTACATTAACTATTTTAAAAATATACCGGTACCGATAACATTTTTCTCTATAATTAATAATAATTAAGTTTCTTTTTTATACACGCTTTAAATTCCTTATTATTCCAGCAATATTTCTTTGTGTCATTCATTTGTAATTTATTACTACGACTAGCGTGCTTTATCTAAAGAAAGATTTTCTGGGTTTAACGGCTATGTTGAGTTAAGAAGTAAAATATAGCAAGCATTCACTCTATATTTAAAATTATAAAAGGATTATCTTATTAAAACATTTATCCATTGAAAACGCTAGGTGATAAAGCAATCTTCTTTTACATATAATCGAGACACTTTTCAAAATTAAATTCAAAGCAGCATCTGGCTTTTATCTGAGTCTATGAAATTAAACTATCGCGATAAAATATTTGGAAACTACTCAGTAAGTTTTTTATAAACAAATCAGCATTGAGAAATAAAGCAATCAATTTCAATTTCTTACAAATCATGATAAAACACAGTATACGTTAAAAATGCTGAAGCATTCCACAAACCATATGTATACAATCATTCCATTCCATTTTTAACAAAACATGGTATCTGTCTAGAATGGTAAGGAACATACAATAGTTACGTTTAGTTTGAATATTTTGTTTATATACCTTGCCGTGATTAAGATAGAATAACTGCTTTCAAACAGAGTTGCAAAATGCATGAATTTAATTATATGAGAGTTGTTCTCGAAATGCTGACTACAAGTATTTATAATACATTTCATTTGATATTTTACAATTGTCCGCAAAATAAACTTCACAAAACTGCATTTCAAAATAAATAAAGCATTTCAAACTGTAAGCTAATAAATAAGGTGATTTAGTGACTTTTAAATTTAATTGTAAGATTTAGAAGTTTGTATTATTGATGTACAGTTCGCCAAAAAAGGGACCAACTTAAGCAAGTTTTGATCGAATGATTGGATCGTCACGTTCTGGGACTCAATTTTAATGGTTCGAGGGGGTGACCTCAAATATCATAATTAATAAATAAGGTGATTTAGTGACTCTTAAATTTAATTGTAAGTTTCAGAAGTTTGTATTATTGATGTACAGTGCACCAAAAAATGGACCAACCTAGGCAGCTTTTGATCTAATGATTGGATCGTCACGTTTTAGGATTCAATTTTAATGGTTCGAGGGGGTGACCTCAAGTATCATAATTAATTGGTGCAGACGATATTTAAATTACAAAATTAGGCACAAAAACGTACTTTCTCTTAATAAGCGTACCTTTATTTCGATGCAGTCTTGTTTCTGACCCCCAAAATATAAGAAGTAGCCGTTATCTTATAAATATGGTTCCCAAAGTTTGGTTAAGAGAGCGATCTAAAGTTTGAACCCCATAGTGTTAATTTTACTTTTTGTGTATTTCATCGTGTCTCGAGAAGTTTTTAAGCGAATTAAAAAATTTTTGCACACAGTTATAAAATCCGTTTATCCAAAGATAACTCCACACAAAAAATAAATTTTAGTAAATATGCATTATATTTTATTATTTTGTTTAATAATAGTCGAAGTATGCAATTCTTACATCATTTTAAAATATGTAATTTTACTAAATACAAAATTTGAGCTAAATCGGTTGAATAGTTTCTGAGAAATCAAATTTTAAAAAAGTCGTATAGTTAAAATTCAATTTCCCAGGAACTATTCTACCGATCGATTTCACTCAAATTTTGTATTCTGTCATGTATAATTTTATATGAAACCTATACATTTACATATAAAAAATTATAATTACATATAATTACATATAAAGAAATGAAACTGACTAGAAATTAGTGATCATGAGGATTTGTGGTTGCTACTCTTAAACATTGATCCGGACGTAAATACACTCATAAACTCTCATCACGTTTATCCAAGTCATCAACGTTTTTAAAGAAAAGTTATAATTTCAATAAATACTTCTTCAACAAAATATTTCTTTTTAATTTTCCTTTTAATTATGTACCTTTTTCACTTAAGGTCCATGGGCAAGTTTTGACTATTTGAAGGAGTCAAAAAAAGTTTCGGAACCACTGCCCTAAGATCACGTCATTGAAACTATTTGATTAAATTTACTTTTCAGTTACGATGTGTTACATTTTTTGCGATGTGTGGTAATAAGAATAATAATTTTGCAAGCCAGAATTTCCCGTTAACGGAAATATTACAAATAAACGGCATAGGTACCGAATATTTTGGTTTTATTAACCAGAATCATGTTTTTTTACCACTTATGCCTTTACCATAAAGTACGGTTATTTTTATAGAATTTTACCATAAGGCGAGAGAGACTTTCATGTTGTTTCTCCCTATTTAATTAACGGAGAGACTTGTTAACTTCGCTTGTCTCTTTTGTCTCCTACTGATTTTTAAATTGAATTCTAAATACTGATATAGGGCAAAACTTTCAGGAAATTTATCTTTTGAAAATTGGTCGAAAATGTGAATTTTCCCATCTAATTCTATGTCACAAACTATTTTTTTTTTGCTTTTACACAAGGAAAAAAAGTTAGTATTACAGAAAAAAAATAAACTTCAACTTCTTACTTTTTAAAAAAGATCTACCAGTGTACTATGTCACTACAATAAACTGATTATAAATATTCACATTATCTTCCAACATTATGACACCAAATTCAACAGTGACATGCGTTTAGGGTATTAATCTGCAGTGAAACGCTATATTTATACACATTTTACAACCCTGGAAAGAGCTTGTTATTATGATTAATAGCTTTCACAACTCTTCCTATGTTTAAAACGATGATGGCTTTCTCTACTCGCAATTACTTTATCCATAATAAATGTCTGCATATAAAATTCTTAGAAAGTTTGATAACTTATCTTAGTTTAATAATGGCAGTTTTCTGTGTTTTACTAGATGCATGATTATAATACCGAGAGACACATAAATGTAACTTATGTGCCTGATGTGGCTATATCCTAAATGTAACGTACTTGTAAAGTGCGTCATAAGTGTGTTAATATCAAAGTATGTTACTTCAAAGAATTATAAATATATACTACAAAGCAAACTGAAAGTATGAAATATTGTCTGAACCGTTATTAAGAAACGACATTTTAAAAATCAAATTAAAGTATATTTATGATGTAGAGTGTTCATCTCCCATGTGTTGACCCATGCACTCAAATCTCATGAATTGTTCGGCTTATATATTGCCCTGATCACCGCAGAGTTGATTTAAAAAATCCTTTGTGAAGGTCAAATCACGGGTTAAAAACCTCTTTCTATTGGTCAACTTTAGAAGTTTTTAATTGTGTTCTTTTAAAAATGAAACAAATGTGGGTGAGTTGTTCTCTCAAAGAGACCTCCATGAAAAACGTTTTCCTCTATCTAGGAATTCACTCGTCCTCTGGGTTAGGTTCAATACAAGTCACGAAACTGATAGCCGAAAATCGGATGCGAATTGGCTGTTCAACACCAGTGAATTACCGATCAAAAGTAATAAATTTATGAAAGATTTAAATACCTTTAGAAACAAATATATTTATTTGTGTACGCAATTGTTCAAAAAAAGTTATGCTGCATCTTCATTTTAAAGTACAATATTGTCTTTAAAATTTGAGTTTATTTAATGTGAGAATGAAAAGAACTAGATTCAAACTCTGTTCATGCTGCACTAACTATAAAGTTTCAAAGCAAATCTTAAGGTAACAAAGTAATTTAGTAAAATAATTGAAACTGATAAAAAAAAACGGTTCACTGTGTAACAAGTATATTGCAAACTGTATGAAATAGAAAAAATAATTGCAAACACAGCCATAACATAACATATCATGCATAAACAAGTATATATAGTTTAAAATACCAAGAGAGTGTAAAATCATAAATATTATATTGTTAGAAATTCCTCAGAAAAAATGGTTAAGTAATACTTTGTATAGTTGTTGTTTTACCATATTCAACAAAACAGTCAAATAACTATATAAAATATGGTATTCAATCGTCAGGTAAAAAAACGTTTATTGACTGTTTTCTTCTCTAATATGGTTAAACAACCAGACTTTGATCCGCTCCAACTTGACCCACAGCCAGTGAGAATTACGCGCATGTTCTACGAAAGCTGGAAGCTAAACCATGTGGTAAAGATCACGAATTCACATTTTTACTTTTCATCATTGGATAACTAAGACAATGGTGGATGCTTATGATAATAAGTATGTGGTGAACACTTTATAAAGCTACTTATTTCCTTGTAGCTGGAATATACCATAGTCTAATCTGTCTAACTCATAACTGGCTGAATAAGTGTCCATATCCCAGGGTTAAAACCAGGATTAAAAACATAATATCAGTATCGAATATTCAAAAGACACAGAGTTCTCTTTGTGGTAATATCATAGTAATTTGAAAGCAATTATGCAGGAAGCTTATACATCTCGTACTTTCAATGAGGTGATTCGGGTTTGAATCCCACCGATGGCTGGTCGATACGAATTCCGCACCCGGCTTGCATCGACCACAATGCAGATGTAAAAATATCCTCAGTGGTAGACGGATCATGGCTTAGAGTTCCTTTGCTATCAGGCTAACCATGGGAGGTTTTCCACTCCATTTATAGCAAATGCGGGTTAGTTCCATCAAAAAGTCCTTTACGATGGCAAATTTCTTTCTATAGTTCAGGAGTTCCTTTGTCTTCTTGATTGGGTTAACTACAAGGCTATGGAGCTGAACATTAGTAATCGTAAATCCAAAATTGGGTCGACTGTTCAACGACAGTTATAAAATAAAATACTTTTTTCTCAGTTTACATATTAAACTATATCTTTCACATTTTGCTTCAAGCATTTCATGTTACTTACATTTTCTTTTGCTTGTGTTTTTAAAACTTCTTTTCCATCTAGAAAAAAAATACTTAATTTATAGCTATGTGGTGTAAATGTGTTATTCTTCTTCTTGCGAATCATTGTAAGTCAAAATTTGGTAAAATGGTTTTCACTCAATCTATCTAATTATGGTCTCTGAAATTCGTCAAAACAATGATAGTTTGCTTCTACAGTGCAATTCGTGACGTAACGAAATATTTTTCTACATATATTTATCACTTTAATAAACTGAATTTCAATTCATATATTTGTATTGCCCTTTTTTTAAAATTTGCTCATAGGAAATTTTAATTTAGTTTAAAATCTATCTAAAATCTAGTTAATATTCAAAAGAAGAAAAAAACGTTATAAATATTAAAATAAATCTAATTAACTAAAATATTTATAAAAAAAATTATAACAAATTACATTGTAATAACGGTCGCGTCGAAATATTTTTCTGCATATATTTATCACTTTAATAAACTGAATTTCAATTCATATATTTGTATTGCCCTTTTTTTAAAATTTGCTCATAGGAAATTTTAATTTAGTTTAAAATCTATCTAAAATCTAGTTAATATTCAAAAGAAGAAAAAAACGTTATAAATATTAAAATAAATCTAATTAACTAAAAAATTTATAAAAAAAATTATAACAAATTATATTGTAATAACGGTCGCTAAATGTTTATTTTTTCCAACAAGAAATATTTTCTGATAAAATATTTTTACATATTTCATAAAGAATACTTTGTATAAAAGCGTAAAAAATATTCCAGATAAAGTGTCGAAAATTGGCGTTGCTAGAGTAAGCGAAAAGCGAAAATTTGGAAGAAGATGTTGGCAGCACCTGAATTTTCTTTCTATTTCCTGAAAGAAAACTATTCCACATAAAACATATCCGTAAAACCAGTAAAAAAGTTATTGAATTTAAACTAAAAAAAGTTTCACAAAAAATAGCATGCGCAAGGCGCAAAGACCGTAACTCGTTTTAATGAGTTTGGAACTAAGAAAAATATTTAAAAGAGACGCGAAAGCCCTAAATAAAAACGTATAAACGAGAATATTTTTCATCGTAAAAAATTTCATATCCTTTAAGCCTTTCTACTTTAATAGCTGTGTTTAAAAAACTTTTCTAAAAGAAAAGAAAATATTCACTAGATTATTTCGCAAAATTATTGTTTTATATAAGTAGATTAATAAAGTGCGTACTTTAATTTTAAGACTAAATTGGCTTCTAATTACCAGCAACTTTTTGATATAGCAAGAAAAGCAGTATATAGTTAAGATTTCAATGCAGTTAAACTAAATAAAATTTAACTGCATGGTTTTGTGCATTCAATATTTTAGTAATTATCGAAACTCTTCAAAAAATATTACAAAATTCTGAAGCAGCAATTTTTTTATCCATTAACACTTTATAAATTTAACGTCATGTCACGCAAGAGCAAATCAATATTTTTTTTTTTTTTTTAGAAAAATTTCTTAATTAAAACTTTACTTGTAATTTCTTCTGTTTAAGTGGGAACGCATAAACATGTTTTCTTCTCAGTTTATACAATTATTAGAGCTATCCGAAAATTTCAACAAGTTTCAAATTTCGTTATATTTGTGCTATAAATTATTAATAGTTGTGATAAAAAGACAAACTAACAGCTAAGAGTTCAGGGTTATTAAAAAAGGAGCACTACAACACTTATTTTCATTAATGGGCAATAGTTTTTATTTTCTAGTCAAGTAGTTTCCCGATTTCGCGATCAATGATGAAACTTTATGCTATCCATTCAATGATGACCATTTCAAAAATACAATTTAATGATAACGGGAATTTTTCTTTGAGATATTTTGCATTCAAAGATTAATGTAAATAAAAGTTAATGCACCAACGTTTTTAAGCATCGAAGTGCTGTATCAAGGAAATTCAACCACACGATCAAAACGGTCAATTTGAAAAAAGATGGCATGGGAAAGCAAAGCCTCCACAAAAAATATTTAATTTGCTATTTTACACAAAATATTATGGTGTATTTTTTAAATCAATAAAAAAAAAATTTTATTAAAACCCTGCTTTTTGTTTTAAAGTTATTTCCAGCGTCCATTTAGGAACACTATAAAGTTAAACAGGAGAAAGTCTTCTTTTAAAAATTCGTCTTAAAGTAGATAATATTGAATCTTAAATACAAGTATTAGGACACTCCTGCCTAGAACAAAAAAAATTTCTCTTTTAAACTCTTATTTAGATTGCATTTAGGCTAGATAATTTTATACTCACAATCATACACTGAGAAAAAAAATATGGTAAAAACTACCAAAATATTGCAAAATTTACCGTATTTCTGACGCTATGGAAACTCCAAAAATCCCGATAATTTTTACCGAAACACTTTAGTTATAGTTTTGGTAAAATTAACAATAAAATATGATTTTTTAATGCGTGATAAATTTAATAAATGCGGTAAAATTAGTTTTTTTTTTCATCATGCATTAGAGCACGGCATACAATTTATTTATTCGGAAAAAAATTACGTTCCAGTTTCGTTTTGTTTCTTACTACAAAACTGTAATTTTTTGTATAATAAAATTTCTTGTAGTAGTAAGAACTATAACTTTTAAAAATCAAAATTTCCATAAACTGTTACTATATGAACGAAAAAATTACCAAATGAATGATTTAAATACGATATATATATTTTTTTTAAAATTAGGTTTTTTCCTTACTAGAAATATCATGTCCAAGTGCTTTGTTGATGACTTTGTTAAAATTAACAATAAAATATGTCTTTATAAAATTTGATAAAATTTAGTAACTGTAGTAAAATGTAGTAATTTTATCATGATTTCTTAAATCATGACATGATGACATGAAAATCGACATTCGGTTAAATTTACTTATCAATTTAGTGTTTTTCACAAAATGTGTGAGAATAAATTTTATTACCACACTCCATAACTTTAAAAACTGGAGTTTCCTGTTAATCATTACAATATGAGCGGTAAAATTACCAAATGAATGGTTTAAACCGCATATTTTAGTTTTTTAACTACAATATAGGAATTCTTTTACCAGAAATGCCCTTATCCTTCAGAATGGTAATTTTACCAGTATTTTTTCTCTTTGTACTTATTAGAAATGCTTACCAACAAAATAAACAGTTCAACATTCAATAAGTCTGACCTATATCACAATATTGTTAAATACCTAAAGCTTATGTTATTTTTCAAAACAAGCTATAATAGTTAAGGACTACATTAAACAGTTTTCAGACTTGTTGTCATTTAAACTAAACATATATCATGCTGAGGTAAATATAAACACATAGAAAACTATTTATTTTACTTTACACGGAAGGAAAATTTCAATTGTTGAGAGTTTATTTATCATAAATTCACTTTTCAAATCTTAAAATAATTTTTGAACGATTGTAACCAAATAAATTAAAACAAAATAACGTTTAATTCCTTGGTTGACAAAACTCTTTTTACGCAGTTCCTTTCCAAAAAATTTCAATCATATTTAAATAAATGATAGAAATATTAAACAAGTACTGACTCTTTATTCAAGTTTCATTAAACATTTCAAGCCTTATTTCCCAAATTATTTCATACCATTACACGGTTTATTTATTTCAAAAATTTCAATTTAATTCAATGTTTTCTGAGCAAATAGTTTCTTTGATTTAAACCGAATCAAATCCATCACAGCGTTAAGAGTTTATTGATTTCAAACAGGCGTATCGCGAAAAATTTCATCAACCAAATGATACTGCCACACAATCTTCAATAAACGAATGAGTTTTTAATATAATGCAAAGAAGTTAAATGCAATCAGTCAGAGAAAGGCACAAAGTCTTTTCTTTTGCGTTCCCAAAACAGAGTAACTATATTTATCCATCTAATTATTGCACTGCCATCATCGCATTTCTCTCTTCTGAAGCATACGAAATATCCCCCCCCCCTAACCAGCATCTGCATTCGCGGATGATGGATACATCCCATTGCATAATCCACCGGGCCGTCTAATTAAATGAGTTTTCCAATTTACGGTGCACTGATTGCACCCTAAGAACATCAATAACTTCAGCCCGGTTCTCTCTCTCTTTCTCTATAACAGGGAGTTGTATCTCTAATGCAGATTATGTCTAAGCCTCTTCAACCCTAGTCATTGTTCATCGGTTAGAAAATCTGATGATAAAATGAGTTCCGTGAACTGTAGATTAGCATGGTATAGAGAATTTAATTATTAGTCTGTGTGACCACTATATAGTTGGCAAAAGAAGTTTATTTTGGGTTAGAAGCTAATCCTGAAACAAAAGTTTGTATTAAACAAAAATTCCCGTAGGCTATTAACGCAATACAGGGTTATTCATAATTCCCTCCGGGGTTTCGAAGCGTTATATTAAAGAAACGAAGACGAATATGGACAGAATGTAAGAACATATGAATTATTCCAAAAGTATACAAGTTTTAATTTAAGCAACTGCCGGTAGATGGCAGTAACATGTGCCACTGAAGCCAGTTATAGTAAAGAAAAATGGCGTTTACAAGCGGAGGGAATTATGAGTAACCCTGTATATAGACAAGAAATATCTATGTATCACGATATTTCCCAGTTTAACTGTTTTATATTGCTTTTATATCCACCACTAGTCATCGTTGCCCAAATGCAACTAATACGATACACTAACTATTATTTCACATTTGTCTTTTATCGTCCATTTGATCCAATTCAACAAATTTAGATTACAATCAATAGTATATATTACCCAGATGAAATTTATAAACACTAACCATAATTTTGAATTTTTATCGTGTATTGGACTAACTGTAATTTGGTAGTTGTTTTTTATAGTGTATCAGATTTGAAATTAATCCCAAAACAAAAATTTGGAATGAAAAGTTTCCATTGACATTTTCTATAAACTATGACCAAAATTCCATGAAAACATTCAATTGACAAGAAATATCGATTTATCACGAAATTTTCTCAATTTAAGCAATTTATATTATTTTGATATTAATCAGAGTCTTTATTACCAAAATAAAACTTATAAACGTTAAAGATAATTTCATATTTGATATTTTTCATTCGTTGGATTTGAAGCTAAGCCTGAAACACAAGTTTGAAATGGAAAACAAGTCAAGGCGTTAATAACTGAAAATTAGGATCGAGGCGTTAATAACGTGATGCATCGTCGTAAGAAAAATCGATATTTCACCACTTTATAATATTTCACCACTTTATAATATTTCACCACATTATAATGTATCACCAATTTATGATATTTCCCCACGTTATGATAACTTTCGTTTTGTGAAAGAAGTTTATTAATACTAACGTAATATCGAATTCGATATTAATCAATTTTTCACGATATTATGCTATATTTTCCTTCGCTGAGTAATATTTTTCTATAAACGAATGTTGTTTATTAAATCTAATATTGGTGTTCCATATTTATCGTTTATTGATTTAGAAACTAATCTTGAAACTGAAGTTTAAAATTAAGAAACGGGCCCTTTGCGGCAAATTAAAAGAGAACAAAATTTCTATAGAGCAATGTATTGACCAGCAGTATCGATATTTTACAATATATCACAATATTTTCTAAATTTAGCTAATTTACATTATTTTTACTTAAATCAATATTTTTGCTACCCAAATGAAACTCTTAAACACTAATGTAGTGCAGTATTTGATATTTATAATGTATTAGGTTAGAGCTAATCCTAAAACAGAAGTTAGTATTAAAAAGAACAGTAGACAAGTGCTGTAAATCAGTGTAGGTCGAAATTTTAATAATACAATAAATAGGAAGCATTGACATTAGATGATATAGCAATATATATCCACTTTAGCAAATTGATTATTTAATTATTTTTAATTATTTATTTATTGTACTATATTTTTTATATATATATATATGTATATATATTAGTTGTTTCTTTCTAATGTAATGTCTTTTGTTCACAATCGTGGCACATTTGTTTCTTCCATGTGAAAAGCTGTGGCGTAATATCCTACCGAATGTGGCATTGAGCAAAGTCAAAAATTGTGCAATCCATTTGAAGTCAACATCAAATCGGTGGTTCGTGTACATTTTAAAAGTTTCAATTAAATTTAAANCGTTGTCGATTCCATTATTTCAAATTAGTTAGAAGATGAATGATAATAACTTGGTAATATAGTGGAAATAAATTCGCATGAAATAAATGTTACAAAGGATTTTTTTTAAATAAAATTAAATAACAATAATTATATGTTTTAGTAATTGTTTTTAACGATTATTAAAAAGAAAAAAGTATTTAAATAAAAATGGAATTGGTATATTTATGAAAAGAGGGGAATATGAAAATAAAGTAAAATGGAAAAAAATGATTCAATAGAAATTTTTTTAAGAAAATAAAATAATACCTTTAATAATTATTCTATATTTTTTTCCAGAAACAAAAAAATTAACTTTTTTTTCTTTAAAAATAATTTAAACATCAAAGGTTTGCAGAACACTCCATTCATAAAACGAATCAAAATAATCGCTTAAAGCTAATGATTTTTTTTGACGTAGGTATTTAATTACGAAAATTAACAGAAACACTAATGAAATCTCTAATACTAAATAAACAATATGTCCCAAGAGAAAGTGATAGTCTTCAATGTTAAACATTGCGTTGTTTGCTTTCGTTATTAAAAAATTCACTTTGTTATGAGAAATATATACAAAGGGCTAAAATAAACAGTGAATTGCCTTAAAGCAGGATAAAGAGAAATATAATAACTATTACATCACTGAAGTGTTTGCTTACATTTGCCGGTGGAGAAAAAATCAGTTGCGTGATTTTCTGCAGAGAGTTTATATTTTATTATAATTTAAGCAATGTATTTCTTAAAGAAATTAACAGGTTATATAATTTAGCTCTATATGCATATACCAGGTTGCAGAATCTACAGAGTAAATCTGTAACACAAATTCATAATTTCCAACTTGCCTGCGATCTTAATGCAGACGGAAACTATTATTGTAAAAAATAATTTAATGTGACATGCGTACAATAAAATTACCAAATATAAAGTGGATCAAAATTATACACAAATTTATTATTTTATTTAAAAATTTTTATACACTTTTAAATAATGAAAACTGAAATAGTCTTTATGAAATCTATAAGTAAACGTTTAGAGTTTACAAAACATTTTAAATTTGCATTTGTTTGTGATTTGTTTTTTTGTTTTTTTATTGTATGTTAAATTCTCTATTTTTCAAAATATTATCTTATTAAAGAACATTACTTAGAATTTTTGAAAGAAGTCAACAATTTTCCTTTGCTCTTATATCTGCAGATAGACAAATATTTTTTGAGAACCTGAAACATTGAGTAATTGAGTTTCAGGAAATAAAAATGAATCATCAGTTTCTCCTCTCATTACTATTTCAGGCTTGTTCTTTAAATCTGATATGTAAAATTATATTCCGATTCTATGCTGCTCTTTTTTTCCTTTTTAACCTGAGATTATGAACTGAAAAATGCTCCGCAGATGCCCTGATAATCTGCAGAGCCAGCTGCCATGCTAGAGGATTTCTGCTACAGAGTGCATATATTCAAGTTTAGCTATTTATTAGCTTACTTTTTAAGACTGACAATTATTAAAACTATATTAAAGCTAATAATTGTGGATATTTAAGTTCTTTTAATGAAAATGTAACATACGGCAAAACAAGATTATTTTAATAGTGAACAGATATTTCAACAAAAATCACATCAATTGTATATGATAATAAAGACATGTTTATGTCATCAAGTTATGATGAACAGAGCTTGCCTTCTATTGCCTTAAAAAAATAATGCATTTTTAATAGTTACATTCCTTTAAGTTTTGATATCATTTCTTCTTATAAGATACTATTTGTTAACAATAACTTTAAATGGATATAGTAAGCTTCAAACTTTATTTTCATGATAAACATATATTTTAACTTAAATCACACGAATTATAAAAGAGAATAAAAACATTTTTTTTGTCATTTAAAAAAATAATAAACTTATAAATAAAGATATTTTTTAGCATTCATTTTAAATTCAGAAACATTGTATTAATTTTCAAAATAATTTTCAATAATGTTGTTACACAGTTTTGTTCTCCAAGGTAATATTTGTTAGAACCAAAAGTACTTAAAGTATATTTGATTTTAAAAGTTCATTTTATGGTAAATATATATTCTAAAGAAAACAACATGCATTGTAAAGAAAAATGAATACACATTAGATACATTCATGTCAGGTAAATTATTAATGAACATAGACAAAAAGACACGAACTTTATAACATTTAATTCACATTCCCTTAAAAAAATATTGCTTTTTAGTACTAATAATATTCTTTTAGGTTAGGAGATGTAAAATCTTCTTTTTAAAATACTGATTTTTGAACAAAAACTTAGAGTTGATTTTGGTTATTTCAGTCTATGGTAAACATATGTTTCAGAGGTAATAACATCAATCAACAATAAAAGGTAAGCATATGTTAACCCAATGTAATTAATGAATAAACTTGTATTATGAAATAAGAATTATTTTTATTAACTCTTAACTTTATACTTGATATTTTAAAAAAAATATTGCAATTTATAATAATAAGGTTCTTTTAGGTTTTGATACCATTATCTATAATCTTTTTTCTAATAAAGATCGAGGCGTTAATAACGTGATGCATCGTCGTAAAAAAAATCTATATTTCACCACTTTATAATATTTCACCACTTTATAATATTTCACCACNAACTTATAAATAAAGATATTTTTTAGCATTCATTTTAAATTCAGAAACATTGTATTAATTTTCAAAATAATTTTCAATAATGTTGTTACACAGTTTTGTTCTCCAAGGTAATATTTGTTAGAACCAAAAGTACTTAAAGTATATTTGATTTTAAAAGTTCATTTTATGGTAAATATATATTCTAAAGAAAACAACATGCATTGTAAAGAAAAATGAATACACATTAGATACATTCATGTCAGGTAAATTATTAATGAACATAGACAAAAAGACACGAACTTTATAACATTTAACATCACATTCCCTTAAAAAAATATTGCTTTTTAGTACTAATAATATTCTTTTAGGTTAGAAGATGTAAAATCTTCTTTTTAAAATACTGGTTTTTGAACAAAAACTTAGAGTTGATTTTGGTTATTTCAGTCTATGGTAAACATATATTTCAGAAGTAATAACATCAATCAACAATAAAAAATAAGTATATGTTAACCCAATGTAATTAATGAATAAACTTGTATTATAAAATAAGAATTATTTTTATTAGCTCTTAACTTTATACTCGATATTTTAAAAAAATATTGCAATTTATAATAATAAGGTTCTTTTAGGTTTTGATACCATTATCTATAATCTTTTTTCTAATAAACTATTGATTAAACCTAAAAGTACTTTAACTGGATTTAGTTAATTTGGATGCTTATTTTCATAATGAACACAGATATTTTGCATCAAAAAGCATAAATTAGAATAAAAATATATTGATGCAATTTAGTTTGTTAATAAACTAATAAATAGGTGTGAATGTCTTAACATTTAATTTTATAATTATATAAAAATAAATTACTACATTTTTAATAAAAATGGAATGTAAGATTTTTGATATAATTTCTTTTTAGAAAATTCTATTCATTTAAATCGAAAGTACTTCAAGTGGAATAAATTAATTTATAGGCATATTTTTATAGTAAACACACATTTTAACTAAAATCACACAAATTAGAATAAAAACACATTTATGTCACTCAGATTTATAACATTATTATACTACTACAAGTAGACGTAATCATTTTAACATTTAATTTTTATGTTCACATAAAAAAATATTACATTTTTTTTTAAAATTAAAATGGTGTATTTGAGCTAAATACTACTTCTTTCTAAACGATACTATTTATTAAGACATTCAAGCCAGCACTTGGTCATGCTATAGCTCCTGAAGGAATCTCTATAGGGCGAGATGCAATGGCCAAACGGACAAATAGAAGGTCAAATCAAACAGTCAATTGATATTGAGTTGTTATTAGTCCTTATTTATGAAAAAGCACTTGTGTTAATATTGAGTTGGATTTAGGTTGGGGTGTGTTGGGGTTAAGATTACCTTCGTTTACTGTAACTAAGCCCATTAATTTTATTATCTTTTTACCAATTGATTCTATTTTCGAAATTGATAATTTCCATGCCATTACGTTCTGGAAGCTTGGTCTCTTTAAATTAAGTAATGCTTCCTGTTGCGAATCGTTGCAAAAACCACCGTTACTGATAGTTTGAGAGATCTGAACAGTCCATGTTCAGTGAGAAATCGTACCACTTCTCTTGAAATTACTATTTCGAATTTATTGAATTTAGGTATTGATGAAAAAATTTCTTTAATTTTGAGTCCTGGTTTTTCTTCTTTGATCCAAGATTTCTGTTATTCTAATTTAATATTAATAATTAAGTAAATTCTTGATGTGTGCTTTTAGATGTTTAATTTTTATAAGCAGGGTTGCTTGGATTCATTGTGACCTTTGCAAGTTCATTGGCCTTTTGTGGCCTCGATGCATGTCTTTTGAGATAAATATTTCTCCAAAGACCTGGTTGGCAAGTTTAATTGATTCCTTTATTGCTGTGACCTTTGCTTGAAACACTGTGTAGAATTCGCTGAATTTGAAAGCTATTTGATCTATAAAAGTTTCTTTATGGGTGATTTACTACTTATTAATAATAAGAATACTTTAAACAGATTTATTTTTTTATTTTTTTATTTCTAACATATGCATTAACTAAAATAACATGAAATATTAATGAGAAAGAACGCTTACAGCGTGTGTATTATAAATAAATTTAAATATAAAAATATGAGCTTTTTTGAGATTCAATTATATATTCACATAAAAAAAAATTTTATTAAGTCTTTTTACAATAATATTCTCTTAGGATCTGACAAAACTTATTTTTCTAAGACACTATTTATTAAAACCAAAAGTATTTTAAGTGGATTTACTGTATTTGAGTGAATATTTCCTTCCAAACATATTCGACTTTAGGATTTAAATTTCGCTTAGAAACATTGTTTCATAATGTCGATCAGAACTTTTTACGTTATCTTTTCAACCTCTCCAAATGCTGAAATCAAATATTGATGCAACTTTCTCTCCCTCGACGTTTAACGTATGTTTTATTTTTTCTACTTTTCCTCTGTCAATTTCCTTAAATGGAAATGATTTAAAGCCAAAAGAATGTCAAGTTAAATTTTTGAAACGAAAAATATTCGACGATAGCTTTGAAATTTGTATAAGGGACTTTTAAAAATTATTATTTAAAGGTTTTTAATTGTTTGCTAAATTACTCAAATAATAGGGCAGAGTTATAATACTTAATTAAATTTCTAGCTTGAAATAAAATAGAATTTTTAACATTTCCTGAATAATACAATTTTCGATTGCCATTTAGTTCTCAATTGTTACGTATTTTTGCTAATAAGATATTTTTTCAAATTATTATTAGTTTAATGATCAATATAAACCCTTTGGAAGAACTTCTTAAAAGTTTATTTGTTTTTGATCTTCTACACTGAGAAAGAAAGTCAAAACTATCAGAATATGGTAAAAGTTGCAGTACTCCTGAAAATTATTATTAGTTTAATGATCAATATAAATCCTTTGGAAGAACTTCTTAAAGGCTTATTCGTTTTGATCTTCTACACTGAGAATGAAAGTCAAAACTACCAAAATATGGTAAAAGTTGCAGTACTCCAGGCTCTAAAGGAAGGCCAAAATGCTTGGTAATTCTTACTGACGTGCTTTGGTAATGATTTCGATGAAATTAAGAATAAAAAAAAATTTTATAACATGTGATTAAATTCGGTGGATGTGGTATAATTTGGTAATTTTATCATGATACCTTAGAACATGACATACAAACCATTTCGGTTAAATTTACTTTTCAACTAAATGTGTGGTAATAAGAGCTATAATTTAGAAAGGCAGAATTTTTGACAAATCATTTCCATGTAAGCAGAAAAAAATTATCAAAGAATGGTTCTTCAATTCCGAATATTTTGGTTTTATTACCAGAATTACATATATTTTAACCAGAAATATTAAGCACCCTACAGTGTAGAAATTTGAGCAGAATTTTTTTTCCGTGTAGTTCCATGTTATTAAAAAAATTTAATGAAAATTTTCAATTTGTAAAGGACTTAGAGTTTGTTGTTTAATGATTGATTGATATCATAGATCACAATTCAATTAATTGTGAGGATATTCAAAAAAAGTCAGTCTTTTTCTCTGCCAACGACATGCAGTATCATAAATCATGCTTAATAAAAGCCATGAATAACTTAAAATTGGTGAATTACTTCATTTCCTTATTTAATTAAATAGTGAAATTTAATAGATTTAGTTTAATTTAAAAAATGTAAATCCGATATCCAAATCAACTTTTGCCCTAAATTCTTAATAATATTGCAAAATTATATCAAAAAATGATAACCCTAATTTTTGTAGTTATTAAAAAGTCAGATTTTTTTATATCAAATACTGCAGAAATGTAGAACTTCAAATGAAAGTGTACCAGCATTGTTTTTTTGTCTTTCGTATTGCATATACTAATTGTACTCAAAGAAAGCACTTGTTAGATATAATTATTTAAAGTGAGGTGAAGAAATTTTTATACAATGTAGGTTATCATTTCTTACTCCAGAAGTCTATAATTGATTTAGAACTTTAGTATAAACATTTCAATTCTACTTTTTAAGGAATTGTTCCCCGTTTTGATGGCATACAAATTTTCGAAGAGTTATTTCTAAATTAATTAATTTAGATAAAAATCAGTTATCTGCATTTTATATCGTAGATTTATATCTTTATAATTTGGCTTTTTTTTTAAACTGGAAATTGTGAGCCTAAAGCATAAAAATAATAAAGAATTCCATCTAAAGAAGTATTTAATCAAGTTCCTAAAATTACATACTTTTTTTTTGGGGGGGGACAACTTTTGTATATAATCGAATATGAGGTAAAGTTTTTTAATGATAAGTAAAAGCTCTTTTGCCGATATAATACCACTATAATTAGATCCTTATCTCTAGGGGTTCATAAACTTTCATTATTATAATTTTAACTTTTGAATAAGAGCTATGTTGAAAAATATGGAACGATTTTTGGTTGAATTTTTTTTCTTCCTTTTTCTAGACGGTCATTCAGAAGCAACTAAGTTTATAATTTTTTTCGTCAAGTAATTATTAGTATTTGTGATTTATGAATCTTTTTATTATTATTATTATTATTATTATTATTTCAATAATAAAGTCAGTACATCAAAAAATCAGCTACACATACAAGAGGTGAGGCAATGTACAATGAACATATAAATATTTTACATTTTACATTAATAAATGAAATAAGAGCATTTTACTGTATTTTACTTCGCTTATACGGTAACTATACTTCATGAATAAATAAATATATAAAAACAATTTGTATGTTTTATATATTCAATTAAAATCCATGACTGAATTTTTAAAAGAAAATTTATCTTTATCATAAAATAATAAAAAAGCAAATTATACACTGAGAAAAAAATATATGGTCAAAACTACAGGAATATGAAAAAATTTACTGCGTTTCTGGCTCTATGGGAACACTAAAAATCTTGACAATTTTTACCAAGCCGTTTTAGTAACAACTACTAAAGCTCAGTGACGCGACAGCCCATAGAGGGCCAAAGCCTACTGTGCCCATCTTAGTTTTCTTGACCTTGGGCTCGGGGGTGCAGGAGCAGAGGTTCCGGTTTGATACAACACGTTACGTGGAACATTTTAGTAATTATATTGCTAAAATTAACAATAAAATATACTTTTATAATATGTAATAAAATTCATTATGATACCAGAGAACCTGGCATAAAAACCACTTTACAGTTCAGTATGGTATTTTTTACTAAATGTTCAGCGATAAGTATAATTTTGAAAACCAGAATTTCCGGTAAAACATTACCATACGAACGGACAAATTTACCAAACGAATGGTTTAAATACCATATATTTTGGTTTATTAACAGAAATATGTAGCTGTTTTTTTCACCAGAAATGTCATTAGAATACATTGCGGTAATTTCACCAATTTTTTTTCTCAGTGTATGTTTTATTGCACACATTAACTTTCAACGTGTCTACTTTAGTTTGCAAAATGAAGAAAAAGTTTAAATCATAGTACATATAGGTGATTGTACACTATCAGAAAAATCGGACCATAAATCGTAATATTGTTTAATTTAAACATACTACATTTCAAATTTGCTGAAACCTTAATAAAGCTTTATATTTAACCATCTTTTCGATCAAGTTGAACCACAGCCTCGTGTTAACAAATATCGTACAATCAAAGTATGATAATGTAACACCATATTAACGTTGGAACGAATTTGAATGATATTATGGTTCGACGAACTCCGAAGTTTCTAACAGTGTATGGCAACAGTGTTTCATAATGTTGAAATCAAAACGTTTGGAAAACTCTTAATAAGCAGAATCAATAAAATACAGTCGTAATAAAAATTATTTTTTATATTGAAAAAAAGGAGCTTCACATAAAAGCACATAAACAATAATATGTTTCAAATGGTTTTTATTTATTTATTTATTTATTTATTTATTTATTTATTTATTTATTTATTTATTTATTTATTTATTCATTCATTTCATTCATGTATTTAAATATTTATTTATTTGAAAAAAATTGGAGATTAAAAGTTACCGATTTTATTCAGTCGAATTTCAAGACTTCATTGCCATTTGTCGTGTCCGGAGAAACTATAGTGTAAGGAAATTACATTTTTTATAAGTTTTAAAAATATGTATTATCACCGAAACATGCATCTGTTTAAATTTTAAACGCTCAAAAACACGTGGAAGAGAGAGAAAATCCATCGAGAAATTTCAAATTTAATATGCGTGAAAAAGCGAAATTAAAATTTGATAAAAAGAAAGAGAGGGAAAGGAAAGAAAAGAAAAACTTAGCCTCTTATTTCCTTAACCAACTAAAAAATAATAAATAAATAAAGTTTACTTCTTATAGTAAGAGCCCGAAAACCACTATGGAAAAGATACCGAGTAGTTAGAAGAGTTACAATGTTAGTTGAAAACAAATAAATCATTCTCAAACTAAGAGAGTTTAGCAGAATCCATCAAAGCAGTGTTGCTTAGAAGTAACAGGAAGAATGAGTAAGTAAAAAACGTTTAAAGTAAATAAAGCATTTCGTTGGAAAATATAAAAAAAGTCGAAAGTAACTAAAACTAATTTAAGAATGTTTTATTTTAGACAGAATGAATTTAATTTAGGAAGAGTACTCCACATGGCATTTTCCACGCAGTAGATGTCTTCGAACTAAATTATTGATAATTGGGTCCTTCTAGAAAATATGACACTCATATTTGTCATAAGTTATCAGATTTAAATTAATCCAATAGTACAAAAATTTATACAAAAATAAGGTGTCATCACATGCTATTAAATCTAATTTGGCGCACTTTTGACAAAATTCAATTTTTTAAATGTTCTACAAATTTTTTTAGGCACATAGAGGCATTGTCTTAAAAATACTATACCCATTTTTTAATCTGTAACCCATTTTAAATTAATACCACGGTGCTGAAATTTGTGTTTTTGATGAAATTATAATTTTTAAAAACAGTGCTTTAAATATTCCAAGACAAGTACAAGCATTCTTATAATATATGACAAATATTTCTTATAAAATTCCGATTTAAACAAAAACGTAAAAAATAATAAGAAAAAAACCTTAATTTGCACAGAAAACCTTACTTACTTCTTAATTATCTAACTTATCGATTCCTGTTTTGAGTAAATCAATTCAGCAAGAAAACTTTCATTGGAAAATATATTTACAATGTAAAGTGCATACAGAAGCACGTGTCTAAAAAAATCATTTTTTGCACACAAAAACTCTTGCAATTTTTGAACCATTTGTTCTGTGCTGATTGTCGCATAACTTCATTCGATTTATAGTGACATACATGAGAAACATTATAGTGAAAATACATGAGAAACATTGCTTCGCGTGATTAGAAAGTAATGTCAGATTGTACGAAAAGCGCTAATAACTTCTAAACTATTAGTCCCATCTTCTAGTAATTGATCTCAATTATTTCATCGTGAAAAGATTTAACGATAAACCCGACACACTTGCCTGTCTAGAAAAAAATTCAATTCTCTTTCTCAAATCAATCTCATTTCTCTCAAAAAAGGAAGGGAGCCTCGATAGCTCAAGGGATAGAGCGTTCACCTTCCAATGAGGCGAACCGGGTTCAAATCCCAGTCAATACTAATTCTGCATCTAGCTTCCACCGACCACAGTGCTGATGTGAAAGATCCTCAGTAGTAGACGGAACTTGGATTCGAGTTCCCTTGCCGCCAGGCTGACAGTGGGAGATTCTTGTGGTCTTCGTCTCCATGTAACGCATATGCGGGTTAGCTCCATCAAAAAATCCTCCACGAAGGCGAATTTCTCCCAATACTCGATCCAGGAGTTCCCTTGTCTTCTGGATTGGGTTCAAAATTACAAGGCTACGGAGTTGAACATTAGTAGTCGTAAACCCAAAGATTGGGTCGGCTGTTTAAAGACGGTTATAAAAAAAAGGAAGGAAACGTAGTGACTCAGGAGATAGAGTGCTCGATTTCCAATCAGGTGAACAGGGTTCGAATCCCAGTGATGGCTGGTAGATTCGAATTCCGCAGCCGGCTCACACCGACCACAGTATTGACGCAAAACTATCCTCAGTGGTCGACGGTTCATGAGTTTGAGTCCTCTTGCTGCCATGCTAACCATAGGAGGTCTTTGTGGTTTTCCTCTCCGTGTAATCCAGATGCGGGTTAGTTCCATTAAAACGTTCCATTGTCTTCTGGATTAGGTTCACAATTACTAGGCTGCGGAGTCTAACGTTGATAGTCGTAAACCCAAAATGGGGTCGGCAGTTCAACGACAGTCACAAAAAGAAAGAAGGAAACGTACAGAAGAAAGTAGGAGAAGTTTCAAGTATCATTTATAAGAACATAACAATCAAAATAACAAAGCTTTTATGAAACAAACTAAAAAAACCTTGTGTATTAATTTTTCAAAAAGTCTTAAGCTTACTGGATTATCCTAAGAAAAAATTAACAAATCTCTATACGTTTATTTTAGCGAGTACTGATAAAACATTATACTAGAGACTAATAGAAAGTGTAAAATCATCATGTTTAAAAAAGTAGAACTAAAATATTTATATTATACGAAGCCAGAACATTAAAAAAGAAAAGAAAAAACAGACGAAAGTAATAAATTACCATTTCAAGTAAAGTCAAACATTAAATACTACATTTATGTAGTTTTGGAAATCAAATTGAAAAGAAAAGCGAGGGTTAAAAATCCTTCATTAATTTTCTTCTTCTCTTACGAGGATTGAGATCAGTAAGAGTAAATTTCCGTTCATGTGTAAACAAAAACAGATTCCATTTCCTGAAAGAATCTTAAGACGGTTTAACTGTGTTAAGTAGTTTAATTTCCTCCAGCATTATTAAAAGACGTTAAAAATTTTGCGAAGGAAATTGCTGAAACCAAACTAAATATTTAATAAAATATGAAGCAACGTAATGGATGATAGACACGAAACATAATCGAAATATCAATAATTCCATGTGAATAACAGTTCTCTTAATATATTGTGTCAGTTATTAGGTTTCTATACGTAAATAACAGTTTCGTTCCTTTCCTCACCCCTTATTTTTCATTCAACTCTGAAAAGCTTTAAAATCTATCGAGATATTTATACTATACAGGGTGTCCCATAAATACTAATGTAACTTTAAATTGAAGAAGGAAGCACCAAAAGAAGGAAGAAGTGATTAACCAATGAGCGGAAACGTCATCGTGAGCTTATTTTTAGTTAGCTTCCTGGCTTTGAACTGGTATTTTTGTTTATATAAATAAATTATCTCAATTTTATTTTTTTCAATTATATTGCTGAAAAATTCATTCAAATAGGCTCAGAAAGCTGTTTTATTGTAATTTAATGATTGGGCGGCAAACTTGACAAGCTCGCCAAATCAAAAAATTACGATAAACACATATTTCTAAGCTTATTTGATGCAATTTGCGAAAGTAATTAGCAAAATACATAAATTTAGCGTAAGATTCAAATAATTAAGATAAATAAAAGTACCAGTTTAAAGACACAAGAACAAGAGATGCGCCCCCTGCGACATACGATTACATTTCCGACCAGCGTGAATCACGTCGTCGATGACATCTTTCTGTACCACCTCCCCCAAACATTTTTATCGTTTCTCCAGCATTTATTCAAAAAATGAATATTTTAAATTTTTAACGATTATATTTCTCAAATAAATGTTGGTTTTAAGTCAAATGTTAGAGTTGTATTATATAAAACGAAAAAGCATAATCAATAGTTTTTTTTTAATAATAATATGTTAAGATATTTAAAAATAATGACTTACAGCTTGAAATTTAGCTTGATTTAAATTTTTTCTTTTGGTTTTGTTTATTTGTTTAAAATGTTATTCTTTAGTTTCGGTAAAATATTTTTTTATTTTGAAGATTAAGAATTTTCAGGTTATTAGTTAAATAAGCTTTATTACAAGTTACCAATTTTGGTAAAATATCAAATTAGTGCAAAAATTGTTATTAAAAGTAAATTTTGAGCATATACTTTAAAAATATCTTATCTAACTTGTGTATAATAAGTGTAAGAATTGATTTTAAACTTTCATTCATTAATCTTTATTCGAATTTAATTGCATTAACGATTTTGAGGTTCCTAACGCTATTAAATATTAAATTCTCTAATTCAAATTTACCAAGTGCAATTATTGAACAAAACAAATAAAAACTACCCAGGATCAGTTTATATTTATCAAAATTACAATTAATAAAATAAAATGAATAGAGTTCTTATAAATAAACAGATTGAACTATATTTTTGTTTTAATTTTCCTTATCGATTTACTTAGGTTCAATATTAATTTAGAACTAAACCTTAGTTTTAATGATGCTTCATAATTAACTCATTACGTTTTAACTAAGATATACGTTTTATCAACTACAATCGGCCAGCTATGTTTTTGTTTTTTTCTCTTTGTAAAAAAATATATTTTAAAAGTTTCAGTTAAAATGAAGGATTTTAATCTAAACACTGAAATTTATAATTGTATATATAAGGAAATTCTACGAATTACTTGTTTCATGTATAATTTTCAATTGTCGTTGAAAAGCATTTAAATCAATCGTAATGCATATAAATTGGATGAATTGTGTATAAATCTTTACTATATACTATTTTCAAGAAATTCAAAAACTTGCTTTTCACATTTTTTCTAAATTCTAGTTAATTTCCGATGCAAAAGAAATAAGTAATTAAAGCAAAATATAAAGATTTTAATAAAGGTTCACTGCGGTTTTAAGCCAAACTTTCTTAATTTTTGACAAGACAAAAAGTTCTATATTTATTCTTTTTTTTTCTTATTCCACTTATTTAATTTTATTATCATTATTATTATTTTGAGAGAATAAGTTAAAGTTCTGGGACAATTTAATGTGCAAAAACATTCTAAGCATGAAACTTAAGTTTTTTTTCCTTTTTTTTAAATTAACTGTATAAAAAATATTTTAATTATAAATAATTAGAATTCGTATTACTTTTTCAAAAAATATAGTAAATGAATAAATCTTACGTACGAAAAATAAATAACACCAATACGTACAAAAAATATATCTAGTTTTATTCTATCTAGAAATCTATTTACTTCTAGTTCTTCGAATATTAAGAAATTCTCTTGATAGCAAGTAAGTATTTCTCACACGATGCAATGATAAGCACTTCATTGATAGGTAATTGTAACTGGCATTCCGTAATATGTATATCAATGAATAAACTACCTTAGGAATCCTAAAAACGAGATCTTCATTATATTTGTTAGGATTCTGTGACTTTACGCAATGAAGAGATATTATCTTCTTTATTGAGGGGAAAAAACATAAAAAGAGATCAACAAAAAACATCTAGCTGCAAAATCATGAGAATAAGTGATACAAAAAAAGTGCTATCGATGTGCTAAATAAATTGGCAAAAGAATTTGGAAAACTAGAGACTGTTAGAAATGATTAGAGATTCAGCGTCGTTCATTTCCGTAAGAATAAATATTCGTTTAACAAAAAAAGTATTAAAGCTTATGAAGTTTCAAATATTTTCGACTATACAGCGTAATCAAACAACAAATATTTAATAATTTTTGAAACAGTATGAAATGACAGAGGACCAAAAATATTACGAGGAAAGAAAAAATTTATTAGAAGTTATAATTTATAATTTATAAGCGACTGAATACCCGTTTTTCATAATAAGTAAATAATTAAAGTTTCATAATTTCAAAATAAGTAAATAATTAATAAATCTGTATTAATCAGCACAACGAAATTATATACAAAATTGAAAGCTATATTTCAACACCTTTTATAGAGCTAACATATTTGGTAATATCCTTTACTTATTTATTATTATTTGTAGCCCTTCTCGAGGACTTCGGGTTAATAAATTAACACAAAACACTTTTTCGAAGTTCATATCTAATCAAAATTAAGATTAACGAAATTCATTATCATTTGGCATACAGCTCTTGTTCACGGCCAATTCATGATTGTCAAAATTTTACGCAATTAAGCAATTTCGTTTATACTTATTACTTTCGGGGACCATGAAAAAGAGCTACGACCACAATACCTAAACTAGATTGTTGACTATTAAAACAGCACCTATTTCCATAACACCAGTGGTACCTATAACCAAAATTAACTAAGCATCACTGGTACCAATAACAGTAGGGTGATTTTTAACGGTCAATCGATGCTTTCATGCATTAACTTTGCTCTTTGGTGTATTTTATTTTAATTATTGTTGATTTCAAATTGTATAGTTTTATAGAACACGCTTCAAGAGTTAAACTATAAACAAAACAAACAAAAAATTTCAGATATGTTTAAAATTCATTATTCGGTGATATGGGCAACACATCTAATCTAAGGCTTCTATAATATAAGGGATAAACTATCCGCCATTATTGAGCAGACAAGTTCGCAAGTTACGTTATGTTAGTATTACGTTAGAGTTTGAATGCTATTTGGATACCCAAAATTATTGGTATGGGCTGTTGTGGGACGATAAATTGTACAAACAGTTTAAAAAAGAAAAGGCTTTCGAATGTTCAGATTTCGTAAAACTTGAAAAGAAAGAAGAAATGGATAATAAATTGCACAAGATATAACTGGCAGTCTGGAAATGGAGCTCGCTTATCCTCGTAAATACTGATTTATATACAACTAATTAGATTTATTTGCTTATACACCGAAGAGCCATTGCATTATGACCACCCTCCATCTACAACAATTGGCTCGCCCAGGAACAATGTTTTCATGGGTCACATTAGGACCCATAATCCTCATAGAACAATCCCTGACGTCTGTAAGCTACTTGAACATAGTTGCAGACCAGGTTCACCCATTCATGGCAACAGTTTTTCCTGCGGGGGATGGTGTTTACCAACAGGATAATGCACCATGTCATAAGGGTCGAATCGTCATGGATTGGTTCGAGGAACATTCCAGTGACTTTCAAGTCATGTCTTGGCCCCCAAATTCACCTGACCTTAATCCAATAGAGCATTTGTGGTCCTACTTGGAAAACCAAATTCGTGCTGCCACGCTACCCCCTCGCAATGTGAGGGAGTTGCAGGACCAGTTGGTGAGCGCTTGGTACCAGATACTTCAGGCTACCTATCAGTACCTTGTGAAATCAATGCCACGGCGGGTGCTAGCAGTTTTGAGGGCTAAAGGTGGTCCTACATGTTATTAGCAGGGTGGTCATAATGTAATGGCTCTTCGGTGTATATGTAGTATATTAACCATATTAAGTTATTAGAATTTGTTTTTGAATGCTAATTTTCGGCTATTTTTTATTTATTTTTTAAATATGTGAAAAACTTTCAGGGTTACTTGAATTGTACAATTTTAACTATGTCCCAAATATAGGAATTTTCATTGAAATTGCTTTTATTAAGTATATATTTATTTAAAATATGACTTTTAAACAATATTTATTCATTTATTTAACAATTTTAATTGTTCATCTGCAATAAAATCAATAAAGATCAGAGATTGGCTGAATTCGCCAAACTTATTTCAGAATCGACATGTTTTGTATTCACTTTTAAGTATTTCTTTTTATTAAAAAAAATATTTACCTGATTTTTTATTATATTCCTTTTTATTTCACTACGATCAAGTAGTTAGTTTCTTAATCCTGACTCATTTAAGTATATTTTTTAGTTATTTATGGTAATATATCGCATGAAGTTTAAACAGTTTCTTTGCATTTATCATAAGAAATCTATTTAATATGCGATATTTCATATATTTTTGGATCTATCAATGCTTTTTCCTTTGAAAATCTTGTGTTAAATTGCTGAAATAATTAGTTCCTGCTTTCAAAATGTCATGGGAGGATGTTCATAAATTTTAAACTCTAAATTTTTTTATGTGATTTAGTTTAAGTATGAAAATATAAAAAGAGCATTCAAAATATTTTTGCAGATTCATTTTAAAGAATCTCAACAAGAAATCAATAGAAAAGATGGTAACGATAAATTAAAACCTGGTGCTATTTCAACAATTTTCGATATTCCAAACTCCTTAAAAATCTGAAAAGATATTGGAAACACCCAGATCTAACAGAAATAGGAAATTCAGTTCCAAATTTACTTCGAAATCATTTATAAAAAATATTGATGTAATTGGCATGTAGCACATACGCAAATTTTATTTAAAATTTTTAACCGGTAATAAAAGTTGTAGTGAATTTGAATAAACATAAAAAAAAGTTCGTCGTTTGCAGCGATTATTTGCGGAAAACTGTAGCTCCTCATTATTAGAGGAAAAGCTTTTGCTCCGAAACGGCTGATAATCGGCCTCTCTAATTCAGGGGCTCTAATCTAATCCTCGTTAATCTTTGAGCTCAACTGACATAATGAATAAAAAATAATTAAATATTAAAGAAAGGGCTATTGCCTGTTTTTATGATGAAATAGAGCAGTAATCTAGCAAACAACACTATACCATTTTTTTAATATTTGAAGAAAAAAAATCGGTAAAAGTTATGTTAAAATGCCTAATGTTGAACCTATGAGAAAAATTCAACTTTCAATTTTTTTTTCTCAGATGAACTAAGTAAATTTTTAATGGAATTTTATCCCTTGCATTTGCTGCCCAAATTTTAAGACCCTAACACAAACGGTTTTGCAGTTCAAAGAGAAACACATAGACAAATTTGCATTTTAATTAATATAAATTATTTGCTTTCAAAAAAGAGGAGCAGAATTTCATTGATTTTTCATCATTAGCAGTAATTACTAAGAGAAGTAATATTTTTTTTAACGTGTTTCGAAAATTTCCTAGATAATGATTCGGAAGAAAGTCTTGAAAGTCCACACACTAAGTGAAGCAATAACAGAGAAATTATATCATTCGAAAAGATTTAATCTGGTAACAAATTCCAATCCAGCAATGAAACTAAGCTTTATCAAACTATTTAATATTTAATATGAACTAGTTTCTTATCCTGCATAATATTTGTTAGTGCATGAGTAATGTGTTTTTTTCTTTTTCCTGTAAAAATAATTCCATTTAGTGTCTAATAAAAAAGATTTAAATAAAAGGCACGATGCAATATAACGATAGGCCATATTCAAATAATTCACGAGAGCTTTTTGTAAGAACACCATGATTTTCGTGTGCGCAACGAGAGGTTGCTGTGATGTAGGGGAAATACTGTAAAACTGTAGGATACCTACCTGGAAACTATAATATAGAACAGTTTAATGTAAAAATGTCAAATTTGGAACATTTTTTTTTCGTTATTCTTTATTATCCTAAGCCTCTTATATATACTCTATAACAAAAAAATCGACGCACCAAGAAGGAGTTGTCCGATTGAAACGAAAATTGGTGGATAGAACACGAGTGGAAATGCAACTA
>NC_092205.1:49051528-49099893 GCF_043381705.1 Parasteatoda tepidariorum | reverse complement strand
CAGACATGCTCGATGGGAGAGAGATCTGGTGATCTGGCAGGCCAAGGAAGAGTTTGACAAGCTTGCAGACAGTTCATTGCAACACGTGCCGTATGTGGTCTGGCATTGTCCTGCTGAAAAACCAGCCCAGGGCGCTGCAAAAGGAATGGTAGCAAAACAGGTCTGAGGATGTCGTCGACGTACCGCTGTGCAGTGAGTGTACCTCTAATGACGACCAAAGGAGTTGGGCTGTCAAAGGAAATGGCACCCCAGACCATAATGTCTTACTGAGGGCCGGTGTGGCGTGCAGGCAGGATCCTCCCTCCCCCCTCTGCCCTGTGCTTCTCCAAACACGTCTTCGATGATCGTCAGGACACAGTTGGAAGCGGGATTCGTCGCTAGAGACTATACGTCCCCAGTCGGCATCATTTCAGCCTGATCGAGCGTCGATTTTGCGCGTCTTAGTGCGTTCTTGGTGCGTCAATTTTTCTGTTATAGAGTGTATTTCTACTTCATTAAAGCCATTTTTATTTAATTCCATGAGGATATTAATTATTCAATAAAAAATAACTAAATATCTTAAAACATTTAAGTTTCTTCTTTCAAGTAAAGAAAAAACTGACGGCTCATTTTTTGTTTTTGTTTTTTGTTTTGCAAGGAGAACGGATTTCGAAATGATCAAGTCCAGACCAGACAACACAGAAATGCACTTAAACCAATTCAAAATCATAAGTCCCACTTCATGCCACGTATTAAAAAAAGATAAGCAAAAAAAACTTACAATTCTACACACAAAAAAAATTAACTAACCAAGATGGTATAAACCTTTGACAAAGTATTTCGGATTCTTTTTACTAATTGATAGTTTTCTCTTTTTTGAGTTGCCTATTTTTTTTATTTTCTCTTCCTCCTTCTAGTCTAGTTGGACTTAATCCAAACACTATTAACAATAAAAGAACCTAAAGACAATTATTTACATTCGGGTAAAAAGAAAGAAAAACATTTTACACACTTGTTAAAGAGCTCAATAGTCAACAAAAACTGTTTTACTGCAGTCTCACAAAGAACTAAAAATATTTAACCTTTACCTTAAAAACATTTGTAAAATAAATAAGATGAGTTTATATCTATTTCTTCTTTTTTTTATTTCCAATTGTTCTTTCTACATTTTAAAGAAAATGAAATAAATTATTGCGTGTTATTTATTCAACAAACAATTTGTTTAAATCATGAATTCTTTCTTTCTAACTTCAATCTGAATTTGAGAATGAGAAAGTAACAGATATTATGTGACTCAATTTGAATTTTAAAAAAAAATGATAAATTTGCACGTTGTTGCTAACATATTTTTTTGACATATATTATCTCAAAAAAATATGCGATATAATACTGAATTAGACACACAAAAATACTGAAGTATTTAAATATGTATATATATAATTGTTGCAAATATTTTTGTGCTGTTTTAATGTAATAGACGCTTACATTCGAAAGAATAAAAATGAAAACAGACAAAATAATAAGAAGGAGCTTAAATCAAAGAAATTTTATTTAAAAAAAAAAGCTCAACTGCTTAAAAAGCAGCATATCATTCAGAAACCGGTTCGTTTAGGTATTTTTCGATTTTCTTCAAATCATTTTTTTAACGTACTGTAAACTCGAAAAACTATTTCAAAAAAAATATTCAAACCCTATATAAAAAACAAAGTTAGCAACCAAATGAAAATAATCTAAAATTAAAAGTAGAAATGTAATTGAGACATAAATAAAATTTAAACAAAAAATATAAAGTAAATAATTTATAAGAAATACAAAAAAAATTCTATTATTTCTGTGATTCTCAAGCATAGATAAATGTTTATCTCTCGAAGCTAGGAGCTGTTTAACTTTTTATAATTCATTTTTACACGTATGCACACAAGTGCGAATTAATTAGTATAAATTAATAAAAATTTTCAAACGAACGTAAAGGTTAAAAAAAACTGAAATACAAATATTTGATTGTAGCAAATAGATGGCAAGAATATTTTCATGTTTTTATCATTATTATTGTTATTCATGTTTAGAATATATAGTAGCAGAATTTAACACAACTCGCTTAACTTAAGGCTTTTTTAATAATGCTAAAATTATGTTTGCCTGCCAAAATAGTCAAATGACAGTACAGTATTGTGAGTAAATTGAGTACTTAATTCAGGGTTAATTCCCCGACTCGGAGTTTTTGGAGTAAGCTCAAACTTTTCTGATTAAGTTCGAAAACAAAAGAAATACTTAAACCGGTTTTCATCTTTAAGAACAGTGGAGATATTTCCTTCTTTTTAGTTATCATAAATAAACGATTTTGTGTACAATTTAGTATTTTGTAGGAAAAAAAAACTTTCCATTTTAATACAAAATATTTCCCAGCTCTGCAATTAAAATATTTTTCTCATCACTCTTTCATCAAAATAAAAATTCATATTAAATATATACATTATATATATTTAATGTTATTATTCATATTATACTTTTAGAAATCGAAATCTTGATTGATGCATATAAAGTAAAACGACAGAACCACCTTCAGTAAGAATGTTCCCTAAGTTTATAAAAATCGTGAATTATGAGTTATTATTCTTTAAAATTTTAACTTTTTATTGCAGTTTAATTTTCATGAAAAAAATATCTAAAATATTTATAAGAGAATTATTATCAAACCGTTAAGCGATTAACAATCCAAGTGGTCACCCACCCGCACACTGACCGCAGCCAGTGATGTTTGACTTTGGTGATCTGCACTTCGCAAGTTGAAGATAAGTTGATTGGAGGTATTTGGAGCGGGCTTCCAACAGCCACAGAACGTACAAACTATAGAATAGAAAGAAGAAAAAAAATTTTACGTATATAAATTGTACGTAAATATGAAATTGTTTAAATGATTATATCATTTGTATACAAATAAAAAAAAGATTGGTTAAAAATTCAATTTTTTGTGGGAACTAAGATTAAATAAATAATGGTTTTTATTTAAACAAAAGATCCTTACTTAATATGTAACCACAAAAAGACACAATTAGTGAAATATAAATTTCCTTTAAACAAATCAGAATGAAATAAAAGAGTATCTGTAAACCTGCACAATATGAGGAAATAAATGAGAAATGAAATTATTCCTCACGGTACAAAAATATTTTTTTTTATCTTTCTTAAATTAAGTGTTAAAAATTTCAAAATTAATGTTAGGGTTTTGTAAATAGCAACATGTCTAATTTTTTCTTGATTATTTTTTATATCGACTCAAGCGCGAACTTATAACATAAAATACCCGAGATATTTTCCTATAATAAAGAATAAATGGTAGTTATTTAAAGCAAAATGGGAGAATAAAATGCAAAAAAAAAAAAAAAAAAAAAAAAAAAAAAAAAAAAAAAAAAAANAAGCATTAAGTTCTTTTTCAATTTTGTAACTGCTATTGCCAAGACGCAAGCACTATTTGTGTTGGCATTTATTTGTTTTATCTAGGATTGCTTCACCTACAATTGAATAAAAATTAAGATTATCTACACACTGCGATATTTTTAGAGTAAATCGGTCTATTTTGATTCCAACTGCTTTTCTATTAATTTAATGACTTGTCTACACTGATCTCATGTCACAGGGTAAGTGTAAACAAAAACTTTAAAAAAAATGATGTTGGGCCTTAATGAATGTAGTAAGTTCAATTTGCAAACCATCGCCTTTTTTACCCATTGGTAGAATGGGTTTTTGGTTTGGATTTCATGGCGTCCTCACTTTCCAACTTCAATTATCAAGAGTAACAGTGAGCATGCGTTGCTATGGCGACAGCTGCAGTTTGATAATTTTCTTAAAGTTCTTTTTTCCACTTTTAATTTTGTTACACATGAAATTGGTGAGCTTATTTCTGAGATATGGGGCCAGAGAGATCCCATAAATACTTTTTGAGTTGTGAATAAAAGAGAATTTCATCATTTGAACGATTTTTTCTTGTCTTTATTGTTTTAATTAAGATTCAGAAATTCTAACCTATAGTTCAAACTGGATCGTTTTCAATACTAATTCATGTGAATATCACAAATAAAGAGGGTCCAAATTGATTGACACTGTCCCAAAAGTTAGAGTTGAAGTAAGAAAATAAAACGACGCCAAGGCCTAAACTGACCAAGGCTGAAAAAGCCAAAGAGTGTAGACGGGAAAAACGAAAGGATTCCGTTCGCAAACGCAAGCATGAAGCCAGTCCCTCACAAAAGTACCAAAGTAGATGAGAGAATCGAACCCTACCGAAGAGCGAATGGTGACTCTCCGAACCCCTTTCATGCAAATACGATAACTGGGCGTTGATCACCAGTTACGGATAAAAGGATCCATTGTCAACGTACCCAATAACTTGCACAAGACCGTAGACTGTCTTCCACGCAATATAAATAATTCATTCACTATTCATGCAAAATTGATAAAAAGCCAAGCTTTCAAATCATATTTCATGTATGAACTTGTGAATCCGAAACGGGTGCATGATGGAGTTTACAATCTCCGTCAAACACCATTGTACCAATCCGAAAATTTTAATATTGATCTCAATTGGCTGTTCAATGTCTATTCAAACATCTAAAGAATTTACACGGAATGTGCCAACTTCATTTAAATATATCTGCAAAATTGTGTATCGAGCAGTTCAGGATTAACAGTTAAAGATGTCCAAGATGAAAACAAAATAAAGCTGCTTTTCCAAAAAAAAAAATTTAGACAACAACCATTTTGCCGATGGGTAACCTGTGATCGCCTTGCGGCTATCACTATTCTCGTCATTTTTTAGTGAATCGCATTTTATATTATTTTGCATGCTAAAACTTACCTGTCCACATTTGCGTACATGTGCTCTCCTTGTCCTCTTTCACGCATACTTTCAAAAGCATTCAAATTCATGTTTACTTTTATAATAAAAGTTTCATAATTTTGCATTTATTTTATTTTTATTAAACTATAAAATACGATGTTTCTTTTTCAGTAGTCTAAAAAAATTTTTGCAATTTAGTGAAGAAATTTGAATAAAAAATTTTATTGAATAAAAACCCTTTTTTCAACGTTATGTAGCGTTTTATAAAAGCATGCTTCTGATAGAACATAATTATACACCGGATTGTGCTTAATGTGATTACATTTTATTTTTTTAGTTTTTCTCAATAATATATACGATTTCAATAATATACATACGCATACATAGATATGAAATAATATATTTATAAATTTCTTCACTATATATTTTATAATTATTAATACGAATACGTAGTCAACATTTTAAAGTATCTTAAAATTTCCCAACAACTTATATATCGTCTTAATCTTAAAATAAATTCTTTAATCACCTGTCCGTGAGAGTTTCGCAGAACTATTTTATCAACGATTAAATTAAATTTCAACATTTTTAAAAAAAAAATTTAAAATTTAAACTGAGTCAAACATATTTTAAAATCAAATGAGCAAATTATACTATGCAAGTTGAAAATAATTTTATTTTAATAATATGCCTTTAAACTGTATTAGAAGAAAAAACACATAAGTTATACAAACAAACTAAGCTAAAAAATATATTAAAAACATCTTTATGAATCATGAGAAAAGTAAACAAAAGACTTTAAATTTTTGAATAGTAGATTTCTAATATCTTTTATAAATGCATTCTTTTTTTTTTTTTAGTTCAATAATAAATCAGCCTATTAGAGGAAAATTTAAGAAATTTGAAGATAATACAAAAACTTTAAATTCATACAAAGATTATAGCTCCGTTCAATTTTAAAATTGCTAAGCGATTAGTCGGGTATTCTCTCATCATCGTTAAAAAGAGCTTCAAAAAATTATTAACATAATTACTTTAATATATTATATGTAAATATTCAATACAAATTTTAAGGTGCATAAATTTCACACATTCTAACACCCATAATTTCGCTAGTGCTTCCCTAAAATTCATCGAGTGGCTAAGTTGGGAACTTATATTACAAACCATATTGGTTGAAACAAGCCATACGGTGCTCTTCTTTATTAATTAAACTAAATTGTAATAGTTGATAAATAAAAAAGTCAAAAGTATTAGTTGACAGATAGCAAAACACGATAAATGTAAGCTACTTTGAAAAATGAGGCAAAAATAACAAAAATAAATATGATTTTTTATTAATATTTACAACATTTTCAATGAGATTTTAATGAAATGTATTCCGCTTATACATTCGAATGAAAACAATATGCTGAAATAATTAAGATCTAAAATTTTATGAAGGTTTTGGCCTCGAGCCAGGTCTGTTATGACCAGGTCCACGATTTTGACCACCACCTCGGCCTCCACCCCTCGCACCAAAAGTACCTGCAGAAAAAAAATGGAAAAACAAAAAGGAAAAAGTATTAGCAAACACAATAAACTTAATCATCAGGGGAAGGTTGCAGTAATAAATAGTATGCATATAACAGTTTTTTGAACAAAAAAATGGATTTATTTACTAACAACAATTAAAGAACAAAAATAAAATAATATGAAGAGTTCAAAAATGTTTAAAAATTTTCAAAATTCAACATTTTGAAATTAAGATCATTAAATTTTAACTTAAAAAAACGTTTGAAAAAATTTAAAAAATTCTATTTAGAAAAGTTTTAAATTCATAATTTTTACACAGATAAAAATATATAAAAAATCATACGAAATAAAGAATAAACAAAATAGATCATCATCTGTAAATTATAATCTTTCTTAAAATATAAAATCAAATAGTTTTAACCCACTTAAACAAAAATCAACTTCACAAAAAAAATTGTTTAAACAACAAAAATATTTCAAAATTACAGAAAAAAAACCTGTACAACGTGCAAAATAAAAAATAGACAACTTAATAACTTTTCCTAGAATTATTCATTTTGTAGATAAATTCAATAATTAATGGTTTTATAGATAAAGCCAAACTCGCAAAAAGTAAATTTAAAATCAAGAGGATAAATTTTTGACTGCTCTCCTGATTAAATTATTTTAACCATATTTTTCAGATTTCAGCTACCCGCAATATTTTGAGGTTCAAAAATTTATATCCAGTATAATAAAAGGAAATTCCTTTACTTAAAATATCATCAGCTCATGTTGATTAGCATAATTTAAGTCAAATCCAAAGAGATTAAAATTGAGATGTGTCAGCATGTAAAAACCCAATTATTCGAGTTAAAGTTATTCAGCTTTTCTGTTCATTTCCATTATTATTTATTTATTTCGTGCTCTGTACACAGGAAAAAATCTTTTCTGTTAATAATGAAATGTAAAATATAGTAAATGTAAAATAATGAAATGTAAAATATAGTAAATGTAAAATAATGAAATGCAAAATACAATCACTTGATTTTGAAACATGTCTTTTACTTTTGGCACTGGATTAAAGCATGAAAATATAAGCATATAAAGTTAAATTCAAAATTCCAACACTAAAATGCTATGTTCTAATAATAAAATATGAAACCTATTCACCAGGATTAAGTATTTGATTGATAATGGTAAAAGTTCTGCACCCTAACTAAATGTTATAAAAAATAATTTAGTTCATAGCTGGGCTACTCTGTCAATCTGGGAAAAGCTTTCCTGGAATCATTTCATTTTGAAAAATGTAGGACTAGAATAACAAATAAATTATAAATGAGCTTTTAAAACAGTGCAGACTGGACATATATAACATCTACATGCACCAAAAACCAAAACTGACCACAAATAAACAATGACAACCAAATTAAGCAAGTGCTGCATTGTTATAAAAAGTAGTTTTTTAAGTTTAAAACAAGAAAAGCTTAAAAAATTATTTCAATGAAGGGCAAAAATAATAGTTTTAACTACCTCTGCCACCTCCTCTTCCTCTTTGACCCATTCCACCTCTTTTTAAATCACCTCTACCCCGACCTTTAGACAAAGTTTCTTCTTTGACCATATCAATAACTTCATCTGGAATACGCATGTATTTAATTGTGCTACCTCGAACATAACACTCAGGCATTCTCCAAAACTTATCCCCATCCTAAAATACAAGAAAAAAATACATATAAGATATAAACTAATTAACTTTCAAAATTAAATACAGAAACTAACAGAATAAAACTATGCGTTAGCATATTTTCAGCAACATCAAAAAAAAAATTATAAATAAATAAAAATCATGTATATATATGTGTGTGTATCTATATGTGTGTGTTGTTTAGTCAAAATGGATTAAGTTAACACAGGATGCCTAAGATGAAGTATATTTTAAACAGTTAATAGTTAGAAAAAAGTTAACCTGATAATACAAGCTATATCAAGAGATAAAGAGAATTTATTTACATACAGTAATACCTTAATTATTTAAACCTTTTCCACTGAATTTATTAATCTCTGTTAACAGATTACAAAAAAAAAATTTTTTTTTCAGTAAGAAAAATAAAAAATAAAACACTCTGATTTAAATTATTGAATTTTTACAGAATTAGAACCAGAAACTAGTGAAGTATGGTTTTCTTTTCAAGAACAAAAGTGGGTCAGCAAAAAACTTTTTTGCAGAATTATTTAAAAAATGCTTTTTTTTTTGCAAAATTGTTTTCAAAAGATTGTTTTTCTCGCATACCGGAAAGAAACGCTTGAAAAACCACCGTGAACTCAATCGGAATTTGAACAAAATTTCACCAATTTAATTTTTTTGCAAAATATCATTAACAAGACATTTACAGTTTTCTTAAAATAAACTCTTATTTTTTTTTCTGCATGAGCTCTTGATGACTCGAATTTATTTATTTTTTCATTTATTTACTTATTTTATGCAGACTTGCAGGAGCAAGACGCGACCTCGGCATAACTTTCAAAATTAAAAAATTCCGTAGTGGCTGGAACTGTGTACTGCTGAAACTTGAAATTGATAGTATAACTTCTTTTTTTTTTTTTCGGAAATCGCGAAAATTTAATCGATTGTTGGCTCTAGAAAAAAAAAAATTTTCACTTCTTTAAGGAACTTCATATTTTACTTTTCAATAAAATATGACTGAGTGAAATTTTGTTACAAATTCAGACATGTCAAAGAAATATAATTACATGAATATACCTTCTTTTTGTATTTGGCTAAAATAATAATATCGATTAAATATTTTTAACATTAGATTATGACCTGAAAATTACAAATCCCGCATTTGAAGTAATCACTTTAAAACACACAACTAGATCTAATTCAAATGTAAATCTATGTGGGTGATTTGAAAATTATTTCTGCAATTATTGTCATAAATTTTTATATGGTTTTCTAAAATCTCAATGTTTTTCGCTAATCTGTTATTACTACTGATATTCGATTAAAAACATGATAATATAACAACACCTGAAATTCGAATCACACATTTAAGGAATCACTTTTTGAGACGTTCATTTTGTGCCAATATCATTGTAAATCCATGCCATGTTTCTAGTATTTTTTTCAACAGTTACTGTTGCAAATTTGCAGATTTTGAAAAAAAAAAAAAATTCTTGAAATTTTTTTTTACACAATATTATTACAACACTCGAAAACCGAAAAGCGCATTTGATTATTCATTTTTAAAGAGCGATTACACCATTTTTTCAACAATTATTGCTACTGATTTCCATATACTTTTAAAAATTTGAGTATTTTCCATATATTATTACTGCACATGAAATTCAAATCTTCATCTAAGCAATCAATTTTTGTAACAATAATATTGTAAATCCATATGTTTCTTAGATTGTTTTTTCAGCAGTTCCTGTTATTGATTTTCACATGGTTTTTAAAAAATCTTAAAATATTTCATACACTATGATAAACTTAAAACTCAAATTGCACAGTTGTGTATTTACTTTTTGGCAAGAAGATTCGAGCAGGGTTTTTTTCCGATTGTTATTGTTTTAGTTTTTTGTATTGATCTTCACATAGTTATTACGATATTATTTATTCAAATGCGCAAATTTCGAAACATGCATTTGAGTAACCTTTCTTTGAAGAGTTCGACAGAAATCCATATAATTTTGCTATTGGTGTTTTTTCTTTATTTTAATGAATTACTTTTTTTTTTTGAAAATTACTGCTATGGATTTCAGAATTTTTCAAATTCGTTTTTATTAATGTTGTGACGACTTCCAAACTGCGATAAAAAAAGGAAATAGAGTTGATGTCCCCCTCCAAAATGTGATAATATCCATAATATTAATATATATATTCCTTTAAATGTTATAATATTATGAGTTGATGAATAAAATCCAGTTTTATTCCTTATGTGTAGACCTTTCAAAAAACACAAAGCACTTCTGCTGTTATAATTTGGTTGCAAATATATTTCAGTGTTCTCCCTAAGCGTTTTTAGAAAGGCTCGCCTTTTGATTCCTATAAAAGCGCTCTTGTTGCCCTTTTTTTTGTAAAAATAAGCCACACTTGAGTAGATGTCAATTAAAGGAAGCAAAAGATAGAGGTTACTTGTTGTTAGAAACTAATTTCAACATTCATAGAGAAATTTTCAAAAATAAAAATTATAAAAATTTAATAGCAATAACAACCATTCCAGATTTAAATTGTTATACGTCTCTTCAATGAGTATAATTACGTCCCATTTATTTCTTCTCCAAGTCTTAAAAACTGTATTCTTTGGGTTAATTTTTTTATTTCTCAAATCTATTATTTTATAATTAACATATTAACAAAATGTTCTTAAATAATGCTGCTATAATTATATACTTTGAAACAAAAATATATATTTTTTGTTGGAAATATTTATGTTTATGAGGAAATAAACAACGATGAATGAGCAATTACGAGGGTTGGCGAGTATAGCGAATAGAAAGCAGAGCCGTCTACTTTTTTAAATTCTTGGTAGATATGATACATATAAAGCATGTATTTTGCTAATTCACAAATAGAAATATATATAATATTTTATTTTTCAAGTTTAAAATAAAAAGAGTTTTATAAAATCAGCTCTGAATGTTACACTAGTCACCATGGAATGATCCTAAATTGACAAAGAATAAGTGACTTTAATACTACAATGAAACTATTAAAGAAAATTTATAATGAGAACCAAAAATTAATAACAGGACACAGTGACTGAAAATTTCGTCCAATTTACTGAAACTTAACTTTTAGCCTTCAAGCTGTCGCATACAATTTGAAAAATTCAATTCACTTACAAAGGCACCAGAGGGTAATACTTTATAAAAAATTGTTGAAAACCTTACGTCTTACATGTAATCTAATATGTATTATGGACTTAATTTTGTTATGCTAAAATGCGGTAACAATTTTGTAAATAAACAAAAAAAATAAAAAGAATACTTTGGAAGAGAGACAAATACAACTTACCCGCGAAGTGCAAATAACTTCTCTCAAATTGATATTCATCCAATTGTCACAGTTGACAAGATGACCGTTATATGTTTCACCATTTTTTAACTCTACAAGCTGAAAAATTAGAAAACAGAATTTATAAATATTATCAACAATTAACAACAAAACAAATACAGTAGAAGACAAATCGATAATTTTCCATACGACCATTCATAACAAACGATACAGGAAAATGATGAACGCAGGCCAATATAAGATGTTAAATAATCACTTTAAAATGAAAGAAACATAATAAAGTGATTAACTTGAAGATTGATAAATAAACATTCAGAATAAAAAACATTTGTACTTACTACAAGAATATTTAGAATGTTTTTTATTTAGAATTATTTATTTAAAATGTTTGGAAAGTTTGTTCTCTGTAAGTTTGTAGAATACAAAAAGTTCCCCATCGTTTCAAAGACATTAAGGCATTCTGCAAATGAAAGCACTGATTGTAATTCTGTTTTTCCGTTTTCATCAGTATCACTTTGCAATTTTCAGTTTGTGCAACCATTTTTTTAATCAACAATACAGTGGGTGATCGGTTAACGAACTGATCGGTTAACGAACACTTTCACGAAAGATTTTTGTGTTCGGTTAACAAACACATATTCGGATAACGAACACTTTCAAGANACCGATCACCCACTGTACGTAACGTAACAGAATCAATTAGAGCACACATTTCTGAAAGGCCTCAAAGCCTTTAAAACAATGAGAAACTCTGTTGGTTGCACTGACAAGAGAACAAAAATGTCCAAATATTTTAAACAAATAAATACATTAATCTTTCTTTTGCATCATTGTAAATTATTGTAAATTTATTAATTTCCATACATTTTCTATTCATTATTTGATATTATGTTGACATGCATTGGTCGTTTTCTTGGATTTATTTCTTAATGAATGGTTTGTGATGCCATATTAGGCATCATATATTTCCCAGATTATAAAATTTCTTTAATTTCTGAAACTTATTTTTTTTAATCCTTCGTAATTGAATTTTAATTGAAATAAACTAATTATTTAATTTTTATTTTTTCATTTCAATACTTATGTAAGACTCGCTAATTCAATGTTGCGACTAAATTTAGAACAAAAATCTATTTATAACACTTTATTCTTTATTTCTTACCACAAATATGTTTCCAGTCCATTGTTATACTAATTTTAACTCTCTTTTCGGCAATTCGAGATCGCCAAGTTATTTTCAAATTTAATATTGATTGCTTTAATTTTCGGCTACGTTATCTTTCTATAATTCGCCAACTTTGGATCTCTTCCTGTGCTCCTAACCATCCATTGGAACCAATTCTTACACTTTAAATTCAGAACTCTTGGAGTGAAGATTGGGGGGCCCTTTGGGGCCTCCCAGACCTAACCGTTGAATAATCTTAGCTGAAATTCTCGATATGAAGAAAATTATTTCTTTTCATCCCTTTAAGGAATATCTTTTCTTTACTTTTATATTTTTTAATTTCGCCATTCTACTTAACATTTACTCAACCCCTTAACTTCCACGGGCGTATATATACGTCTCGGCCAGACGATTCGTTAACTGCCGCAGGCGTATATATACGCTTTCCCGAAGTAGGATGCTTTGCATTGCGCTGCTATAAATAGAACCACACCCCTCTACTTCAGAATGCAGTAAAATGACCTTGAAAGTGTTTGCTTTGNTAAATTGGAAAATAGTTAGGGGGAAAAAATTGTACATTGAAAAGGATGTTATGGAAAAGTGATATCGTATTAATTGCTTGCATGTCTCTATTCGGGTTTATTCTTTTTTTGCTTTTGTTTCCCGTGTCTATATGGTGCTTTTTATTCTTTCCATCTTCAAAGAAAAATGCATCGCGTCTTCAAAGAAAAATGCATCGCGAAAATATTCTGTTTGTCCAAGAAAAAAAATTTGTCATGAATCCCGCTATCAGTGCCAATGTGATGTTGGTTTATGTTCCATGTATCAGGATTTATCATGCAACAGCTAAGTTTTAACATCTTTTATATTGTATTTTTATTATTTAATTTAAATTCCGTATTTTCTTTCTTTCCTTTTTCTTGTCTTGTAAAAGTAAACTGTTTTTAAATTGCAACGGGTGCATCATTTTTCCCCACCAAAACACAGCGTAAGAAAGTGCACTTGAGCGAAAAACGGTGGCACTGGGGAATGAATCGCATAAATTTTACTCGGCAGTTAAGGGGTTAATAAATTTATTTTTCCCTAAAATGAATTTCATTCATTTTTCTGGGATAATATCAACATATAACATCCAAATTAAGATGTATGATGATCAAATTAAGATAATGGCCAAAAGTTGGCTTAAAACTACAAAGATGCTATCTGTACAAATTCACTAATTCAAATAATCGCCGCCTTTGCATGGTCCCTTGAGAAATTGATCCAGGTTCTACTCTATTTATAACTAACACAATAACTCTTCTCTTATTCCTTTATAATATAAATCTTGAAATTGCCGAGAAAATCTCTAGCAAACTTGAACAAAATACTTGCAACCTATTTGTTTATACGAAAAACGCACTATAAAGAGGAGAGTGACAAGTTATCGGGGAGATTTTCATATCCTGATCTGTGGCAGAATAATCGCCAAGTCTTGGCATTTTCCGGGCAACGGCCCGTTAGAAACTTAAAAAAAACATCACAGAAAGGGACCAACTCGAAAGGTATAACTCGTAACCACCCCCAAGCAAACATATACAAGCTTTTTTTTTTTAAATTGCAAGTTTAAAATCTATTTGGCCCCTTGGCGATTGCAGTTGGCGCAACAGATCAAGATACGGAAATATCCCCCCTGAGTAAACATCTACATGCTTGTTTTTTTAATGTTTTCCATTTAAAATCAATTTAATGCCTTGGTGATTATAGTTTGCATGACAGATCAATATCCTCATCAGGATAAAAATAATTATCTCAAAGTATAAATCTGGTGATTAGGATATTGCCAAATAATCTAGCTTTCGAAATTTAGAATGTGTTGTAAAAAAGTGTTTTACTCATGAAAACAATTAAAAAGAACCATATCCAAAATTGTTAAGCAACTCAATACCCTTACCAACTCTGTACATTTACAAACAGAAAAGTTTTCAAACCAGAAAGATATAATTAATAGTTATCATTGTTCACTTTGAACATATTCAGCCTATATTACTATAAAACCACAAATTTTTAAAACAACTTACCATGGGGTGGTTTTGTGCTGTTCTTAGAAGAGACAATGGAAGCTGAAAAATAACGATGGTAAAATGAATAATATTTACTAAAAATATAAGATGTTTAACGAAAAACTTCGTTTGAGAAGAGCTTAAATGTTTATCATAGAATTGCTTATCAAAATGGAAAACTTACCATTTTAGTTTTATTTGCAACACACCAAAATTACAATTTATATTGTATAAAATTAATGCAAGAGTAACAAAAACTATTTTATTTATAACAGTATTACCAGAAATAATACAATATTTGTTTTCATTTACTAAAATTTGATACCGGAAAAATATGTATAACAGTCACAGTTACAGCTTAAAGAGTAAAGGTTTCAAAAAACCAATTTTTGATTCTGTCTGATTTGCTTAAGAGCTGCACAAATTTCATTTTCTCGAAAGAAATATATTCTAGCAATAATAAATCCCGTGTATCAAAAGCTTTTCGTTATTCAAATGATAAACTAAATGACGAATGGCATTAACAAACATTCTAAATGAATATCGTTAACATAGACATTCAACGCAAATACTGATTTAGTTCCCTTTAGAACACAACAATGTATTAATGTAATAAACTTTTTGCACATTTAAGAAAGATTCTTTTGACAAAGTTTCACCGCAGTCAAAAGTATGATGGAAAATTCAGTTATGATAGATCTAACTTTTCCGTCTTTAAAGGAATTAAGCTCTTATAGTGGCTCCGCAGATGCATTGATGCGCGTTTCATGCATAAAGTTTGGATTTTTTACATGAACAGCTGGGTAAACTCCTACTAATGCTTACTTGTAAACTGGCCACAAGTATTTTAACACGCTAAAATCACATACAACTGGCGGTTCCTTGATTGAAATTGCAATTAGCCGTCACCAGTTTCAGAATAATGGTATTCCTGCTTCATCGAGTTCGCGCTTATTAACGCATGGGCGGCCTGCTTGTTAAAGGAGCGAATGGGAAGCAAGAGGCGGAGGCTAATTGTCGAACATTTGCAATGACATGCAAACATTAACTCTGCACGTGCAAAAACAGACAAACTCAAATGCTTAAATCAAATTTCGATGTATCTTTTTAATTGTTTAAATTATTATTTCAACCTCTTTTGTGTGTGGTTTGTGACTTCATTTTTGAAAAAGAATTCTTGAAATATATATTAAGGGTGTGAAATACATAACACCTTTGCTTTCATAAGTTACCCGTAATCACCGAAACTATGTTAGAGGGAAAATTAAACACTCCATAAGCAACACAAACATAGTTGAATTCTAATTTTTTCAAATTCCCTCACATCTGAAAAAAGATTTTTTTGTTGCAAAAATAATTAACTGCAAAAAATTCGTGGGAGCTCCTTCATTAGCATATTTAAACAACTTTCAAAATCTTAACATTATAACTATTATGGTAGTAAAAGAAAAAAATCATTGCCGGACCTTAAACTAAACGATAGGAAAACGATATAGCACATTTCCACCAAAATATAATTTACAAATCACAATTTCATTTAAAACCCCATTTTCATGGGTCTAAACGAGAAATTCTCGCACTGTGCTATTACCTAACTTGAAAACTATTTTGTGGAAGTTAAGTTCTTATTGGATGGTTTGGACGAAATTATGTTGCGTTTTTTTTTCTCTCTCTCTCTCAATGATATAGCGTAAAACTATTTTTATAAATGTATCGGTACTTTCGGAAAATTTAAATCTATTCTTTCATACAAAACTATTTTCAAGGGATTTTCGCCCCCGTATAAGATAGGTTGAACTCCGACCCACCCCAGGGGGGTATACGGAGATAAAAGTAAAATTATTACAATAAATTTCTCTAAAAACTAAAATTACAGTAAAATTTTGCCAAATGACAGTGGTGGTGATCAGTTAAAAGTGGATTAACAATAACACTTGACAATTAAAAACATGTGTTAAAGGCAATGAAACCCAATAGCGCCGGTGTAAATGTCGAGAATTAAATTATTATAATAATTCGCCCCCGTATAAATAGCTCCTTATAAATATAAGTATTAATATAAGCTCCGTATAAATATAAGTCCCGTATTAATAGCTCCGAGTAAATATTTATTCGCAATAAAAAATATTTAAGAAAAATAAGTATGTTAATTTTGAAAGGAAATGCGAAATAACATATATATTTTTATAAATTGCATATTTTTATATGCATATTTTTATAAACATCTCATCATCAACAAACATTTTTATAATATTATGCTCTCGACATGGCGTTTTGGTTTTAATTCATTAAAAAAAATGTCTATAAATTTTATAGTACATATGTGGGTATTTTAAGAGAAAATAATACTAGTTTTTCAATGTTCTCGATTTGCTTTGGACCAAATTATTTTAGTATTAAAAAAAATGCTCTTGGAATATTTCAGAAAATACGATATTCATTTTTTTTCCAGCGAGGCCATTTTCAGAAAAATTCTGCAATGCACAATTCATAAAAAAAATTCCTATAATAATAAACTAATTTTAAAATTAAAGAAACAACAACGTTTCGACTGCTTTGCATGAAACAGTAGGCAATATAATATTGAGTGTAACTTATAAGAATCGAATTGATATAGTCTCAATTAATTTTCCAGATATTGTGTCCATTTTATATAAATTTTATATTAAAATATGTTGCATATAAAGCTGTCAAAGCAGGTAAAAAGTAAATGGTTTACTTGCTGTTATTGTTATTCGAAAACCAAAGACTTTTCATTTGCTTCCTGTGAAAATTTTATAACAAATTCTTGCAACACATTTTAGAATAATACTTAATAAAATGATGGTAATATCTGGAAAATTAACTGAAACTCTATCAAATCAATTCGTATAACTTATATTCAATATTTAATTTCTTATTTCTTTGTATAAAACCATAGAAGAGTTATTATTTTTTTAATTTAAAAATTTCAATATTTAATTTTTTTTCATCGCAGAATTCGCTAAGTCAGTAAAAAAATACACTTTACTTTTCTTCAATATTTTCTCATCATTGTAAATTCGGTACTGACTGTAAAACTCGATATGAGGTCAGGTGTATTTTTATATTGCATAATACTGAAGAGAAATGTTGCATAAATCCGCTTACTCTATTGCGAAACAGGGTTAATAGATTGAATAGACAGGAACTAAAGATATCAGGTTTACTTTTAGTCTTAGAATAGAATTCAAATGATCACTTATATTAAAAATAATAAGTAACTTACATTATAAAATACGATTATAAAATATGATATAGTAATAATTAACACTTTCATGGAATCCGGTAGAAATTTTAATTGAGTGTAGATCGGAATCTGATGCAAGCTCTCACGAAAGTCTGGAGACGGAGTTTAACTCGAAAATTTCATTAGTAGGAGAAAGATGAGCACTACACCCCACGTTTAGGATTTCGACCCGCTTCGGATCAATAACCTCTCGTCTCTAAGATGAGCACTACACTACACCCCATATTTTCACTATGAATGTGAGTTCAACCCCACTGATAAGTTCTTTGTACGGCTGACGTAACATGGCTCTTTATTTTTTTATTATCTTATAACCAATTTTTGGGTTTACGACTTCTAATGTTCAACTCCGTAACCTTGTAATTTTGTACCCAATCCAGAAGACAAGAAAACTCCCAGATCAAGTATTGGAAGAAATTCGCCTTTGTGGAGGACTTTTTGATGGAACTAACCTGCATTTGCATTACATGGAGATGAAGACCACGAGAATCTCCCACGGTTAGCCCGATGGTAAAGGATGACTCTTTATTTGGCAAGATTTGAACTAAACAAATTAATCTTAAGAATTTTGGGTATTTATTTCTTCACATCTATGGGTATATTTCAAGAAAATTGACGCTAACTTTTTATCTGAAAAAAGTTTCAACGATATCCTCATGGCAAAAAAATTATAAGGAATTCGCAAAATGTCCTTCTTTATTTCATAGGTATGCTCAGAATGTAACATTGATTGGACTAAAAATTGCTTCTAAAAATTTTTGAGTACCTAATTCTCGTCACACATGGGTATTTTTGTGGGAAAAAATTGACACTGCCTTTATAATCTGAAACAAATTTAATATTATTTATTCTCTGGAAAAAAAATTTTGAAAAAAAAAAATCGCAAATTGTCCACTATTACGTAATTATACATATACATATAACTAATACTTAATGTGAGTAAACAAATCCTTCATACAAATTTTGAGTACTTAATTCTTGAAACATATTTGTATTTGTGAAAAAAAAATGATGATCATTTTCTAATTTATAATAAGATAATTGAATTACTCATTGCAAAAAATTATAAAAAAAATTCACAAAGTGCCCTCTATTATGTCAACTAATATGCTCTTAACGTAGCATGCTCTTAACTCTGTGATTCTTATACGCTCTTAACATAGCATGGTTTGGACTAAACAAAGGCTTCTTAAAACTTTTGAGCTTTTTTTTCTTCTAATCTATGGGGATTTTGGAAAAATTTGACGCTTATTTTGTAATCTAAAACAAGCTTCAAATGAATTTCTGATTGGAGTAAGTTACAAAAAATTCGCAGTGTCCTCCTCTATTTTTATATGTATGCTCTTAATGTAGCATTGTTTGAACTGAAAATTGCGTCTTAAAAATATCGGGTATATATTTCTTCACATCAATAGGTATTTTTGAAAAAGTTGATGCTCTCTTTTTTATCTGAAAAAAATTTTGAAAGCATTCCTCATCAAAAAAAAATATTATTAAATTATTCTTCTGCTTGTATCTCCCTCTCCAAATCCAAGCATTTCTTTTATGATACTTTTAAGATCGATTCAAGAACATATATAATTCTACTTCACAATTTTTTTTAGAAAAACATAATTTAAAATTAAGAGTACATTGTTACAAATTTGGTACGTTCACAAAGGTAATTTAATATTTTCGCTTACCAGACTGTTATTTATTGTGCATGCGTCACATTGTGCATGAAGTTGATCATTAAAATCTTAATTATTTAAAGAATCCCTTTAACAGTAATTAATAATAGCACATTAATGTAATTTGTGCAAAACATAGGAGCTGTAAAACTGTTAATATATTTAGACACCGATTTCAATAAGTTTATTTAAAATTTAAGCGTATTGATCATAGAATTATATTATAAGAAAAGAACAACTCTTTTTGTTTTAAATTCTTAATTTAGAAGGCACTCAAACTCAAAAGCGTAGTAATAACAGAGTAAAGCAAGAAAAATAAATATTTCAGATTACCTTTAAATTAGGGATATAAAAATATTTTATAAGAAAACGATTTCATTATGATTTTTATTAATTTTATCCTGATAACAGCAAAAAATATAGTGTAATTCATGCGAAAAAACTAGATTCTTTTTATAAAAATATACCGAAAGCAATGGAAAACTAAGTTTGAAAATATTGTTTTCATGTAAGGCATAAATTTTTATTATTCGTATTTGAAAAGGGTCATTAAAGTAACAATGATTTAATAACTTTCCTATTTCTGATTAGCTGATTGATGCATTTGAAACATAAGACCTCTGTATTATCAGCGATTTCATTGGATCTAGTGAAACCAACAGACAATTTTTATATTTGAAGTTAAAATTTCGAGATGCTTGAAGTTTTACATGAGTAAAAAAGACAGACAAGCTGTTTGCCACAGTATATACCTATGTTGAATAAGTACTGTCATCAACATTAAACAAAGAATTTCTTTTCTGAAAGCATACATTTTAAACAGAATTGTCATGCAGAGATTTATATTTCGTATTTGAAAAGGGTCATTAGAGTAATAATAATTTCTATATAATAACATTCCTGTTTCTGATTTGCTGATTGATGCGTTTTAACCGTAAGAGTTGCATATTATCAACGATTTTATCGGATCCAGTGATTCATGCAATTTTTATATACATAACTTAAAGTTTCAGGTAACGTAAAAAAGATAGACAAGCTATTTGCCTCTGTATACCTATTGTGAATAATTATTGTCGTCATTAGACATAAATTTTCTTTTCTGAAAGCATAAATTTTAAATCTAGGATTTTTTTTATCTCTCTTCAATTGATTAAGCGTAGGTACATACATAATATATTTTCGAAAATATTTTCTGCAGCAATCTGGAAAATGTGGTCCTAATTGCTTACTCTGGAAAGTGGTCGAAAGTTTTTATCCTGTAAAATGAATTTTCCTCATCGAATAATTTACCTTATCTGGAGAACTTTTAAAGCGAATCGAAAAAAAAATTCACATAATTGTAAAATACACTTATCCAAAGATTTTTCCATGCAAAAAGTAATTTTTAGTAATTATTTATTTTTTCAATACTTTATTAAATGATGGTTAAAAAATTTAAATAGTGTGGTGTAAAATTCTACATCATTTAAAAGAATGCAATTTTAAATATCAAAGTGCAAAATCTGAGTGCAGTCTGTCAAATAGTTCCTGAGTTATAAATTTTAAAATAGTTGTAGATTTAAAATTTGATTTCTCAAGCGACTGAATTCGTTCAAATTTTGTAAGTCATTAAACGATTAAGATAAAGATCTTTTATTTGATAATTCGATCATTAGATTAAAAGTTATTACGTAGCTTTTTTTGTGCACTGTACAGGATAACTGAAAAAAAAATAGTGAATAATAGTAAAAGACTAATTAAATCATGGCAATGATGAAAATAGTCACTTCAGCTTTCTGGGATGAAGTGAATAAAGTTTTGTCGTATTCCGCTATAACTTCTAATAAAAAAAGAAATTTGAGTGTTGAAGTTGCCGGTCACGTTGTAATGAAATCGAGTTAAAAATCAACTCAATCAATAGTGAGGTGTATAGTTTTACATCATTTAAAAGAATGCAATTTTAAATAGAAAAGTGCGAAATCTTAGGGCAGTCGGTCAAATAGTTCCTGAGTTATAAATTTTAAAATAGTTGTAGATTTAAAATTTGATTTCTCAATTTTCGACTGAATTCGTTCAAATTTTGTAAGTCATTCAACGATTAAGATAAAGATCTCTTATTTGATAATTCGATCATTAGATTAAAAGTTATTACGTATTTTTTTTTTTGGTGTACTGTACAGGATAACTGAAAAAAATAGTGAATAAAAGTAAAAGACTAATTAAATCATGACAATGATAAAAATAGTCACTTCAACTTTCTGGGATGAAGTGAATAAACTTTTGTCGTATTCCGCTATAATTTCTAATAAAAAAAGAAATTTGAGTGTTGAAGTTGCCGGTCACGTTGTAATGAAATCGAGGTAAAAATCAACAAACCGTAAACAACTGCAGTTTCCAATGCACATTACAATGTATCTCTATGTTATCCACAGCATGGTGTTTCGACCGAAGGCTAACATACACTACTTTTGAAGTTCGAACGAACAAAAATTTCGTCTGAATTCGAACATTCTGGTTAATGAAGGTATAAATTCTGCCTGACCTGCTCGAAATAGTTTGACAATTATTGAGGCGTAAAAGCTCCGGGGAGCGGAAAAATAATCTAGATTAATGTCGAAGGATTAGTTTTGGCACCGTCCTAGTGTCATGATGCCCCCTTCTAAATGGCCATAAACTCCAATTATGGACGTATAAACGCTTCAACGTTGGAAAACAAGTTTCTGCTAAAGTAATATAAGATGTAATTTGAACGCTAATCAATACAGCATTCTGGAGAGCAAATCTATTTATACAAACAGTTCAAGAAATATGGGTGTAATTAGGATATTTCTTGTAAACATTTTATGGAAATTCAAGATATTTTTTCAATTTCTATCTTTAAACACTATGTGCAAAATTTTTACTAAATGTAAGTTTCGTAGGTTATAATACCAGCAATTAAAATTTTAAGTAAAATATATTTATTTCATTAGGATTAAATATTAGGTATTTATTAGCTAAATTTATACAAAAATGTGAAGTTTTAGTTTTGTTTTCTAATGGTAATTTAGAATCTAGTGTTGTAAAATTACAATTAAAATGTTTTTACAAAAGATTATGTTATTTGGTTTTTGTCCAATTTGATTTCACAAAATAATCCAATGCGCACGTTATCAGTATAGTCCTGAAATAAGGGGATACGTAAATAAATCATAAAATCTAACAATAATCACAATAAATAATAAAATGGAGAAAAAATTTTTATTTGACCGAACCTGGTTAATCAACGAAATGCTAACAATCCGTTAATTGTTTAATCCACCAAGAGCAAATATCAAATTAATCTTTAATCATACAAAAAAGAGGAAAAAAATAGATCATTCGCTAATTTTGTATTTTATGTAACATAATGCAGTAAATCTGTACAAATTTGCACTCGAATTATAAGACTTACTGTAAAATAGAAGTATGATACTTTGTGAAGAAGCAGCAGCTTTATGTTTTAATTTAATAATAATATTAATAATAAACTATTTCAAGACAAAATAAAGAAGAAAAAAGCATTTTTTCAACAAGAACATTTTTATTCAAGAAACTTAAACGAGAGATTCGATAATCTTAAAACATAAAGGATTTCAGGGTGAACTACACTGTGAAAAATTCAGGATAAAATTACAGTAGAAAGTACCGGGACGCAAGATGCTGATACATTTGACCATAATATCCATTTTTACCAGAAAGTTTTATGGAACAAAAAATCTAATCTATCGCAATTTTTACAATAACATGTAAAAAAAAGTTACAGTAAATATAAGATGTAATAAATCGCTTAATCACTGTGATTAAATAAGTATTAATTTAAAAATTATGATATAAAATTTTACTGTAAAAATAAAAGGTGCCCAATCAGGGTGCCAGTACTAATAACCGTGATTTAAACCGGAATTTTTTACATTGTATTAGAAAGCAGTAAATTCAAAATCATTTCTGGTTTTGTAAAAATTTTATCAATTTCAAAATTTTATAGTAAGTGCCTATTTATTACATAATGCGTTGGGATTGCCATAAAATATTTTCAATCTTCCCTACACAGATTTAAGTTATTATATTCACAACCACATTTAAGCAGCATTGTTTTTGCATACGTCAAAAATTTTATTTCAGTTCAAAAATTTTTGTTCTTTGATGCTCATTTAAAAATTGTTACGTTTGTTAGGGTACTTTGAGAAATAAAGTATGGTCAAGATTACCAGAATATGGCATAATTTACAGTGTTTCTGGCTCTATGGGTTCAAAAGGAATCTCGGTTATTTTTGCCTATGTGCTTTCGTTATGACTGGTAAAATTAACAGTGAAATAGGGCTTTTTAATATATGATAACATTTAGTAAACAAGACAAAATATGGTAATTTCATCATAATTTCTTAAAGCATTGTATAAAAACCATTTATTCGGTAAAATTAGCTTTTCACTATTGTAGTTACTGAATGTTTGGTAATAAGAGCTATAATTTGGGAAACCAAAATTTCCGGTAAACCATAACCATATGAACGGAAACATTACCAAATGAATGGTTTAAATACCGTATATTTTGGTTTTACTATGTAGAATTACGGATTTTTTCCTACCAGAGATGCCATTACCATACGGTATGGTAATTTAAACAGAAATTTCCTTTCAGTTTATTAAAAGAAATTTAAAAAATTTTATTTTTAAAGAAATTTCTTTCTTTTATTTATTTATTTCATAGCTTTTATACGGACAATATCCCAATCAAATTTGAAGTGAATTGTCATCAAACCAACAGATTGAATGATTTACTCTAAACAGAAAAGGCCAACAGTTGGTCAATTAACAAAATATATATTGCCCTCCACCAAGTTAATGTGAGAAATCATACAATTTCAGTAAATTGTCAGGAGCTATTACAACTTGGGTAGGATGCATTACCACCCCTTCTATATTCTCCAGATCAAAAACCAGATATCGAACACAGTTTAATTATTTTTTGTTACTATCATATTTCTACCTTTCCATGAACTAAGGTTTTATTTCAAATAAGGATGACAATAATAACTTAAATCATTTTTTACAGTAAAAAATCTGAAATTTCATAGGAAGTTCCTACGGGCAAAAATATAGCAAACTGTATCTGAAAAAATTAGAAATTATATAATTGAAGAGAATATTTAAACAGTATAGGAAAATCATCTCTCATATTGACAAAAAAATAATGAAGGGTAAAAGTGGACATAAAGTTTCGCAATAAGTGCAAAAATGTTACTTCAAAAAAATGTAGATGTTTTTGCTTTTTATCAAAAATTTCCTTAATCATAAAGTAGGCAAAAGAAATTAAGCAATTAAGTTCTTCATAGTTATACACTGAGGAAAAAAGTATAGCCACACCTATCAAAAACTGGTAAAAATTTACCGTGTTTCTGGCTGTATGGGAACGACGAAAAGCTGGGTAATTTTTATCGAAGCTCTTTGTTAATGACTTTGGTAAAATTAACAATAAAATATTGTTTTATAATCTATTTTGAAATTTGGTAAATGTGGTAAAATTTGGTAATCTTATCACGATATTTTAGATCATGGTATAAAACATATTTATTCGGATAAATTTACTTTTCAGTTTCGTATTTGTTACTAAATATATTTTAATAGAAGCAATATTTTAGAAAAATTGAATTTTTAGGAAACCATTACCATATGAATGGCTTAAATAGGGTGTATTTTCATTTTAAAAATTTATATTTTTTTAACCTAAAATGTCTCTACCATAGAGTTCGGTAATTGTACCAGAAATTTTTTTCATTTTTCGGTTTTGATGATGCTCATAAAAAGTTTTTGATTTTGATGATGATTATTAACAATTTTGATGATATGGTTGATTGATGATTTTAATTTATAATTGATTACCATTTTATTCTCAACTATCTCTAAAAAATCATTTTGTGATTTTAATCCCATCATACAAGCGTTTTGACATATTATGCTCATTAACTGCCTTTTTTATGCATATTATCAATATCACAGATTCGACCAAAAAAACTTGCCATATTGTATTGATCGTGAACTAATCTTATAAGCTAAATATTTTGGATGATTGTTAGATATAAAAGAATTATCTTACTTCCTAAAAGCAATTTTAAACGCAATTTTAAACACATTTATTTATCGAGGAAGATTTATTTTAATTTTCCTGAAACCAAACAAAGCAACATAATTCAATTTTACTCAAAAATGTATAATTAAATTTGTTTCTTCAAACGAAATAACTATTACTAAAAGAAAAAAAAAATTTTTTATACCGCTCAATAATTTCAACAGTTTTCAAAACCAAGATTTCAAAACGAATTTTATTTATGTTTCTCATTAGAAAAGAAGGTGAAAACTATTGCGCTTTTTCCCGAGGAAATATGTAAAAATACCTAATTAGAGATTTGAAGAAATTTTTAAGATGGAATTATATTAAAGTATTAAGCTATCTTAAGTAAAATTCATGTTTGAAAATTTTTTTTTATTGAGGAGTTTTTAAGGGCTTCATTAGGATGAAGTATTGCAATTCTTTTGAATGATGAGATATTTTCCTTTCAATACAATAAAAAAATAATTTTGTTCCTTGAAATTGTTTTCTTTTATAAGTTCCAAATAGCAAGTTAATTTTCTATAAAAGTTAGGAGGATTAGTCTTTATTTTTTACATGCATATGTATATATATATATATATATATATTTAGATGTCTCAGATAGTTATGGAATAAACAAAGCTATGTGCTTAAGTAACTATAGAGCTTTATGTCAAGATCCTGGTGATTTCTTCCATGATGTTCTAGAAAATTCTGCTAATTTGAGTGCAAAATGCAAGTAAGAAAATTGAATCATTTACTAACTAGTAATATTTTATTTAACTATTCTAAAAGTAAATTATAATAGATGCAAAATATTTTCTTTTAGATGTTGATCCATTTCGATTTTTGATTCCTCACGAATAAACTATATTTCCTCTAAGTGAAGACTATTAAAATCGAATGAATCCTTATAAGTTGGGCTAAATTAAAACGTGAAACATTATTTGATTGCTAGAAAAAACAAAAAGATGTTGTAAGGAGATTTTTGGAAATTTAAGTCTAAGTCTAGTAATCACAAAAAAAAACAGGTTTTGATGTTTTAAATGTTAAACTCCATATTTCTCTAAATGTTAATTTTATAGAGTCTTTTTTTTATTCATCTCTAATTTAAGATCCGTCGTTTGAAAAAAGTTGCAACATCATATTCTGAAACGCTGCCATACTCATTTTATTGGACATTCTGAATTGCAACAATTAAAATAGTTTAAATGTTAGATATTTTTGAGCGTTTTTTCAATTCATTTATCGAGAGGACTTATTAAATTGCTTTTAAACTTTTTTGTGACATTCTGAACTAATTTCGTAACATTGTAAACATTTTTAAGTTCAATTAATTTGCTACGTTTCTTCCATCATTAATTAATAGTTGCAGACTTTCTGAATTTGTTTTGCCATTTTTATATGAGTCATTTTAAATTATTTTTGTTGAATTGCATTAGTTTTAAGTTTTTAATAATCTAGATTAATTAATTTGAAACATTTCAGCTATTATTTAAAATACTTGTCCTTTTTATTATTTCTGGTAATTTAAAAATGCTTCAAATGTTATATAATTAGCAAAAGTTTCTGCATATACCACGTGTGCTACATTGAGTAGTATGTTGATAAAGTAGAACAAACATAATATTATTATTCTAAAATTTCAGGGAACATATAAAGTACAGAGAGTGTTCAATTGATTACGAAAAAAAATGTAATGAGAAAATTGGGGGAATGTCACTCCCTGAAGACCTTGAAACTCTGAATACATTTTGCAACGAAAATTCTGTTTTGTTCCAGGGTAAGAATTTTAACTATTGCATTCTTTTCCATTTGTTTTTCATTTGCTTTTTATTCATTTTCAGTTTATTTAGTTGAGTTAAATGTTTTTTTTTCTTCACTTTCATGCTTTAGTAATTCAAGGCATAGAGATAGGCGACGCGTATTTTTTATTTTCACTTTGTGACACTGAAAAGTAACACAGATAANAATAGGAATATAACATATGAGAAATTAGATTGATATGATTCTTTTAAATCTTTCAAACAATAAATTTAAAGAAATCATTAAAAAATAAGTAAACAGACTAAAAAATTTAACGTTTTTCTAACTCATAGAAAGAAAAATTACTCTAATTTTGTGACACCTAATGCAAAAAACTTAAGATCTATGACTCTAATTTACTTCTTTTATTTTAGGTGCGGCAAAATTAGAATTATTTTAAATTAAAAAAAATTTAAATTTCATTCTTTTTAGTTTAATACCTGTTAGTTTCGTGATATGAAAAAGTGGTCCGAATTTCGATTGGCAATAAAATAAAGATAAATTTGTTAACATTTATGAAACGTTTGGAACTTGCGTTATCGTCAAACACTGATCTTCTATTGTATTTAAAGCACTTTACACTGAGTAAAAAGTATGGTCTAAGCTACCAGAATGTAGGAAAATTTACCGTGTCCTTGGCATTATGGGAGCACCAAATAGCATGGTGATTTTTTCTGAAGCACTTTTTATAATGAATTTGGAAAATTTAACAATAAAATATGGTTTTATTATAAGAGAGAAAATTTGGTAATTTTGTCATGACACCTTAGAACATGGCATAAAAACCATTTATTTTACTAAATTTTGTTTGTTAAGTTTTGTTAATTTGTCTTGCTAAGTTTTGCATGTTTTAATAAATATGTAATATTAAAAACTGTAATTTTGAGACACAGAGTTTTTGGGAAACCATTACCATTTAAATGAAAAAAAATACTAAATAAATTGTTTAAATGGAGTATATTTTGTCTTTATTAACCATAATTACGGTTCTTTTTTTTAAAAAAAATGTAGTTGCCATACAACTTTTTCTCCGTGCAGCTAGTCTGAAAGCAATTATGAAGTTTGATTGGCGGCAAATTCTGCTTGTTGCTGTCACAAAACTTTTGAAACTTGCAACGTCATTTAGCTTACAACAGTTGCGTTTTTTTTTTTGTATTTAAGCAAGTTTGAGATCAAAACTTCGATTTAAGACTTGGGATAATATCACGATAAATCCTGCTAATAGAAACCAGAAAATAATTGAAACTTTATTTGATGTTTTGTGACGCTTACCTACGGTTAAAATTTAAGCATTGCAGCTAGTCAGAAATGGCCAAATTTCAATTAACAATAATTTTCCTTCTGCGTTAATAGCGCAATAAATTCTGCTTTCAGCAGTCAGGAAATTATATAAACTTACTGAACAATGTATATATTTTCTTACTTTAAAGTAACAAAATTATAAAAATAAAAAATTTTATAAGTTTATTTAGCTTGTTCAAAATATTTTGATGAAATATATATTTCTCAACTAAAAGTGTTGCATAAACATTAAAATCAGGTTTGCTTTTACTCTAATAAATAGTGGTGACATTCTAACTTTGTTTTATGATTAAAGTTGTTATTAAATAAATTAAAAACTTATTTGAAAAATTTTAATTTGCAGAAATAACGTGAAAAATATGAATTAGAAAAGTAGTTTTTAAATTTGCAATATTTTCTGTGTTGCAAAATAACTATGAAGATATTTAAATCGATAAAATTAACTTGATATAGTTAGCAAGGTAACGTAAAAGTTAAAATGCAATCTTATCATTCGTAATGTATGCGTATCGTCCCACTTAATACATTAATTTTTCTCTTCTTGCAGAAAAAACGCTTAACCTATGCAATTTTCACCTTACAGATATTTTGTGTGCATACATATATTTTTTATGAAGCATAAATAGGTCTTCTTTTCATTATTTTTAATTTCCAGCAATTTCAAATTAAAATCCTCTAAACTCTTTAAACAAATCAGCAAATGAAATGCAAAGACAAATATTGAAACTCATTTTTCTACATCACCCACGCAAAAGGACAAAGATTTTATAATGATCGCTCAGAAATGTTTTTAAGAAAATTTGCATAATAGTTTATAAAGTTTTTTTTTTTGTTATGCATGTCGCATTTCAAATTATTTTCTTTCATGGCATTTAGAAAATTTATTCGGTACATCCTATTTAATATTCTAAAATGCGTTAGAGAAAAATAAATTGAATTTCAATGCAAAAACTAAAATAAAACATTTTTGACTGGCATTTTAGGGTTAAAACAAAAAAAATATTTTTTTAATCCAAAAACTATGAAAGGTGGAACTTTTTTTTTCTACTTGAAAAAAATATAAATTAGCAAAAACACTTTGTACAAATCTCTTAAATTCGAAGGTTAAAAAGAAAATTGGTTAACGTTAAAAAAAACAATAGCAAAACATTGGAAAGTTTTGCTATTGTTTGGGGACTTTTAAATGAATGGTATCGACTAAATTTGATGTAAAAAATTTATTTGAAGTATAAATTAAACTTTAAAAAGAAAACATTTTATGAGTTAATAAAGATGAAAAGGCAGCGTTTAATATTTTAGGTACAATTTGGAGTATGTATATAGAATTGCTTATTTCAGCCTTTCATGTGCTTGAACTTATTATAGGATTATGATCTTGAACTTATTATAGGATTATGATCTTGAACTTATTATAAGATTATGATCTTGAACTTACTATAAGATTATGACCTTGAACTTATTACAGGATTATGATCTTGAAGTTATTATCGGATTATGACCTTGAACTTATTATAAGATTATGATCTTGAACTTACTATAAGATTATGACCTTGAACTTATTATAGGATTATGATCTTGAACTTATTATAGGATTATGAAGTTGAACTTATTATAGGATTATGATTCTGAACTTATCTTGTGCTTCATGTTGAACTTTCTTTTTTTTGAAACTAAAACCGAGTTACTAACTTTGAAAAAAATTTCCCATTTTCTTCAACACCTATCAACTATTTTTTTTTAATATCCTAGAACCAAAAGTTCCCAAATAATGTTCTGAGAACCCTAGGGTTTGGAAAAGTTAAAAGAGTTCTGAAAATTGAATATTTTTTTAAATCTGTAATTTTATTTAGATCCAATCAATAACTCAATATCAGTTCCAATCAATTATTTAATTAATTCAATTGCCTTTATGAAATAATATTTAAAGTAAAATTAGAAAAAGAGAGAAACGAAAGTTTTTAATTTTATGTATAATTTTTTTAATGCCAATTATGAAAAAATAGGAAAGGGAATTGCATCTATAAAAAAATTGCACAAGTTTTTCACATTGCTCTTTTTAAATCGAAATAAAATAACTTAATTAATAAAGAAGTATGTTTCCCTAATAACCATTTTCGACGTTTATTTTTCTTTTTTATATAGCGATGTAAAAGCTAATTTTCAGTTAGACTATATTCATTTCCAAGACTGCAAAATCATACTGTCGATCATAGAACCGAAACTAAAACTATTAATGATGAAATGAGAAAAAGTTTCATTCATCCCATTACATATAAAAAAAAAGGCTACAAGTCAAACTAACATAGTCTTTTAAGGGTTAATGCTCACACAATTGTTTTTATTTACTCTAATAATGAAATAGGGCTTTCGCTTAAAGAAGCTTGACTAATTCGAGTTCGGTAGCCGAGAAAAATTGGGAACCAATATCCTAGATGGTGTTAGTAAGTAAAAAAACATTTCACTAAAATTAGTTAGAAAATTTTCTTTAAAAAATTAAAAAAGTGACAAAAATTGAAAGTATTTTGGAACAATTTTTGAACTCTTAAATTTTTTACAGATTTTATTTTCTAGAGAAAAGTTTCTCAAAAAAATCACCGGAATAAGTATGAGAAATTTTCTTCAAAATATAGTCTTAAAATGCCTTCAGTTTTTTTCCCCTAATTTATTTCAAAAATTAGATTACAGGGAAGACGAATAGTTCTAAAGTTGCTACCGGTTTTGGTAATAAGAAGTACTTACGTATATACTTTACATTGCTATCCAACAGCTATTTCAACATATAAGGTGCATTTTTCGATTACAGCTTTCATACTTAACTTTTTAAACATGCATTTCTAGTTGTGTCCATTTTCTTAAACACGCATTTCCAACTGTGCCCATTTATAAACACACATTTCTCCCTTTGTCCATTTTCTTAAACTCGCATTTCCAGTTAAGTCCATTTTTTAAACAAGTAACTTCAGCTGTGTCCAGTTTCTTAAACATGCATTTCGAGCTATGTCCAGAATAAAATACTCACCAATGAATATGCTTTTGGCGTCTGATTTTGTAACTTTAAGTATCCCAAATAAGGATAAGTATTAAGATTGTGCTTCACGAAGTATATTAAGATTCGATTTTCGTACATGAAAATCTGATCTTTAGATCAAAGGTTATTCAAATCAATGAATTTTTTCGACTCACTGCATAAATAACTTGACTTAGTGGTTTAATTAAGTATCTCCTTCCGTATTATAATGACTTCTTTGCTATTTAAATCTTAATATTATCTTCAGCTCAGCTTGTTGTTCTGCCCATCAAGTTTTGAAATATTATTTTATTTATTTTCTATTTTTTTAGCTATTTATGATCACAACAGTTAACTTAGATAAAATTGTTAAATTTGTTTAAGGCTTCAAATTTAAAACAATAACTTTTATTCCCATTCTGTATTTTCTATTTTATCGCTAATGTGTTTTAGATATTTATGATTATAAGTGTTAGCTTATACTGATGTGTTAATATAGTTAAGGTGAAGAATTTGAAATAATAACTTTCACTGCTTTTCTTAATTGTCTATTTTATTGTATATAGTTTTTTTTAACTTCCTGTGAACATAATTGTTAGTTTAGAATAGTCTGTTCAATTTATTTAATTCATCAAATTTAAAAATATAACTTTCTTTCACACTCTGTATTTTCCCTTTCATCGTCAGTGTTTTTTTTAGCGATTTATGATCATAAATGTTAGCTTAGACAAATCTGTTTTATTTATTTAAGGTATGAAAATCAAAACATTGCTTTCTTTCATTTTCTATTTAATCGTATACATTTATTAACTATTTGTGTTCATAAATTTTATCTCAGAATAATCTTTTCAATTTAATTTATAAATCAATCAAAATAAAGCATCAAATTTATAAATACAACTTCTTTTCCCATTCTGTATTTTCTACATTATCATCTAGTCTAAGCTAACATTCATGATCATAAATAGTGAAGAAAACATAATCTGTTAAACTTATTTAAGGCATCAAATTTGAAACAATAACTTTCATTTCCATTCTGCATTTTATATATCATTGTCCAGTTGTTTTAGCTATTTATGATCATAAATATTAGCTTAGACTAATCTATTTGATTTATTTAAGGCATCAAATATAAAAAAAATAGCTTTCACTCCCATTCTGTATTTTCCATATTATCATTAATGTTTTTTATCTGTTTTCGATTATAAATGTTAGCTTAGACTAATTTGTTAAATTTATTTTATGCATCGAATTTAAAACAATAAGTTTAATTCCATTTCTGTATTATCGTAAAAAGTAGAACCTATGCATACCGGAAAGATAACAAAGGTAATTTTTATTCATAAGCAGATTTTTTCTGAAACACAAGTTTAGCTGAAGTAAATAAAAGAAGAGAGAAAAAAAAATTCTATGAATCGTTTAATATTGTAACAAAAGAAGTTCAGTTTTTAAAGATTGGAATCATAACAACTGCGAAAAATGACATTTTTCTAAATATCGTTTTCCACCATTTTCTGAAAAATAGTTTTGTAGAATGTAATTTTCTTCCGAGCAGATAGTGAAAGTAAAGTACAAAGATAAAAAAGAGCTCTAAATATTTAAAGAATAAAAATTTAGTAAAAAATGTAACTGCTCTAAAAAATTCCTTTCTTTGGATTTATGAAATTTTCCCTTCCTTATAGGATATTAAATCATTTTTTTAAAATATATGTCACAAAACTTTTCAATGAATTCTTTTAAAAGAATAAAACTCCATTTTAAATTTAAATATAATTTTAAATCAAAGATTATTTTAATGTACAAAATAATAATATAAATTATGGATAAAATATGGTAAAAGTGCACTTAAAACATTTTATTGTTGAATTTGAGGCAAAATGATAAATATTTGCTGTAACAAAAATCATATTTTAATATATTATTATAAAATTCAAATGTTGACTTTGAACAATTTACGAAAACAAATTCTATTTCAGCAAACTTAGGGACATTAGTTTTAGAAAATAGAGAAATCTATGTTTTTGAACAGATGGTTATCGTAATTTGTTCTTACCTAGATGAACATGGTTGTTACTTTGATGGTTGCATGGTTTTTTACTTTGGTAGTTACGTGGTTGAAACTTTGCTGTTTATCAAAGAACAACAATGCATTTGGCTCATAGTTTTCCATTGTTGGTAAAAAAAAACGTGTTGGTAAAAAAAAACGTGTCAGGGGTTTTAATTCAGGGGAAAATGGCCTTTCGCAAATAGCCTTTATTAGAATTATTTTGACTAACTGAAAAAAATAAGTTAAAATTTTAAATTAAAATATTAAATTTAAGAATAATTAAAGAAGGACATTTTTATATTAAAAAATTAACTACTTATTTTAAGTAGAAAACTGATTTCTACACTGTGAAAAAAAGAACGTCTCTCTCTCTCTCTCTCTGTGTGTGTGGGTGTTCTATGTTGTAGGGGTGCTTATATGGTGCCCATAGGAAAAGAGATCAATAATACCTCCCGTTAAATGTTACGATGGCATATAATTGCCAAATATCGTGGGCATTAGAAATTAAAATATGATTTGGGATAAAATTTAGCTATTTTATCATGATACCTTATAACATGGCTTAAAAACCATTTGTCCTGATACATTTACTTTCAGGTCTTGTATTTTCTACTACATGTGTAATACGAAAAACCAGAATTCTCAGTAAACGGTTATTATATGAAGGGAAAAATTACCAAATGAATAGTTCAAATGCCTTATATTTTGGTTTTATTACTAGAGCTATAGTTTGTTTGTTGTTTTACAGAAATGTCATTGCCATACAGGACTGCAATATTACCAGAATTCTTTTTCTCCGTTTAATAATGCATTCGATTAAGAATATCAATCCTTTGAATTTTCAAAATCGACTAGATATCTACTTTCATAACTCTTTTTCCAGATACACCTAATCTGATGAGACATTCCTTCCGGTCAAATATTCCCATAACTTAGCACTTTCATCACCCTGTTATGATCGATTATATTTATCATCAACTATAATATATGTGGAACTTTTCTCAGAAATGCATATAAATGTCTTTTTCCCGAAAAACAATATATTTCTTTTGAATAAGAATACATAAATATATTACGCCGAAAATGGATAAATTAACAAAAGTCAATTAAATATATTTTCGATTTTAGTACAAGGTGGCCAATTTATTTGCCCTTTTAATGTATTTATTTCTGATGGAGAATGAATAAATACACTAAAAATTAATTTTATATGAATTGTAATTTTGTACAGTTTTAAAATAAACCAATTGAGAACTTATGTCAATCCACAAATGTGAACTATTCAACTTATTATAATGATAATGATATGATCTGTAAGCTTTTGTACGTACTTTTTCGTTTCTTATTTAATAATTTTGCTAATGATTTTTAAATAGTATTTAGCAAAAATATATCTTTTTTAAATAATAATTATTTAAAAAATATATGTGAACCTACGATTACTGCACACATGTTTTCTGGTTATAACCCAGAAAAACTTACCAATGAAGAAGAATTTGAAAATTTACAATTTCATGTGCCACAATTTTCTTGACACACACAGGGGGTTAAAGAGAATAGTGCAAACGGTAAAAGAAACATCGTCAAGAGTTTATTGTCAGGAGAAAAAAAACCGGGCATTCTAATGTTGAAATTTCATGAAGGAAACAGGTAAAAGAGCTTTAGTACTAAATCAGATTAGTTTATAAAACAGTAAAATTTATAATTAAAAATTGTAATTAAGTAGATAATATTAAAAATGTATATAAATTGAAAATTTTGTTTTATTCCATGCAGGTTCAAAAGCTAAACTTTTGACTGATCAGAGAATTTTAGCTTCAAAACTCTGATTACAGTGATGAAATGGAGCATTTCGTCGCTAAATTATGAATTAAAATTATAATTTTCGAAGCAATTGTAGGGTATTAAAAAACCGTATCCATGTAAAGAAAAATTCAGTACTAATTCAGGATCTTGAGATGAAACTCTTAAGAGACCAGAAGAGTTCAAAACAATGCTGTGTTCAGAGATTTCGCTGTGCTCAGTGATTACGCTGTAATCAGCGATTTCGCTATGATCCTGTATACAAAAAACTAATTAGAGAAAAATCTAAAAATAAAAAAAATTGATAAACCGAAATTTTAAAGCAGGTGTAGGATGAAAAAGGACAAATTATTCAAATTATTCTCATTTCTTATTCAGAAACCTAAAGCAAAACTTTTGAGGGGTAAAGCGTTTTAAAAATTATAATTTTGCATTTTAGGAACAACCGCTTTAATTTTAAAATTGTAGAGAACACACATACCTTTCAGCTAATAATAAAATATATATCTCATTGCTTAATTAGCCTGATTTTTTTTCGGACAGTTTGCAATAAATCCAATACAATGAATGCGTTATGCAAACATCCTTATAAAAGGATTATTACAAAATAAGCAAATTTTATCTTATTAAATAATTCTTCAAACATTTCGTAACTAGCTTAAAAGCGTATTGTTGGAATTGAACCTAAAAATGTCAGGCAGACAATATATATATATTTTTTACTTTTGAATAAAATAAAGCCTAAAGTGAAAAACTACGAAAATAAAGCACAAATCAAGTACAAAAATTGCCATACTGTAGTTTAGGTTCACTGGACCAGAACCTTCCTCAGAGTCTAAAGAGCAAACGTGGGTGGCGCATTTATTCAGCAACATGCTGTTAATTGTGAAAATTGCAAAAAAAAATTGCTTAGTACTTTAAAAATAAGAGGCTTTAACTAGACAGAAACTAATCTATTTTTCAACAATCCTTAACGCCTTCCAAATAGACAACAGTTTTGTTTTTTATTTATAATAACTTAGAAAAAAAAAACACTTTCCACTTTGTTTCGATTTAATGCTTATTTTCTCCAAAAGAAATAAAACAAAAGAGAACTTAATGGAACAAAATAAGAGAAAAATGTTGCTGTAAAGCGACAAAAAAAAATCTAGATAGTACATTTTCTCGGATTCCGTTCATTGCAAACAAAGCCAAATCAATCTTTCACAAATTTCGCATTACCCCGCCTACGGAAACACCTTTTCCATTTTTGTCTATCTAGGTAGAAACGAGCAAGAACTGTTTGAAAAGAAAGTGCGAGAGAAGAATTCCCCGGTTGAAAATAAAAATCAATAAAAGCTACTTAGATGGAATAAGGAAAGTTTGATGCTAGTCTTCAAGTAAAGGATTCTTCAATATTTTACTAAATTACAACCATCAAGGAAACATTTCGTTCGGAAAAGGGAACTATTTTCAAAACATTTTCCTTTTTTTTCCACGCCAAAGTGCTTGGGCTGAGGAATGTGTTAAGATTCATTAAGTATTGCTTTCAGAAATGATTGAATTCCTAAGGCGTTGTAACTCTATGTCGAATAAACTTGAAAAAAAAAAAACTGTCTCCGATAAGAGATGTTGCTAATGATTGTCCGCGTTAGAAAACTTTTCAAGATGTGCTTTACAAATTGTAGGGCTTTTACGATGTTTTTCTTTGTTATTTAGCTAGGAATCGTCACGCCTTTTTGAATGGTAATAATGAAAAGAATATTGAATTTCACCTTATCTGTAAATTTAATTTTGTCGTAGCTTTCAGCTAAATCGCTCGAATGTTTCTTAAGAAATAAAGAATCTTTATTTCTTTTTCTCGTGAAAAAGAAATGATATTAAGGATTTAAATTCAATTTTATCCTTATCAAAAAAATACGTTTGCTTTGCATTTATTTACGGTAATAAGAATTTTAGAATATCAAAATTAGAAAGCCATTTTTTTACTTGGAAAATGGGTACAAAATTGCATGTATTTGAGCTTATAGTAGTTACATTAAGTGCCATAATAATCAGTTTTTTCATCCATTGTTTCTCTTTTTTTCCCTATGGATTTCGCAGTTCTAACAAGCATATTCTCTGACAAAATTTCATTGATACATGGCAGAATGATGCCACAAGTTTAATTTTTAATGCGTTATTTCCCTATAGCGTAACTTTCAGCCTAGTCATAAAACTAAATACCCTTCCAAGTAAATGGATTTAGTTTTGAATATTTTTAGTGGGAAGTATTTAATCTGAGACTGCTAAATGTTAACAGAATTTATCTTCGTTTTCAGAATTTAAAAATAGTTTCTTTCTTAACTATTTTTTTCACCAAGAAAAGGCTTCAAATTTTGAAACTGATACATTATAGTAGTATCATATTATTAATGTAATATTATTAACTGGGGAGGATATCAACCAGATAGAATACGTGTGGCATTGCTAGGTTTACATTTTTTGGCTTTTCCTACACTATTTATTAAAGTAAAAGGCCATCGTCTGGTTTACTCTTGTCCGGTATTCCCTAGAATAATGCTTTTAAGAATAAGGATAATTTCACAGCCTTCTTTACTCTGTAATTTAAGGTTAAGAATCATTTTTTGAGGTTCCTTATGCTGCTTTTAAGGTAAATAGCCATCACCTGGTTTACACTTACCCAGGATTCCGTCCAAGAGAAAAAAATTTGAGTTAAATTAACGTACTTTATATTAATGAAATTTCTGGCAAACAAAATACATAATTTTGGTAAATTAAAGCAAAATATACAACATTTAAAANACAGATCTACAAATTTAGTGTTAACTTAATGCAGTGCTTCCCAAAGTGTGGTACGCGTACCCCCAGGGGTACGGGAGCAGTTTAGTGAGGGTATCCGTTCTTATGCGAAATATCTTGCAACAAAATAAAATTTCAGAAAAAAATTATTTGAAAACAAAGCTAGTCATGAAAATTTACGGTTACGTATTTTTCTATTGGCTATTTTTTGCTGAGTTAACAGTTAATAATTGGTGGTGTCAACAGCCAGTTGTGATTTTTAACTCTTGCGCAATTTTTTATAGTAAAAAATGCATTCATTTTTTTATTGGTGGTACACATCGTTACGAAACATTTAGAAAGGGTGCACAAAAGTCATAAGTTTGGGAAACACTGCTTTTAACTGATGTTTTCCTTTTTTTAATTTTAAGGGCAATAATCTGATTTACAAATGCCTGGAAATCCTTGCAATGTATTTTTCTTTAGATTAAGTGCCTTTTCCTGTTATTCTCTGCACTGAATCTTTTTCCCATCTACCCAATGAGTGAGTATCAGGCGGAAAAATGTTTTCAAATTCATCAAATTGAAAACAAAATATTTCCAAACCCTAAAATTGAAAATAAATTCGGTCTGTTGTGCTGCTTCGAACAAAAATGCAGAGATGCATTCCCACCTGCAAAAATAAATAAATTGATATCTAGTAAGGTGACAGCTAAAAATTATATGGCTAGTTTAAAACTTCAATTTCAAGCTTTCTCCTTACTTGATAACATAATTTTTTCGATTAATCAGAACCCATCTTGCTATTGTAGAAGCTTTACATACAATTTACATACGCTTGAGCGTATAAAATATTATAGTTTAAGATTTTTTGCAGCACTCTTTTATGTTCTTTAATCTGAAAAATATATGTATACATAATTTCTCATTGAATGAAAACGAACAATTCAACTTTTATGAGAAAATCCTGCTTTCAAAAAAATTACTATTTAATCTTTTATATTGACTTTAAAAGTTAAATGTAATATAGATTTACAGAATAAAAATATAATATAAAAATATTCTACTCATATACCAATATGTTAAGTATTAAAATGTTCCGTTTATATAAAAAATATGTAAGGCATAAAAATATTCCATGCATTTCTGCACCATAATTATTTAATTTAGTCCAGTTGTTTAAAATTATTAAGATGACACACGTTAGCCCATATAATGTTAGGCCATGTTTATTTTGGGTTTTGTTAAGCAAAATTATTTTTTCTTTCCAACTCAAATTACATTCAGAGCGAATTACGGTCATTACAGTTTTAGCTCTTCTTTCCTGAAATTTAAAATCGATTGATACTGAAAAAAAATGATTCCCAATTTGAAATCTTTAATATTTCTTTTTTACTTAGACTTTACATAAAATCATTTTTGACAACTTACGCTTTAAAAGATTATTTTTTTATGAAACACTTCCCAAACTCTGGATGTAACTTAAAGCTCTTCCTTTTTATAATATTTTTTCGCTCATTTGGGATTAATTTTCAAATTAAATGTAAGAATATGCTGATTCAAAGTTTTCATTTTTTTTTAAATATTTCTACAAATATATTGAAAAGAAAGAGAAATTCAGTAAGAAATTCAAAAACACTTAGTGAAAATGAATGAAAAAACATGCTGAAAATATTTTTTTTGCTCATCTCAAATAATGATTTTTAAATTGCGATAGTTAAGAATAATAAATTTACAAAAGTTTTTCCTACATAACACTTTTTATGAATAAAATAAATAAAATATTATAAATTTAATCGAAATAGTTCCAGTTTATTTCATTTACTTATCAAAATAGAATTTTAAATGTAAGGTTTTCATCATTTTACTAAATCATTCCATTTATTATATTATTTTCATGCAAATAGAGCTTCATTATATTATCTTTGACAAAAATGATTTATATATTATATAAAATTAATATTTAATTAAAGAGTTTAAGAAAACTTAAAGTAAATTTGAACACATTTCAGATATTTGTGAATTTATGTCACTGATTAAACTTTTCCAACTCCAACTTTCGTCTTATTTTTTAAATAACTTATAACAATTTTTTTAAACATGACTTATAACAATTTTTTTAAACAAGTAGTAAATTGAGTTTTAATCTTTGGTTTAAATAAATCTTTTTGGTTGTGAAATAATCAGAAAAATTTGATATAAAAATTTGATCTACTTAACTTTAAAATTCAAAATTATCTTAAAAGTTTGAGTAAATTGAATTTAAAGAATCATTTTTTCTCGTAAAAATGAATTAAGTAATTATATTGAAATCAAATAAAATTTATAGTGATTAAAAATATCAAATCTTTTGAACTTAAAAGCATTTCTTTTAAAATTACTAACATTTAATTAGCTTAATGTCAAAATTTCAAATACTTTTTTAAATCATATTAAAAACATCTGTATAAAAATTAACTTTCCTAAATTTTACTTATACATATGCTTTAACAATATATATAAGGACTGAAAGTTTTGCGCAAGGTGAAAAAAATTCTGGTAAAAATTACCGTACTGTATGGTAATGACATTTCTGGTGAAAAAAATCCAAAATTCTGCTTAATAAAATTAAAATATACTGTCTTTAAATCATTTATTGGGTAATTTTTCCATTCATGTAGCAACAGTTAACCAGATATTCTGGTTTTCAAAATTATAGTTCCTATTTCCTATTACCACACATTTAGTAAAACATGCAAAACTGAAAAGTAAATTTAGCCGAATAAATGGGTTTTTTTTTGATATGCAAGTAAAATTACCGAAGTTTACCAAATTTTATTACATATAGTAAAAACATATTTTTTTTTGTTGATAATTTTACTAAAATCATTACCAAAGCGCTTTAGTAAAAAGTACTGAGCTCTTTAGTTTTCTATAAAGCTAGATAAAACGAGGCCGCGATAGCCTGATCGGTAGCGCGCAGGGCCCATGTCCGAGAGTTCATGGGTTCGAACCCCGTTGGCCGAAGACTCTCCGTGTTGTTGGTGACTGATGCACGCTAAAATTCTGTCGAGTCGCAAAGTCCTCCATGTTCCCATAACAAATCAATACCTCTGAGGGTACTGGATTGGAGATTGATCGTTCTCTGATTCAGGTCAAAATTAAGATCTGTGGATGAAGGAATGGATGCATGAATGAGTCCACCTTATAAGCAAGTGTGACGAAGTCGAATTCTTGGCCATTGATGGCGCCACTGAAAAACAAGAATCGCACACTCTACCTTAAAGTTACTCGGTTTCATCAAGCAGGCTTGACCGTGTGTCAAGTGGCATTAGAACCAACCAAACGATACATTTTATCACAACAGGTAGTTTTGACCATGCATTTTTTTTCTTAGTGCACTATTCGTTTCATGATTTTATATACATGACCAAAGTTTAAATTTGAAATGATAATAGTAGAGACGATGAAGTAGAATTAAAATAGAAACCCGAGAACCTAATAAGAACCATCTCGAGTTGCAGTAGATACTTTTTAGATCATGCAAATTTGATTTTCTTTAAAAATATTCAGCTATTCATCATCAGCTGTCAAAATGGTGTTTTAAGGTCATTTTTCAGAGTAAAATAGCATTAGCAAGTACAAAAATTTAAAATATTTTCATCATTTTAATGTTGACATCATATTTAAATGTCTATGTTTTGTATAGCACTTAATTGAAAAGGAAGAAACTCCCGATAATCTCGTTTCTACGAAAAAATCTGCAAGACACCACTGTTTAAGGGAAAGTCGATTTTTAAATTTTTTCTTTAAGTCAAAGGGAAACAAAATTTTTGCGATGTCATAATAATTTTCCAATAATCACAATATTTTTTTTCTGTTATTTATGCCAATTTCACACCAAAAATGGCTTTACATTGCCATCATGGTTCCAATTGGCAATTTTTTTCTTCTTTTAAAGATTAAATTTCCGCAATTTATATTGCTTCTTACTAATTCTGCTTAGCATTTCTGTACATTCTGCTTAGTTAAGAAGTTGTATTTATTTATTTATTTCTAAAAAAAAGCTACATTAGACAAAAAATCTTCTAAATTCTCTTTTTTATAGTTAAGTATGTATTTTTAATGTTATTTTCCTTTTTAAAATTTCGAAATTATTTCGTTTAAAAGGCAACTTTCTCTCCCTTTTTTGTGACTTCATTCTGCTTTTAATGTGATAGTGATAATCTGAGCTATCTGCTTTTGTTTAGATTAAATGAAAATTTAAAACAATAAAAGTATCGGTGATTAAAACTAAAAGCAATTAAAATTTCGGTAATTAAAGTTTAAAACAAAAGAATAAATATTTATAAAAGAGCTTTCCCAATTTTAACCTTAGTAATTGAATTAAAATCGAGCAACCAGCTAATATTTTTCACATTGTATTTAATAAATTTAAAACATTAACGATTTCTATTAACAAGCTAATTAAAATTAATGCTTTGTCGCACATTTGAAAGAAGGGTAAAAAAAAAATCTTTAATCGATGGGTCGATAGCTAGGTAAGTAAAGTAGGACACATTTATTCAAAAGTCCGGATCAATCTTTATTCATTTTTCTCATTAGCGAAAAGAGCTCACTGGTAAAAAAAATTGCTGAACTATCTTGACGCAAAATAAAATCAAAAGACATCGGCAAAAAGAAGAAAGTGACGCGCAATCCGTAATTATGTCGTCATTCGCCGCAGCGTCTTGCCGTTCGCTCAATTGCCAGCGTCTATCGCTGCCATAATTAAACGCTGATGTCATTATATCAGAAGCAAAACTATACATCCGATAATTACGAGCAAACGGGAGATGCCGGAAAAGAAAAAAAAAAGATTAGTTAAATGACCAACAATGTTATTTTATGAAAATGAGTATCCTCCTGTTATTTATTCACAAGAAATCATCTAAGAAATTTAGTAACGCTGTTATGCGAATAAATTAAGTTTAATTTTTGTTAAAAGTATCTTATGGCTATTTATATTTTTAAATTAAATACTGGAAATAAAACATTGTATTTGAATATTGAAATAAAAACGTGTATTTCAAATGTATAGTTTGTTTACTTTTAAACACGCAAATACATTGTGAAAGTAGAAATTTAAGCTTGATTTCTTTTCTAAAGTAATTGTTTTAATAAAAAGTTTTAATAAAATTGTTTTAATAAAACAATAATTTTTTTCAAATTATTTTATTTCAGTTGCTAAGCAGATTTTTTTAAAGGTTTGAAATGATTGATATTGTAGACTGATGTTGAAGTGTTAAAAATTTATAAGTTATAATAATATTTCGTTGTTGTAATATTAAAAATTCATAGGTGTTTTGTGTTGTATATTTGTATAAAGAAGTAATTAATTATTTCATTTCAAAAATTTTTGTCCTTATATATATTTTTTTAGCTTCCTTATTTCCAAAATTTTTCAGCTTCCATTTCAAAATTTAAAAGATTTCTGTTGTATATTTACATAAAAAATTAATTTCAAGAATTCCCATCATTATTTCAAAATTTTTTAACTGCTGTGAAACAAAATTAAACTTTTTCAATAAGTTTTGATTTAATGATCAGATTTTCTCTTACTAAGATGCAGTTTAATGGTTTAAAGAGCAACTACAAGAGCAATAGTACGCGTTATTTTTCTGAATTAAGTTACCCTTTCTTCCATGAATTTTAATTTTTAACCTTCAACAGAGGAAGCAGAGACAAGAGACAAGATATGGACAAAATATTTCAGTCAGTGGATTGTTTAAGAAACTGAATCACCTAGCGTTATTTTTAGTTTTTGTTTCTTTTTGTCATTTTAAACTAACCGAAAAAAAATAAGAACTTAGTCCTTAGACTTATTAAATGATAATGTCGTTTATTAAATGATAATTTTGTGTATTTTTGCTATAAATATATATTAATAATAATTTCTATTAATAATAATATGTATTAATAATAATATATATTAATAATAATATATATTATTAATAATATATATTTAGTTAAATTAATATATAATTATGAGATCAAGAAATTTTTGATGTGAAGTTTAAACAACATTACATTCTTTTTAAGAAATTTTAAATGAAAAATTGAATTGAATTTTAATTGAATTTTGTTGAACAGTTCTTGTATTTGGTATTATGTTTTCTTTTTATTGCAATTTTCTATTTTATTTTACTTTTAAAACTGGTTAAAATTTACTCTATAGGAATATTAAGAATTTGAATGGCATCTACCGTGTAAAACAATTCTGGATCAAATTATGGTCCACTTAAGATGCATCATATGTAAAATCCATTTTACTTCCAAATTCATTTTTAACGTATAAAGTGATTATGTGATACTATCATTATATTATGTTAGTAATATTTTAATTTTTTTATATAATTTATAATTTTTAATTATCAATTATAATTTGTTCCTTAACATGTTTCGGCAAAAATGTATTTAAATGTAATACGGTAAAAAGTACCGGAACCCTGAATGCTGTATTTGATACGAAATTTTTTACAGTGTAGTAGAACAAATTTAAATATGAGAGACAAAATCAATTTAAGTAAGACGACACGCATTTTTTGTGATGCAACGCGTATCATTAATTGCAGTGTTGCACCATGTTTTGAATAAATTTTGGCGGATATGATAAACAACACAAATAAATAAATTAAGATGTATCTACACCTTGAAAAGTTTTACTCTCAAAAGGCCTGTTACTGAATTATAAAACCTCATGTGATCTGTCATAACTTAAAAATATTATTTGCACTTTAAGTTTGAATACATTAATTTATTTTGAATGAAATTCTGTACAAGAATAATAAAAAAAATGCTGATTTCAACATCACCATTTGCGTACTAAAAATTCAAAAATGCCAAAATGAAAAAAGTGAGAAATCTTTTTCTTTATTATGCTTGCTATTTTTCGCGTTTTAAAAATAGATTAATAGCTAAGCTTTAGAAAAAAATTAACTGTAAATTATTGCATTTTTAACTCTTATATAAATATTAAATGAATAACTCTGTTAAGATATTACTTATTTACAAGCTTCATTAGTTCAAAAAAATCGACATGTTTAACTTCATGTTAAGGTTATTGGACAAACCCGACGCTCTTTAAAATTCAGACTTAAGGATCACGATAGATATGTCCGTTATCAAGAATACGATAAATCCAAACTATTGGAATCTTAAGCGTAAATTCAATTTCAACAATGCAAAAATTATTTCCTCTCCAGACAAATCAGCTCATTTTAATACCCTGGAATATTCTTTATTTCATACGAATGCTAATTCCTTTGTTACTGACTGGATAAAGCGCAGCGTTCTATATTTTAAATCACTTAGGTTTCTTTTCATTCACGTTTGGTAAGTCTTGAGAATGGGCAAGAATTTTTGAGTGCTTGAAACATGTCGACTTTTATATCTATATACATATTTTTGAAGCCAATGACGTTTTTTTCATCAAGCACAATACCTACAGTTCATACAATAATTGTTTTATATCAATATTTCGAAGCACATAGAGCTCTTATTAAACAGAAACTGCTAAAACCAAAAAGAGCATAACTACAAACATATTAAAACGCTTTTTGTCTGTCTTTTGAAGAATATAATAATTAAGGTTCACTTAAAATTTAAAGACTATTTTTTGCAACATTTTTCTTCGTAATATAAATTTTTGATGAATTAAATCGCAAGCCAAATTTAAAAAAAAGTCAAGGAGTTTGAAAATGAACCAAATGTATTTTATGTGTATTTTTTACTGTCAAAAATTTCAGATTAAATTGCGGTATAAATACAGGCACGTAAGCCATATAATCTACTTTACCGTATAATATTATGTCGTCAAATAGCAAACAAGCATCTCCATCCTTCTTAAATTTCAACTTATTTAAAAGTACCACGACATTCATCTTCAGTGGATACCATCCCACGTTGACATCTTTGGCAATGAGCAAGCGGATCGCTTGGCCATGGTGGGCTGTAGTCATTCAACACCTTCGTCCTCAGTCCTTACCTACTCAGAGAATCAGTTCCAAATCAAAAGCCATCTATCAAAAAAGTGGAGGGGCTCTTCACTTGTTCATATAGGTGATAGAGCGACTCAAACAGCAATTGCCAGATTAGCAAGTGGACAAACGAATAGTCTTTCGTACTTTGAGGGAAGAAAGACTTATGCAGTCTGCTCCAAATGTGAAGCCCAGCAGGCATCTGCCGGACATATCCTTGACTGCCTGGGCCTTTCCAAGGAGGACTTACACGCTACTCCACTTCTTGTCATCGACTTTTTGAGGGTCAACAACCTATTGGATCTCGTCTAACTCCGTCAGAAAATTGGAGGATAAGGAACAACAACAACAACAAATATTATTTCATAAATTTTACAGTGATAGTAAATTTAATTTGAGTGAATCAGAGATTTTAAGGTACTGTAAAAATTGCGATATATCAGATTATTTGTTTTGTATAATGTCCTATTGTAAAAAGAACCGGTACACTAAAAGTCGGCATTTGATCCGAAAATTTTTACAGTATGTACTGTTGCTTTTCCTTTTTTAGAGGAAGCCTGTAATTTAGGATACAATTTTTGTAGGAAAATAAAACTCTTCTCCATAGAAAGATACGATTTCAAACATTTTTATTAATAAAAAATCTCATTTGCAGAAATTTTGTCGAAAATCGACATTTTAAATAATGAAAACATATGCGTAATTAATATCCTTTGTTTTTAATTGAATGGTCTTAAACTTCCTTTTATTTTCAAATTCAAACTAATGTAAACACAAAGTTGAATAAAAAACGATCCATAGTTTCATAAATTTTTGTAAGCCCTTTTGTTTTGGAAATGAAATTGAATTTAAAGAATACTTTCTTTCCATCCCAGGTGACGCAAATCCAAATTTTATATATTTTCACAGAAAACAACATTCTTTTGTTCCCACGCTTATGAACTTTCTACACTTCTGTATCATTCTTAAATCTCCTTTCCATTTTTTTCCTTTTTTTAAAAAAAATACTCATCATTCTAAAACATCTAAAACGAAAACTAAATCTTAATTGATGTTTTGAAATTTCCATTCCTTTGAAAATAATAAAAATAAAATATCTTTTAACCAAGTGTTTTAAAAATGTTAATGAAAGAAATTTTCTTCTCAAAAGCCTAATTAAGTTCTAGAAATCATTAAATAAAGAGCTGCTCTCTTTTTCTATCACACAAAGAACACATCATTTGATTCGTTGTATTCGTGCAATAAAAGACGAAGTGAATTTGAAAAGAAAGACTCTCATTTTTATTGGAAAACAAAAATATCCATTCATAATTAGATTTCGAATGAGCTCTTTTCTTTCGTTTAAATCTTAATATGACGCACCTAAATATCCAACTGTGCCAAGTAAAAAGTTTTATTCTGAAGTCTGTCATTATTAAAAATGTTGTTCTGATGGCTAACTATTAAATTAATCTGATTTTCTTGAGCTTGTTACTGACTACTGAAATTTAAGTTCATTTTTATACATTAAGAATTATTTAATGTATTTGCACTTATTCCAGTGGGTGTTAACAAAGACTAAAAAAGTTTTATTGGCAATTTCAATAATAATCTCCAATTTATTTTTCTAATTTAAATTCAATGATAACCCTTAATAATTTTTCTAATTTAAATTTAATACTAATTCATAATTTTGGTTATTAATTAGTAAATTCAGTACCAAATATAAATTAAGTTCAATCTTAAATAAAAGGGGCCCTTCTAAAAGTTTGCATCAGGATATTTTAAAAGAATATTAACCTGTTTATTCAAAATTATTTAAAAAATTATTTAATTTATTCACGAATTTTCAGTATTAAGTCTCACAACAAAGGAAAATTGTACTTTATACGTTGCAGACTTTTCCCTTAATAACAGAAACCTAACCTGATTCATAACATATAAAACTTTTTTTTTTAAGTGAAAAATGTTTAGAAACTTCACCATATGTGTACGAGGGTTGCTATTTATATTTCTGGCCAAATAATGAAAAAACAAATATGTAGGATCGAAATTGGTTTTATTGTTTTTCAAAATATTCTCCATGACTAATTTCGGATTT
>NC_092205.1:48964733-49050738 GCF_043381705.1 Parasteatoda tepidariorum | reverse complement strand
CATCGACCACGATTAAATTCGTTATACCAATTTTTTACAGTGCTGTAGGATGGCGCTTTATCGCTGAATAAAGAATTAAGTTCATCGAAGCACTCTTGTCTTGACAATCCACGTCGAAAGTTATGAAAAATAATGGCACGAAAATGTTCACGATTCAATTCCATTTTTTGAAAGAGAAGAACTTTTCAATTGACTGTCAACAACACAAATGAAGCTATAATGGTAAATCGTCTGCTGAATTTATATTTAAAAATATCAAACTTTCGATTAAAATCGTCTGCGGTCGCCTAGCAGCACTTACTGTTGCCAAGGCCAGAAATATAAATAGCAACCCTCGTATTGGTTCATTCACATTGGAAAAATGTGTATTGGCACATTCAATGCATATTATTCAATTCATTGGCACATTAAGCTAAGTGCATTTTTTATTGCTTAATAAAAAGATCAGCTTTTAAATGCATGGATGGCTGCACAAAATATTAAAAAAAATAGAGAGACACATTTTGGCTGTAAATAAAGCTTTTTTACGACATTTGATTGTAAATAAAGCTTTTTTATCTTACAGACATTTTTGAAAATTCCAAAACATAAATAATTGCTTCAAAATAATTAAGCATTTACACCTTAGGAACTAATTTAAAAGATTCTGGAACATTTTCAAATTATTTTGTTCATTGCAGACGTTACATATATTTGAATTACTTACATTTATTCACATTTTTTTTCAAATTTTTAAAAATGTTTTAAAGCAGATCAATTTCTTTGAAAATAATTATAATCTTATTTAAAATAATGTGTTTTATTATGTCTACAGAAGCTTTAAATGATCATCAATCTTGTGTAATCAATAGCCATTATTTACACATGAGCAAAAATTGAGAATCTTAATTTTGGATACACATAATTTAATAAGTCGGAAGCATTAGAATCAAGTTCGAGCCTGTTAAGAAAAAAGAACCTTACGTCATTAATAATCATTACTAATATCTTAAGATCAACAATGGAAGTATATTTAAATAATAATAGTAAATTGCTTAAGTTTTCAGTTTTATTTCAGTCATTCGTCCTGGACCGCATTACATGTTTAGGTAAAACATTTAGACCAGTTGACCAAACATATTGAAATAAATAATAACTTCCAAAATTAATCATCTAACAATCATTTAATTCAAAATAACCTGTTGTAGGTTTCTGTAGTTTAATTTTAACTAAGACGTGGCTCAGTTACCATGAGTTGGAATTAAAAATTTAGAATGAAAATATTTCGTATAGTTGATTCCTTAAAATTAAAGGTAAAAATTTATGAAAAACGATAAAATTAAATTAACGATAAAAAATAGAGAAAAAAAAACGTAACGTGTGCAGAGGATGATGCCGACATTCGACTAATATACGACAAATTGTTAGGTCGGAATCCATAATTTATAACGAAGTGTTAGGCTGTGCTACTTATCCCGCCTTCACGGGTCATGCCCGACTGTGACTAATTAAAAAGAAAGATATCTCTTTCTAGAACATAATCCACCCTAACAAATGCTTTGTTCGATTGGTGGAAACTTCATTGTGTCACTATTATAGTGATAAACCATAGGTATAAGGTTCCTACATCAAATCGGAAAAAAATTGAGCTTGAAATAAGGAATAAAAGCATTAGCAAAAAGGATTTAGGGAAAAATAGAATATTATCTACTCCAGTTAAAAACAATATTTTCACCTGCTTCCAGAAGTTTGAACAGCATAAAATAAACTTTTTTTTTTCAATTAATAATATCCTGATTACCTACTTTACACAGTCTTTTAAATTCTTGCAATGCCCACGATATATCATTATTTAGAAAATTCATGCTTGAGGAATTATATTCAGTTTTTTTTTATAATATAAAGCATTTTTCCTTCATTTGAATAACTTTTTAATTTTAATCCAATTAGTATTTCCTTTAAAGCCGTGGGCGTGTAATTAAATATTGCCCTGTCATTTAATGGAAAATTGTTTTTCTCTTAATTTTTTAATAGATTCTGTTCGTTTAGCGAGAAAAAATCACAAACTGCGGAAACTCTTTTTATTTTTATGCTTCCAGGAAATTGAATGTTAATTAAAATACTTTATCTCCAATTATTAATTTCATGCCGAATGATACAATAAGACTATGTATACCTACTTAACGAAAAAATTTTATAAATATGTAAGTATAGTTTATTAAAAAAACGAAACTTTTTTCAAAACTCCTTGAGTCATAAAAAATATAATAAGTTTTTATAGGCTAAAAGCATAGTTTAAGTGCATAAAGAATTATATTTGAGCCACATATAAATCAAGCTACAAAACAGGAAAATAATACCTCATAGACAGGCATAAGATCGTTTTTATTCAATGACGAAGAACTTTCTTCAGTGTTGAACATAAAATGAAGCAGTATGATTCTTAGAATTCAAATACAATCGGTAATATAATTTATAGATAAAGTAATTTAATTTTTGGAAGGGACACACCTTTCTTTTGCACGTAGTAGCTTTAAACTCCAGCAACTGAATTATGAAAATGTTCTAATACAAAAAATCACTAATTTTGGTAGGTAATAATAGAATTTAGTCAAATTTGATATTAAGATATTAAAAAAACATGTACAAAAAATTCAGCCACAATGTATTAATTATGTAATTAAAACTAACGATTAAGAAGCGAAATAGACAATAAAATATTTTTTTGACAGATTTAGATTAATCGTATATACCTTGAAAATATGATGAAAGTTGCCATTGTTGAAAACCTGTGGCCTCATATGTTTAGCTATAATTATTAACCTCATAACGTAAATTTCTTTTTTATTTCTTACACTGCAAAAAACTCAGCATCAAGTACCAGAACTTTGGGTATCTAATCCTTAAAATTTATTTTTACCGTAATTTTTAAAGTAATATTTACTAATTAGGGTGATTTAGTGATTTTAAGGTAATTATTACTCTAAACACTACGGTGTATAAGTTTTTTATTCCTTAGCATGCTCCAATAAAAGTTTATTTTATTGTAAAATTTATCGGCAACCTGAGTGTTGGTGTTTTGCACCGTGATCTGATTGTTTTCGTAGTGTGTGTGAATTACAAAAGTTTTCAAAGTAAAACCTGGGATGCAATGATATTATTATAATTATAATACTCTTTTATTTGTGTAATTAAAAGAAAAGTTATTATTAAAAACAAAGTGCCAAAATTTCAGCTTATTATTACTTATTTTTATACTTATCAAGAAAAATCTGTTATGAAAATTTGAACACCATGTTAAAATACGTAAAATTTAAATGGAAGCATTTTAATTAAAAACAACTCGGTTGAATGGCTTACGAAAAATAAGTAAAAAAATATCTTATTTCATAGTAAGACAATATTTTTTATTAATTTCAAACAATGAAGCAGACCAGCGCATTCCTAAAACTAAAAAGACTGATAGTAAAATTTTTATACAGATCCCTAAAAACACTCTGTTATGCATTTTCCAATTTAATATTCTAAGAACAGTAAGCTATCGCAGAGATTCTCTAACAGGCATAATTTTTTTTTTAAATAATTAAAAAAGGAAATAGTGACTTTTCGAGTTCTTTTTTAAAAATTTGGCTACCATTTTTTTTTAATTTTGAAAAAATAAGTAACTGTGAAAAAATAAGTAAACTCCGTAATGTGTAAACTATGCAAATTCTACCGAAAAAAAAAGATTTTTTCGCAGAAAAACTGTTTAAAGAAAAATGCAGAATTTTTTCATCTTTTTTAACAGTTATCCACAAATTGTAAAAAATTCCCGTGTTTTTCTTTTTTTCTTCTCTTGTATATTTTGCAGTTTAAAGTTTTGTTCACAAAATGGTTTGTTTTTCACAACGATCATAAACAGAATAAATCCGTTAGTTCAAATTCCAGTTTTTGAAATTCAGTTTTGTTTACTGTAGGATAGCTTTATTTATTTATTTTTTCACATTATTTTACGATTATTTTCTGTACTTGCTCTTACTTTTCAGCAAATATTTTTTGTTTTTAAACATTGTATAAATAAAACTGCAAATCAACTTTGATGCCAATATAGCTCATAGATTTTAAAAAAAATTGTAAGTTACCAGACAATTTTATAAGGTTGGGTCACTACAGTTTTAAATATATTGACATAAAAATATTATTTTAATAAGACGTTTAAGATAATGATTGTTTCAGATTTTTCTTCATCAGGGAAATTAGACCCTTGGTAGCTCAGAGGACAAAACACTCACTTCAAAATGTGATGATCCAGATTCGAACCCCAACATTGACTGCTCGTATGAATTCTGCTAATGGGTCTTTTCGACAATATTGACATAGTTATTTTATAGCTTTTTTTATTAAAATACCAGAGTTTTTGTTCAAATAACAGAGTTGTTGTTTTAAAATTACGAAGTTTGTCCGTTGAAATACCAGTATTTATCTGCTTAAAAAAAGGTGTCAGTTTTTAAATGACAGTTATTTTCCAAAAAATAAACGGTTTTGCAGAAGCACGACATAAAATTGAACAGATTTTTTTACCTGATAGGAAGTCAGCATAAAATTGTGAAAGTTTGTTAAGATAAATTTCAAATAAAAATTTTAGTTCGAAAATAATTATTAAAAATACCATGTTGAAATTGTTAAATCATTTCAAATATTTGTAAATGTATAATTTTTTAAAATATGAAACTGACACATTAAAAATATTACCTTATAAGATATCATAAACAAATTATATTAAAAGAAAAATAAGAAACTATGTTTAACTAAACACTGAAAAAGTCTCCGTGAAATTAGTACAACAAATTTTAGAAATTTTCAATTTATTTTCTATGAAGTAGTCTAAAACTAATTTTAAAGGGATCATAAATCATCCATCTGCCGGAAGTTATCTGAAGATCTGCCTGTAACTAACAAAGAAACTTTTCGCAACTCTAAGATCCAAGAAAAATTAATTTTAAAGCCGGATACTCTTAACTTCAGAATCCTTAGAAAGATCATTCTTTAAACAAGTTTCTACAAGGAATTATAGAATAACTACACTTATGATATTAACGCAGCAAGATATTAGTGAACTTTCAGTAGTTTTAATTTGTGAAAATCCTCTTACAATACACGACAATAAATAATTAAAATCTTTCATGGAATGTATGAGAATAATATATCATTTTTCCAAAAGTAGTTGTGAAAAAAGCACAAATGATAACTACACTATTTATAATTTTTAGAACAATTATTTCATAATATCTACGTATCTATATAAACTACTTTAATTTCGAAAAGATAAGAAAACTTTAAAATAATTAAAAATGTCGAAATTGCGAGTAAGGAATTAAAAAAAAATCACTAAAGTAAATTTATTAAGTTTTTAACTTTTTTTCGTGAATAAAGCCTTTAAGTATGTGAAATATTGCGGATCAAATTAAGGTATAAAGTACTGGCACTTTAAGTGCATCATCAGTAAAATCCATTTTATCAAGAAATTCACTTTTACCTTAAAATATTATACCGTGATTTTTACAGTAATATTACTGTTCATCAGAGTTCTTGTTCCGTAACATGTTCCAGAGAGAATGGATTTTACCGTAAAAGCAAATACTGGTACTTTTTACTGTAATTTGATCCGATATTTTTTTACAATCTAGAACACCTAGAATTTTTTTACAATCTAGAACACCTAGAATCTTAAGCAGTAAGAATAATATTGTTAATTACAGTTAATTTTAAATTCTTCCGATACTTTTGTTAAATGCACTAAATATCCCCACTTCTTATGCGAAATACCTTTCCTTTTAAGCTCATTACCACTAAACATTTTTCATTAAATTCCTAGACACCAAATCATCTTAAGCAATAAATTTATTTGAATAACTTTCGTCGTTGAGTACGTTAAGCTATCTGGCTAACCGCTATTTAATTTTTTTTTTAAAAAATAGCATTTTGATAAAAAAAAATATTTTCTTTCAACTATTTGAAAAATTATTTTTAAGATGAATAAGTTAGTTTAAAGTACTTGCATTGCAAAAAATACTGGTAAAAAGTACCGGCACTCAGTATGTCTGAAAATCTGATGTATCGTAATTTCGACAGTAATATTTTCTGTAATGGATTAAGGCGAAAAATAATTTATGGTAAAATAGCTTTTATGCATGATGCACCCAAGGTGCCAGTTCCTTTTATCGTAATTTGATCCAAAAATTTTGACAGTGTACTTATTTTTTCTCTCCTTAAAATACTCTCACAATTACGATTGTTAAATTCAGACATGCAAAATCTTTCTGAAAATCCTTCAACTGGTAAAATATAGCTTATTTATGACTGCCGAATGTTGAGGGATTAGCGAATAATCGTTTCTTTACTTAATTTTGATTTGTTTAATTCATTATTTATTTATTTATTTAATGGTGCAATGTCTCAATTAATAAATAGACTGAGCAAAATTAACTCCTCTCGTTGGAACTAATTTTTCAGGTATAGTTCATTCAATGATTTATTTTGGTTTTCCAGTCTCTAGACAGAATAATAAATTTACTCTAAAACTTTTAGTGATCAAATTTAAACTTATTGACAAAACTTAGTTTACTTCTATGTTATGTCTCTTCTTTTGAGAACTGAACTATAAATAAACAGTTTAATAGCATTAAATGGTACGACTTCGTGGTGTTTACGACAATGAAAAAAATTCTGCGTACGATGGGGGAAAAGCAATCAAAAATTATTTCGAATTCAAAGAATTGCCTCCTAAAATTTTACTTTTCTTCTTATTCTTCTACGTTTTCTCGCGTCAACATTTTTTGTTCGAACTATTTTCCTTGAAATCCATTCATACAGCACGTCAACCCTTTAAGGTAAATGGAGAAGAACCACCTTTTAGCTATCGATTGAATCAAACCAAACCTGTGAATTGAAGTGACTTGGGATTTCTGAAAGAACATGTCCTCTCAAAATCCTTATTCCAGAATTTCGAGAAAGGGCACAAGCTCATTTCGGAATAGCTTTTTTTATTTTTGTCATCTTATTTTTTCCATTCAGTGAATTGGACTTTTTCTTTTATTTTACATGCTTGCATAACCAAATTAGACTACTTTATCCCAAGTGGTATAACAAAGAGATGCTTTTTTGCTTAAAGAAAAATTTATTTAGGCATAAAATATTAAATTATTTATTAATATATTAAATTATCGTAATAAAAAATTTTTTCATAGTACAATTTTCTATGGGAAAATATACTTTTATATTTCGTCCAGATGTAAATTTAACATAATTGGAAGGCAAGATAATGTCATCGATGTACTAGCGGGAATAGTGGCAGAGACCTCCAGCACGATAGCGGATGCAACAGATTATTACGGCAACTGTAGATTTTTTTAAAGTTTTGCTCTTAAAAGGCAAAGGAAGAAATAGTAGTAAATATCTGAGACTCATTTTTAAAACATCCCGATTAAAAAAAACTTAATTGAGAGAACACCACGAAAAACAAAAATAGATATTTTGTTTGTTTCTCTTGATCATAATCTTTGCTGTATAGAGATTATTCCACTTTTTTAGTACACGAGTAAACAAATTCTGGTAAAATTACCACACTGTAAGGTAATCACATTTATGGTAAAAAATAAACATAATTCTGGTAATAAAAACCAAAATATACAGTATTTAAAACAAGCATTTGGTATTTTTCTTTTCATATGGTACCGGTTCAGAGGAAATTCAGGTTTTCAAAATTATAGTATTTATTACCACACATTTAGCAATAAACACAAAACTGAAAAGCAAATTTAACCAAGAAATTAGTTTTTATGTCATGCTTTAAGGTATCATGATTAAATTACAAAATTTTACTACTTTTTCTAAATTTTATCACCTATTATTATTACTATTGCTGACCTATTACCTATTGCTGACCAAAACAATATTTTATTTTTAATTTTACCAAAATTATTACCAAACCACTTTGGTAAAAATTATTCAAATTTTCGGTGTTCCCATAGAGCCAGAAACATTGTAAATTGTACACTTTCCTAGTAATTTTGATCACACCTTTTGCTAAAAGTATAAATTTCAATTTAATTTTAAACAGTTGAAAATTTTATGTATACATTTTTAAGGACCTTATATTTGTAAATTTTGCTACATGTATCTTAGATAAAGCTGATTTTGTATAGAACATATATTACTGCGTTGAGGCAGAACGAAAAATTTGGATTTAGAATTTAGTGCAACAAATTCCCTCCGTAAATTCCACAACAGGACGAGTGGATTTATCATTGCTTGTTATCAACCCCCATGATTGTTTCTCAGTCATTTATTTGACAATAAACAGAAATAAAAATTAAAATTAAAAATCCTATTTGTTTTATTTATTATCACTTTAGATTTAGTTCTTGATTCTATTTATATAAAATTTAAACCTAATAATTTCGCTTGGTTTCTATTGCAGCCTTGTCTTCTTTTGTTTCATTCACGTTTAATTTCTATAAGACACCCTAAAATATTTTTCATTAAAGAGATTATTTATCCATAGTAAGAAAAGTTGATTTTTAATGCTGTTTTTAAGATTTTACGAAGTTATTCTGTATTCAACATTTTAAATACGTAAGTTGACTGACCTCAGTTTTGCAAAAAATTTATTATGAAAGTAAATAAGAAGTAATAAATGGATAATCCAACTCATTTACTGTTTAACAAGTGTCAAAAATCAACAAAATATCTTTCTCATAAAATGTTGCTCATTTCTTTTCAATTACGAAACAATCTTTTTAATTTCAAACCCTTGATTTTGAATAACAATCAAAATCAAAAACAGTAAAATAGCTGAGAATACTAGTTTGAAATAATGATAAATATTGTAGGTACATACCACTAAATAAAGGATAAAATACTAATTCACTAGTAAATACTTCTATAATTTTTATTAGTTTTATGCTGATGACATCGAAGGAAATCTAAATCTTTTTTATTTAGTAATGATAATACTATCTAAATTTTTTCTTCCGTGAGAATGCACAATATAGTAAAACGACAACTGTACACTATTAAAAAATGGTTAAATAACAAATTATTTAGTTGCTTTTTTACCATATTCAAACAAAACAGTCAAATAACCATAAATAAAATTGTATTCAAACTGTTAACTGAGAGAAAACTGTTTATTAACTGCTTTCACCTAATATCGTTAAGCGACCAGAATTTTATCTCACCAAATAAGCCCACCAGATGAAGTTGCTTAGTTCCTTGCAGTTGGGTACATATTATAACCCAGAAAGCTAATCCACTACTTTCTTGACAGACCGAAAGAGGGTTTGAGTCATTCGAACGAGGGTTCGTTGTCACCACAATATCTCCTCCACTCCATTTAACACATGAAAATATTTCAGGACTTCCCAATTTTTGCCCATTGACTATTCTCTATAATCTCTTATTTACGTATGGATAGCAGCACCATGTCTAGTTAAAACTGTTTTTGCGATTTTGAAACCATGATAGTTGTAAATGGTTACAATCCGTATATTTTTGCAATTAAGTTTTTTTAGCCCGCTGTAAATAGTTTTAAAACCGTAAAATCAAAAATGTGCTCTTCACTGTAAATTTTGCTGATGGTTGGATGGACATACTGCAGCTGATTATTATACCGTAATTTTTGAATGAAAATTCTAACAGCGTATTTTAACGATACAAAAAATATATTCTCTCCAATTTTTTAAAATTTATTTTTTTTAAAAATATGGATTATATGATCCTTAAAGAGAAATTTCATAGAATTCTTTTTTATTTAACAATAAACCATTAAAAGAAGGAACTAATAAGCTAAAATATTAATATATGTTCCCATCATCAAAATTAATGTCCACCTGTTTATACAAAAGTTGAAGATGGTAGATTGCGATGACATGAAAGCTTCCTCTCACTTCGATAAGCAGGACAATGATTAATACTAATGACTGTTGCGCTGGCAGAAAATGTCTTTCCTTTCAGGAGAAAGGTTAGAATGAATTTCCAAGTGTTCCAGAAAATAAAATAAACGAAAATAATGTATTTGTATCCTATTGGCTTATCTGAGATTTGAGAGGATTTCGTTGTTGTTACTATCTATCGAATTGAAGACTCTTATCTATCACAGTAATGATGTGATTTAGGATGATGAAAAATTTTCTTACCAGAAAATAAATGTGCAATTTTTGTTTGGAATGCTTAAATTACTTATAAGTTTAAGAATGATTTGTTGCATATTTAATGATGCTTCGAAAATAGGTAAATTTTAATTTCAGTTTCTATTGTTTTTACCTTAACATAATTTACAGTTTAAATATCACCACTAATAATGGAGAAAAAAAAGTAAAGAAATGAACATAGAGAAATTTGAAAACAAGGATTTATCAATATGTAATCTTATCAATCATTGAAATGTTATGATTGAGGATGATAAAAAATAGTTTTACAAATAAAATGAAATTGTACTATTCACTTGAAATGCCTAAACCATTTATAAGTTGAAGAAAGACTTATCACATGCTTATTGCTGGTTTGAAAGTTTATAAATTCTGCTTTCAGTTTCAATTGTTTTTAGGTAAGCGCAATTTGCAGTTAATTAGTTAATATATAATCACAGAGAAAGGATAAGAAAATATAGAAATGAATATTGAGAAAAATTTAAGTAGAAATTCATAAATATGAAGCCTTAGCTTTGTCAATTTCTTAGAGTTCAATTTTATAGACATGGAAAGTTTTTAGTAAACTATTATAGAGTAGAGACTAGACGTTTTTATTGATCAATCATAAATAGAATCTTTATTTTCCGAATCTTGATAATATTTTTCATTCAGAAAAAATATAGTATCCCTTCTGTTTTTAAAAATACAATAAATCATAACTACTCGGGAAGAAAATAATCCCATTTGATATTTTTCATTGTTTCATTGACAAGAACTAGCAAGCTTTACTTTCATACAACCAAAATACTTTATTAATTAAAAACCATTGTGTTTAAAACGGTATGTATTAGTTTATTTACTATAAAAGAATGTACTAAGAGTTTAAAACAGTATGTGTTAACAGGCAACCTTCTTTTAATGACTTTACACAATATTATGGTCAATGATACCAATATTACTGATCAATCTTGAACCATTTTTGTCAAAGTGTAATTAAAGTGTATTTTCTTGAAAATTAAAATTAAAATGTTTTCGAAAACATGTATTAGTTATTCTACTGAGAAGAAACGTGAAATCAAAATTGTCTTGACCCTTTTGCAAACTACCCTGCAACCCATTTAATAATCTATATCATCAAGTAAGAAAAAAAACATTAAATAGGTTCAATGTTTAATTTAACACTCATACTATGGACCATAACAAGGTGTAAATTTGAAGTTGCTATTAAAATATTGAACTGAACTATGTTTCCGTAAAATTTGATTCATAATATTGTGTAATCAAGTAAGTGAAATACGACAGTCATGGTTCATGATCTAAGAAAATATTTTGGTCCAAATTACAAGAACATGGTATAATTTACTGTGTGTCCGGCTCTATGAAAGCACCAAAAACCACTGTAGTTTTCACCAAAGGTTAAGATTTCGGTCAAATTAACAATAAAATATAGTTTTATAATATCTACGAAAATTTGGTAAAGTATGGTTATTTCATCGTGATATCTCAGAGCATTGCATGAAAACCATTTGTTGGCTAAATTTGCTTTTCAGTTTTGTATTTATTACTAAATGTGGGGTAATAGGAACTATAATTTTGAAAACCAGAATTTTCGGTAAACCGTTACCATATGAAAGAAAAAATACCAAAGTGTTAGGTTTAAATACTGTATATTATAGTTTTTATTACCAGTATTACGTTATTTTTACTATAAATGTGATTACCATGCAGTGAGGTAATTTTACTAGAATTTGTTTTCTCATGTTCTAAAAGAGTGGAAACTTGGTAAAATTTACTTTCCAGTTTGTATTTTTTACTACATGTATAAAAAGAGCTATAATTTTGAAAACCAGAATTTCTTTTCCCTATGAACGGCAAACTACCGAATGAATGGTTTAAATACTGTATAGTTTGATTTTAATACCAGAATTAGGGTTTTCTTTATCATAAATGTCATTTCTATACAGTTCGATAATTATATCAGATTTTTTTTTCTTCGTGTGTTTCAAATGTCAGCACGTGATTTTATAATTTAACACACTTCAAAATTTGCATATTGCATGCATAATATGATAAATTGTTTCAAATAGCTAAAAGATAATGCTTGAATTTAGAACTACACAGATTTTGAATAATTCTTTTATAAGTAATTACATGAAAATGTCGAGGAGATAATTTACTTAAGAAAATGAAACTAAATTCTTTTGAAACTTATATAACTATTTAAAAAAATTTAAAATCAAACCGTACATTACATATTTTTATAATATCAAAAACTTTATAATGTTTACATAAATTATATTGTAAATTATAGTTTGATATGACTAACATGCCATTTTCAAAACATACACAAAATCATATATTTTTGTAAGCCAAAACATTTATACAATTCTCTTTTTAAAGTATGTGAGGCAGCAATTTTCGCCTGTGCTAGTAATAAAATTTTTATGTCTACAGTGTTATTTCTTTCACTCCGGATTTTATCAAAAGGTAGGGAACTGTTCAGTCTATAATCTCAGAGTATGAAGCTATTTGAAATCTTAGATAGAAAAGAGACGTTTGCGTTATTTCTGAAAAGCGCCATTTTTATTTTCTCTTCTCTTTTTCTTCCTGTTCAGATTTCAGAATGGTATAAAAATTTGATTCGGTCTCTACATAAACATGACCCGAATACCAATATGATGTCTGAATTTATATTCCCTCCCACAAATGCAGTGTACGAGCCTAAATCGAGGGATGTACATCTTTCTTTTTTTTTCAATTCTGATTCATCTACTTTTGGTATTTTCTTTTAAGAATTTTTCTAAGGGTATAAAATTGCACTATAGTTTATAGTCAGCAGGTTTTCGTTTAGATTCTTCATTTCATGTTGGTTTCTTTCATGCTTTCTTTTAAATTATTTTGTAAAAGTTTCAACAAAAAATTTCGAGATAACAGAACTTTGAAATAATTGAAGACTACAGTAGCGTTTTGGCAAATATTTTACCAATCTTCATCCTTCAGGCTTTAATTCCTATTCTGTACCCAAATCAATTGAGAAATAGGACTTTATTCACTCTGTAATCTATTTTTGCAAGTTCATGCTTGCAGTTAACTCATCGATTTCTAATGAAATAAAAATCCGGATAGTTAGCAGGTGTTTTTGATTGTTTTGAGGTGGAGAGATGTTAAAAATACACCTGATGCATAAGATGAGATTATTTTTGCATCAAAAATAACTTCCTTAATAAACCTCAATGTTAACCTTTTTTACACTCACAAAATCAATTTCGCATATAACTCATAAATAAGTTTAGTTTAGATCGGGTGAAATCATTCTCACCTCAAATATACGTATTTGCTTGAAGTGTAGAAAAATAATTCGTACACCTCAAAGACAACCTCCCTAAACTCCGGGTTGCTCTAAAGTGGACTGAAATCAACTTCAAAACAACTTCAAGTGTGAATAAAATAACTTCATACACTTAGATTAAAAGCTTCGGAGGTTAATCTTTTAAGGTTGTTTTTGAAATCAACTTTCGAATAAATATCAAATCAACATTGACACTTCGAAGCAACCTCATATAAAACTGAAAAATGTTTTAAATTTTCGTGCTGGTAGATATCAACAAAAGATTCATGATATTAACAAAAATGTGCCTTTAATACGTTTTATTTATTCAAAATCGATTCTACAATAAAATTTTAAAACATGCAGTAAATTAACTGAGAAGAAATAATCGAAATATAAATTAATGTGAGATTTAAATTACAAAATTGGCAATTTTATTTTAATTGACTAACTGTTGCAANTTTTTTTAGTTGGGTTTAACAATAAAAAAACGGCTTTTTGTAGCGATTCAGAAAACCGGAAAAATCAGTTATCCGGAATAGCGATGGTCCCGATCATTCCGGATAATCGGTTCCCTACTGTATTTCGTGCAACCGTGATTTCTATATCACACGAGGATTTTTCGAGCAATTTTTGAAGAAATTACACTTACAGTTGCACTTACACTTACAGTTACACTTACAGTTGCTCTTATTTTCTCTCGTGTGATATAGCCATATTAGTGGCTTTTTTATGTGTGCCTAGTTGGTGTGATAAAATTCTGTTTGTTTAACCGTATAAGGTGAAAGCAGTTAATAAATGGTTTTTCTCACAGTTAACAACTTAAAAATCTTCTTATTCATGGTTCTTTAACTGTTTTGTTTGAATATGGTAAAATAACAATTAATTAAACATTTATGCAACCAGTTTTTCCAAGAAATTTCTAACAGTGTGGATTTGAAAATAAAAGTAAGCTGAATTTTCAAATGAGCGTTTGAGAAATGCTGTCATTGATGAAATTTAGGAGCAAAGAATACTTAAAAGTAATTTATGTCCCCAAAAATGGTCCTTTAATCTTACGATGCATTTTTACAACCATCGCTTATATGTAAAAGACGTGACAGAATGAATTAATTTTCCCTGCCTGACATAAAATTATTATTTTTAGTATTTTATCTGTCATTTAAAACTTTCAATTACAAAATACTTCATTTATTAAAAAGTATTCAATAATTAACAAGCAGCCAAAAAAATTTTGACAGAATCCTTATTATTACTATTTTAAAAAAAGAAGAATCAAGATTCTTTACTGCACACACATTTAATGGGTTAAACTACCAAATCTGAACAAACATTTACCTTACAACTCAAAAGTTGTTCGCAAAATGTGGATTATAAAATTTAAATGAATTTTATCAAAATTTAATCATAAGTTTAAATTATTTTGAATATTTATTTTATGAGTGTAATTTGTGTGTTGAATATAAATTATGATGACAACAGAAATAATGTACGTAAATGTTCTAAACTATAACATAATTAGTAAAATATCTATAGTTATCTATAGTTCATTCTACTATTTTTTGTTTGTTGACAAGATATGACGTCGCATAACACTCGGACGTATCCCAGGCGAATAGATAACATATTTTATTTATTTATATTATAAAGGGTACAAAGAATGACGTAGAACCCACAAGCTTTTATCAATACATTGTATAATTTCCTCAACCTATATGATCGAGAATTAATCATATATCTTATCTACTTATATTAAATATAATAAACAGACAGATTCAGTTAAGACTACGCATAACAGAATGATCCAAATCGTTTTGTTACAAAATAGAGTTAACAAGACAACAGCAGTTTTATTAAACTTCTTAAATAACAAGAAGTTAAAAATAAATCCTTCAAAAATTCATTCAATAAATTCAAAATATTTTATTTCTCAAAAATTAAAATTACATTACTCTTATTTATAATTTTTCTACATTTCTTAGTCTGTAAGTTAAATTCAGAAGCTAGACTATATATTCCCCATGTATAAAAAATAAATTATTTTCCGCTCACCTGTTTTTCCTTCAAGAAATTTTAAATTAACATCAACTGAAATAAATTTAATAAGACGTATTATATGTCATGTATTGTAAAATTCATATTACCAACTAAAGCTGACATTTCAAATTATAATTAAGTTTGATTGAGTCTTGAAAAATTCAAAATGGATCTAAATTAGAAATTTCTCAGAAGTTCTCAGAAGAAATGTTTGAATTGTATTGAATATAAGTAAAATATGTATTCCTGGAATATTCCCTGGAATATTAAGATTTTATTTTATAGCTTAGAATCCTTATGAATTGCATCAATTATGTAATTGACATTTAAATGGTAAGTTTAATTCGCAGAATAGGTATCCTTTTAGAAATAATAGTTCTCACAAAACTAATCGCTTCATGAATCATAAATGAAGTTTATATTTCGATTTCAACAGTTGAATAACTTATGTGACAAGCAAATCTTAATATAACCTGTCATGGAAGTTATTAAAAATGCTTTCTAGACCTATTTGATTTTAATTTTATGAATGGCAAAAAAATATACACTTTACTTTTTTTTACATTATCTACATAAAATATAAAATTTAAATTCATGCTGAAAATAATCATTACTTTTATTACGCTTTAAAACTCATGTGGGAATTAGTAAATCATGTATTTCCTTTGCTTTTATTTACAAATAACAATATGAAATGAGTAAAGTATAATGTATATAATCTAGATTAACTAATAACACTTAGGTAAAAACATTCTTTGTTCTAAATATCGCTTACAAAGTACTCTGAATTGCTTCGATGGAAAATTTTGTTTTATATAACGGAATGAATTATTTTTCCCTTGAGAGTAAATAAAATTGCTTCAAGCTATGGTTCAGTAAATGTTTGTAATGAAAAAGCACCTGATGCAATAATACGAATCCCTTGATATACCCTAAGCTGTTTTCTGTTTTTCCAATCATTAAAAAAAAAGAAATATAATGACTGTCATAAATTGCTCAGAAAGAAAGTTCGATTAAACATTTTGTTTAGAAAGATTTATTTACTGTACAATTTTATTTCAAAAATTTCTTCTGCTATAAACTCGGAGCTGATGAAAAAAATATTGCTTAAAATATTGGTACATACTTCATCTTACAATCGTGCAGATCATCCTTCATAGGACACTCAATTGAACTATATTACGCGCAATTTATTCTTCATTGTATTATAGTCTACACAACACTGATATCTTATTAAGGATTAGAAAGCGAAACAAAAAGGATTAAACGCTTTGTTTAGAAAAAAATTTTCGTACTATTTCATATCTAACATTAATTTCAGTTTGGTTACAGCATGGTTCAGCTGCATTGGAAGCATTATTTAACATGATATCTTATTAACTTTTAAAATAATAAAGAAAATTTGTTTAAAGATTTTTTTAGAGAGATTGTGGTTTACTACTTTATTTCAAATATTTATTTCCGTTTGATTGTACTATGGTTCAGATTTAAAGGAAACATTATTTAACTCTTAAGCTTTTTTTTTGAAACCTTAATGGCTTTAAAAAAGAAAGAAAATTTAAATAAAAACTTTTTGTAGGTTGATTTTTTGTGCTATTTTAATTTAACAACTTATTTCTGTTTAAAACTCTGCGCTCCATTGTTCAAAATATTAGTGAGTGCTGCATTATACAACCATGCAAATTTACTTTTCCTTAGTAAGATATTCAGCTGAATTATATTACAGTGCAGTTTAGTCTTTATTGTGCTATGGTTTTGTTTGATATGAAACATAATACAAATTGATATCTAATTAATGTCTCAAAAATTTGATTGAAGAATTAGAAAAATTTCAAAAAGATTTTTTACTGCTTTATTTTTTTCCTTTGGTTTTGATATGATTCTGTATAAAAAGAAGCATGATTCAACTTGATATTTTATTAACTGATTAAACACTTATTAGACTGATTGTTTGCACTATTTCATTTTCAATATTTGCACCTCTTAGATTAAACCATAGTACAATATAAAAAAAAATGTGGCACAACTTGAAATCTTATCAAGGTTTCGAAAAAGGAAAAAATGAGTAAGCATTTTGTTTAAAAAAAATTTTGTACTAAGCATTTCAAATAGTTTTGTTTGAAACTGTGTGCTATATTGTTTAAAATGTTGTTACGCTCTGCATTATGAAATCATTCAAATTTTCTTTAATAAGATATTTTCTAGAACTATACTACTTTGCAATTGAATTTCTATATGGTTCAGTTTGAAAGAAAACGTGATTCAATTAGATAACGTATTAAAGTTTCAAACAATTTTGACCATATATAGACAATCAATGAACAATTAAATGGATGTGGGAGCAATCAATAAAAAAATCGTTTATATTCAGAATTATTTAAAAAATTTCTTTTGTATAAACTTCTAAGGTCTTCGTCTCATTTTTCCTAAGAAAGCACTCTTTTTCACGTACACGAAAAATTGGCATATTTTTAAACCTGAATATTAACACGTTGAGCCAAGATATCAAAAAAATTTCCTTAACCTTCAAAAAGGTATCAGTTAAACCATATTGCTCCAGCTTTAGCATGACTATTAATTAACCTATCACAACTTTTTAACTAACTTCAAGTTTAATAAGTTATTTACTTCCAGAATGTCATTATTAAGATTGGAACTAGGCCTCTAGCTCAGTACTCCAAGCCGTATATCTGCTTTCGGTGCTTCCTTTTGCTGCATTGCTACCGGGTATAACCATTTTCACTTCAAAATTCCGTCATTGCACATCTGCCATTATCAAAAAGTTTTAGAGTTTCTAAATTGTGGGAATGCCTTCGGCTTTTAATAATTTTCAGAAAAAGTGTTGGAAATGTAAATATTAAAAGCGCTTGACAGGTTTATTTTATCACAAAATCAATGAAAACCAAGTTTAGGAGTGATTATTCACGACCAGAAATAAAATAAATAATATCATCAGAATCACTCACAATATCACTCTAAATGGAAACAGCAGTCAAATAAGTCAAAATAATACCCACAGTCTTAAAATTTTAATGTAATGAGCACCGTATTACAAATTATTGTCTAATACAAATTGCTATGACAATTATTGTTTTTTTTCTTAGTATTAAGTACACTAATTTTCCGAAAAAAGTACTGGCACACTGAGTGCAGCATCCGAAAAATCAATTTTACTGAAAAATTCATTTTTTTTTCAGTAAAATATCAAACCATAATTTTTTTCAGAAATGTTTATTTAATTACAACAATAAATTTTACAATAAATACTAGTTCACAAATATTACGATATTTAAGATTTTTTATTCCATAGAATTTCGCGGAAAAAGTACTAACATCCTAAGTGCCTATATTTTTTACCGGAATTTGATCCGGAATTTTTTTACAGTGTATATATATGCTGGTGAAAGTATTTTCTACCTTTTAAGAAAAATATTTAGTACAAAATATAATATCAGGGCTTTAAGTGGTAATATTGCGCGATAAAAAAAATTCTAGTAAAACTATTATACTCTATGGCAATGAGATTTCCGGTAAAAATAACGACGATTCTGGTAAATAATTACATAACAAAAATAATTATAAAACAAATAATTATAAAACAAAATATTGTAATTTTTCCATTCTTTTGGTAATTTTTTATTCACATGATAAGAGTTCACTGGAAATTTTGTTTTTCAGAATTATAATTCTTATTTCTGCAAATTTAGTAAAAAATACAAAGCAGTAACCGAATAAATGGTTTTCACGCTATGATTTAAGGAATCATAATAAAATTACCAAATTTTACCACTTTTTATCACATATTATGAACTATATTTCTTACTTAATTTTACCAAAATCAATGCCAAAGCGTTTCACTAAAAATTACCGAGATTTTTTATGTTCCCATAGTACTAGAAATACGGTAAACTTTACCGTATTAAGGTAGTTTTGATCATCTCTTTTTCTCAGTGTGTATTCATTGCAATATTGGTACTGAATTCATTATAAATGCAAATCTGATATGTAATATCGATGCTTTGAGTGGTAAAATCGTATTCTTTAACTAAAATCTTCTAGTAGTTTGGTAATAGCTTTCTCGATTAAAGCATTCAACTTAAAGAAATTTCCAAGTTGTAGCAAACTTGCTCCATGATATTATAATTTAAAAAGGGTTTTTTTACAGTGCATTGCTCTACTTTCAATAACAATTTTTGCAATAAAAATTTAAATGACGGAATTCAAATAGCGGCAAGAATAAGCAAATATATCGGATTCTTTAGAGAACACGAGCGAAACAGACATTTTACGAAGCCCACTCAATACTAATTGACAATCGATTGATAATATCTCCATTCATCTTTTAAAACAATGCTTTTTAACGTGTGAGGAATATATTCATTATTTTGAAAATAGATATAAATTACTTTTAATCCCAGATGTGTCCTACAAACACCATTCTCCTTCTAAAACTCCCTGGTTAATCTTTATTTATTTCTGAGAGAATTTATCCTACCTTCTTTTCTCTTCCTAATCTAAGAACCGTAGAAGCAATTTATCATGTGTTGGGAAGCTTTTGTATTTTGTCTTCAGATCATGTGACCCGATTCTTAGCCGAAGTTGGCAACGGAATACAAAGCCTGCATCAGAATCAACCTTTATCTCATTGGACTTCTTTATGAATGCCCCTCCCCACTATCTAAAAGCATTCACAAAATAATAGAATCCTCTTTTATCGGAAATAAATATACTATACTTGCAATGAAGGTTTATCTAGTATTCTTCTGTATATATTTGTGAGTCATTTAAGGGATTGTATCAGAAAATCGCTGCGACTTTTGCCATCCAATCTGGAACGTGTCTTATTATATTTGATTAGTGAGGATTTTTCTGGCTCGTTGTGAAGTTCTAAGTCGTGTAAATGAAAACACACGTAGTTTTGCAATAGCAAAAATAATGAAATTATGTATTGAAATGTTTAAGATGCGTTAAAAGTATTTAAACTTGAAATATTTAAGGAAATTATAATTAGTTGAAATAACATCATTTCTCTAAATATGCTGCGTGATCAGTACATTTTGAAAGTCTTTATTTTGTTCATGTGTTTATAACTCTCTGTCTTTTGAAGAAGAAAAAACAAGACTTACCATATCCAAGCATAAGCAATTCATGCACATTTAAAATAAATTTAGCTTTAAGAATGGCAGCCTGAACTAAATTTCTACTTCAGGCGCAATAGAAATCGTAGGTTTAATCTTACATTACATTACAGTTCGGTAAGTCATAACCTAATAGTACGGTAATTTTTCGTGGACTTTCTTCTCTGGGATGATGAAACAGCACTTTAGATCCTAAAATAAAAATTATTTAAGATTTTAAAAAAATATATAATATATATTTTAGAGTATAAATTTATTTATTTATCTTCAATAATATTTTTTTAAAGTGCGATTTATTATTTATTTATTTATATATTTATAATTTATTTATGTCTTAGATGACGAGAAAATGTGATTCAGTTATGCATGCTGTATTTTATACTTTTTTAATGAAAAATCTGCTTAAATATACCTAATTGCTTTCGAGTTTTACGAAGTAGATATAAATGCCGTTGATTCCTGGAATGTGAAGAACCGATCATTAGATCAAAAGTAATTCAGGGTGGTCCATTTTTTTTTTTTTTTTTACATTGGATAATTTAAACAAATATGTAAGACTTGATAAAATAGTACAGTAAACATTTTAAGCTCTGGTAAAGTTAATTAAATTTGAAAATTGGTCATCATAGTAGTGAAAAATACCAGTAGATTTATTCAGACCACGGGGTATGACGTAATTGGATCATGTGTTGGAGTCCCCTTGCCGTCAGGCTTACCATGGGAGGTTTTGATGGTATTCCTCTCCATATAACGCAAGTTCAGTTCAGTTCCATCAAAAATCTACCACGAAGGCAAATTTCTCACAATACTTGATGTATTCTGAATTGGATTCAAAATTACAAGGCTACGGAGTTGAATATCAATAGTCATAAACATAAAATTGGGTCATCTGTTCAACAAAGATTATAAAATGAAATAGATTTATTCAGAGCCCCGGTGGCTCAGTGGATAAAGCGTTCTCTTCCCTGTGAGATGATCCAGGTTCAAATCCCAGCAGTACCTGGTTGATACGAAATCTGCTCCCGGCTTGTACCAACAGCAGTGCTGACGAAAACTGTTTCCAGTGTTAGACGTATCATTGGTTCCCTTTACCTTCAGACTGACCGTAGGAGCTCTTCGTGGTTTTCTTCTCTATCTTAGTTCCGTCAAAATATCCACCAAATAGCTAGATTTCCCCAATGCTTGATCCAGGGATTCCCTTGTCCTCTGGGTCTGGTTCAAAGTTACAAAACTACAGATTTGAACATTGATGATCGTAAACTAAGAATGTTCAACGCCAGTTACAAAATAAGAGATATAATATTTAATTATATCTTTATTAAATAATATTTACGTTTGCTAAAACAAAATTCTCCTTTGGATCCAATTATCTGTTTAGCAGCGAATTAAGTTGATCATAAAAAGTGAAAAATATATATAAAAATGTATCCGAATCCTTTTAGTTTTCTAAACTAGCATGATTTCTCATTTCTTTTCCCAGTTATGCTTTTGGAATCACACAAAAGCCGTTATCAAACTCTACTTCCTTAAAACTTCGTGACAACATATTAATCCAATAAAGCATCTCCGTGTTAGGCGGAATAAAGTTTGCTTTAACTTTCTGAGCAGCCTTGACTTTTCAAGCAATCAGCGTCAACTTCCACTTCCTTCCAATACCATTAGATAGACTTCCGACAACTTCTGACATCCACTGTTTTTATCTCTATGGGATTTTTTTTTTAAACAGAACTTGGCGTCTAAATTAAGTTAGATTCCTTTCTTTAGCGGAAAGAAAACAAATACAGATGGCATGGATACTGTAAACTATACTTGAGAAAACACAATTTTCTAACAGATAGCCTTAAAGGGTAACAATAAACTTCGAATTTGATTAAGAGTGAATTCTTTGTGGAAACTTATAAAGAAACAGGTTTGTTAAAAGAAAATGGTTTATTAAAAATGATGGTATATTAATATAAAATGAATTATTACAATAGTTTATTGTTGTTTATACTTAGTAGAAAAATATTAACTTACACAGCATATATGGCTTATTATTTTTTAATATAAGCTTAATTAAGAAAAAATATTTATTTTATTGATTTAATATTAATTCTGGATTTTAATTATGTTTTAATTTATTTTAAGAACTACATTAAACACCGGATTCATATTTCAATGTGTATAGTACTCAACTGTGTAATCTTGTATTAAACACAACTCAAAAATAGGATGGGGTGTATCATCCGTAAAATAAATTTTACCGAAATATTATACCGAAAATTTTACAGTAATATTTATTTAGTTTAAGATTATTTAGTTTGAGATTTATTCAATGATTTTAAAGTAAATATTACTGTAAAAATTGTGATATATAAAAATTTTTGTTCCAGCAAAAATGGATTTTATGGTGGAAAGTAGTGGTACCCTGAGTGGCTGTATTTTCTACAGTAATTTTCATCGGAATTCTCTTACAGTGTAGTTAATTATCGTCAGCACAGTCCGGTTTGAACTAGAAGCAGAATACAATTGGTCAAATGACCCCCAGTATTGTAACCTGGATTGTCCCCAGGTTACAATATTGGGATAAAAGCTTTTTTTTCCTAAAATTTTGTTCCTAAGCTTCTTTTTTTTAAGATTTTTTACCTGAGATTTTGGTATAACTTTGCTTTACTGGCAAAGTATGTGATACAAGCTAGCATGCATTTGTGCTACATCGAGAGGGAAAAAAACTTTAAAAAAACACCATTAGCTAGATGACATTCAACCCATTTGGATATTTTGCATCAGTACTCTGGGTAGCATTAGTGAGAAAAATTAAGATCTATGGACAAAAGTAGCCTAAACTCAACTACAGTCTTTGCCATTGTTTGAATTTAGGCAAACTGTTTCTGAGGAAAGTGTTCTAGAATTCTTGTTGGGAAAAAAATCTGTGTTCTTATTCCGTTTCCTTACTTTAAGAAATCGTATTAACTTACTCTCTTGATTTCAAGAAATTTCAGATTAAACTATGGCCCGAAAAAATAAGATTGGTGCATTTATTTTATTTAACATGAATTATCTGACTAAAATAAAATATTGAACTAATATATGAAGTTTCTAAACTTTAATTTTTTCACTTTAAAGCATTTAAAATAGCTCGAGGTATCAATTATGAATAATTACTTGAACACTGTAAAATTGTTGTGTAATATCTCTCCAAATATGGTGTGGAACAACCCAAAATATTGGGTGAAAACACTTTATTACGAGTTACCACCAACTGAAGGGTTTTTAAACGACTTAAAAGATATAATTTAGATCTAAATTTTCAAAATCGAATCAACTTACACGAAAAACTTGCTTTTACAGCATATTATTTTCATTTCCGAAAACACCAATATTGGCACGCTTGTATTCTTCCCTTTTTTTTTTTTTTTTGCAATTTAGAATGATCTCATGATGGTTTGTTGCTGTTTCCCCATCTGATATTCATCAGCAGAAGCGAAAATCGTCCCTAAAATTTGAATATAAAGTAAATATGCCTTTAGTTGTAGAATAAAGATAATAATATTTCAATTTTTAAATTTCTGAGAACTGCATTGAACGAATTTATAATGTATAATATCAGTCTTCTTCCGTTCTGTTAAATCTAGTTTGAATTCATTTTTATATTATCTTTGTGCCACGTGGTAAATTTCATTTGCAAACTGATTTTACTTAAAGAAGTGTGTATCTATGCATTCCCTTCTAAATTAATTTATGTTGTATTGTAAGAAAAACTTGACTGATTCTTTATATATATATATATATATATATATATATCAGAGCTCGAGAAATCGCCCGTCCTCGGCGGTCAAAAATTCCCAGCGAACAACAAATTTCTCGAATCCAACGTCCGCGCAGACGNCTAAACTCTTCGCATATATATTAACTTTAATTGAATAGCAATGTGATCTTTATTTATAATATGAGTCCATACTGTGCAGTAAAATATCTTAATGAAGCCGAATTCCCATTAAAATCAATAAATATTTTGAGATATTAATTCATCCTCATCCAGTCGTATGATTTTACGGCGTCAATTCTAACAAAGAAGTCTGGATATTAGATTACATGACATGAAAGAATAACTGTATGTTACATGGAAAAAAGCACGCACTTGTCTTTTGGAAACGGCCTAGTAAATTTGTGCCCAGGAGCTCTGCTCCATGTATATAATTTATAAATAGCTTTTTAACTTTTTTTCTCAATAAAAGCCTAGAAAAATTATTATGTTGTTATCCTCATAAAAAAGGATATTGAATTACGACTGCAAATATTATAGACTGCATTATTATGATAAAATGAAAGACTCGACTCAAAAGTACTGCACAAAAACACAGATAGAAATCATTACAGGAAGAAGGCATGACATATATATACATATATATATATATATATATATACATATATATATACAAAAAAATAACACAAATGAGTGGCAAATTTTGCTACGTATATTAAGGAAATATATTTTGTAGTTGTGATTATTTTTTACATTCACAAAGCATTCATTTGCAATTTGTTGCATTGGTGTACAATGCATCAATTTACTTTTAGCACACTAAAATTTAAAATTATACCTTTAATAAAGAGGTTCTGGTTATTAAATATGTACAAAATTAAAGGAATAAGAGAATAATCAAAATTTCATGGAAAAATATGATCCTTTTAGAAAAAAGTCATAGCTTGCAAAAATGTTATATATTTCACATTTGTTGTAAAATTGTTGTAGTTATAATACCAAGTTCCTCACATACGTTGCTCGGTGCGAAAATAACAATAACAAAAGTTGTATGTAAAATATTTTAAATTGCTTAAGGCAGAATTAAAATTTTAAACAAGCACATTTTTGTCGTTAGCAGGTGAAATAGGAGACTTCCAGCAACTGCAATGAGGAAGGAAAAAAAATTAAACTGAATAGGCGTCTGTGACTTAATAGGTGACAGTTAATAGGTGACTGAGGAGAAACCCTTCTTGACATCTTGAGATGCCGAAAATTCTTCTTGAGATGAGTAAACAAGATGAAATGTCTTAATTGGGCTGACAAACATCAAAAGTTGATACTACAGAAATGCAGTAAAGTTTATTTTGAATCAATGCGTTCAAGTTCATTTCACGGATCAAAATATTTATTATATGTTCGAAGAATGGTTGAAAAAATGATGCTGCAGGAAAATACATAATGTTGAAATATTTTTTAATAATCATTGTTGAACAGATGACCAAATTTTGGGTTTACGATTACTAATGTTCAACTCCCCATCCTAGTATTTTTGAACCCCATCCAGAAGACAAGGGATGTCCTGAATCAAGTATAGGGAGAAGTTTGTCTTCGTGGAGGACCTTTTGAGAAAACTAACCAGCATTTCCGTTACACGGAGGGGAAAAGCACGAAAACCTCCCACAGTTAGCCTGATGGCAAGAGGACTCAAACCTACCACTAAAGAGTTTTTTACGTCTGCACTGTGGTCAGTGCAAGCAGGGTGTGGAATTCGAATCGACCAGTCATCGCTAGAATTCGAACCCGGGTGACCTCATTACGCTCAATCCATTGTGCCATCACGTACTTAATGTTACAATATGAAACATGGAAGATGTAATGTTAGGCCTTTGGCATTTTTGGAGGAATAGATTTCTAAGCTTGGCTCAAATATGGACAAAATAAAGACGTGACAATAGACAAAAGATGTACTGTCGCGTATTAGTTTGTCATGTCGTTTCATTTTCATTTCATTCTTTAATTTTCCACAGAATATGGTAAAACTTACCACTTATTTGGCCAAATAAGAATACCAAAAAGCTCGTAATATATGATTGAAGTACATTGCTAAAGATTTCAGTAAAATTAATGATAAAATAAGGCATTATAATAATGTGATAAAATATGGTAAATGTGGAAAAATTTGGCCATTTTATTTAGATTTCTTAAAGCTTGGCATAAAAACTATTTATTTGGCTAAATTTACTTTTGTAATTTTTATAAATTTGTGCTAATAAGAACTATAATTTTGACCATTTTCATATAAACGGAAAAAATACCAAATGAATTTTTTAAATGCCTTTTTATCAACCAAAATTATGGATTTTTTTCTTCAGAAATGTCATTACCATACAGTACGATAATTTTACTGAATTTTTTTCCAAGTGTAATAATAGCTTAATGTTGGTTTTAAATACGATTAAAATTATATACTAAATAAAGATAATTTCAATGCAAGTAATTTATTGCATATAATGAATACCATTTCTTGTAACTCTTTCCCGAAAACATAAAAACATTGTATCAGCTGTTATGTAAAAGAAGAATCTTTGAACCATTTTGAAATTTATGCTTTTTATTCTGTCCCAAGTTTATGTTGATAGAACATTTAGCATACAATTCTATTATCTAGACTGCTTCGATTTAATTAATCTATTTAATTCTGTTTACCTATTAATGAAATTACGCATCATATTATCAATACTTAGTATTATGTGGCATAAAATGTTTCTTTTACATTTTAGGTATATACAAGTTAAACTGATCTAGGCTAGCAATAGTCGCCCATTTTTACACTGCATGGCAATTATCATTCTGGGAGCAAAAAAACATAATTCTAGTTAATAAAATCAAAATAAAAACCATTCATCTGGTAATTTTTCCATTGATTTTTCTCTAACTGTTTAACAGAAATCCTGGTTTTTAAAATTAGAGTTCTTATTACCACACATTTATTTCGAAAACATCAAAACTGAAAAGCAAATTTCAACGAATAAATGAGTTTTGTCTAAGGTATCGTGATAAAATTACCAAGTTTTATGACAATTACTAAATTTTTACCACAGGTTGTAAAACAATATTTTATTGTAGATTTTTATAAATAAAATATTACTAATGCACTTCGGTAAAAATTACCGAGCATTTTTATGCTCCTATGAGAGTCGGAGACATGGTAAATTTTACCTTATTCTAATAGTTTTGATTATTCTAATAGTTTTGTTCTCAGTGTAATTAGTCATTTTGAATATCGAGAATGGAACATCTGCTGCTTCTTTGCATACACTACCTAAACTTTACAATAAAATTATCTAAATTGCCTGATCGTTGTTTAATGCAAATTTTCTACCAAACATTTGAAACAATAAAAAGTTTAATGTACAATTTTATTATCCTTACTAGTTAGTCCTTTCCCACTCAAATGCCAAAATTTGACTTCTTTAATCTAGGCAGCAACCCATGATTCTATTAATAAAACTAAGTGACCAGTTTAAAACATTACGAAACGTAAATGAAAACTATAAAGTAATGTTTAGAAGTTTATAAAATGTAAAGTAATCATTCATAAAAAAAGTGTAATAACAAGTTTCAGTTCGTAAATTTTATACTTGTTGCCCTATTTTCCTTTATAAATACATTTATTTTGTTTTTTCAGTTTAATTTTGTTTTATAACAACAAATTCTTTAAAAATTGTAAATGCATACATTTTTACTTTTCACATTCAAAGTGTTTTTTACTTTTAAAAGTAATTTAACATTTTTGAGGCTTGTGTGAAACGTGAAAAATAAACATTTTACATAGAAACATATAAAATATGCAGTTTTGCCTTGAGGTTATTCTCAAAGAGAGATGTTTTTAAAATTGTTACTCACTAAACTATTTTTTTATCCAAGGAGCTTTACCTTACTTTTGAAAGCTTTCGAAATTTTACATAGGCGGCGAATTAAAAATTTATAAACACGCGAGAAATTTTCCTAATACTGCATTTTTATGAGATTATGAAGTGGTTTTTTATTTCCTTTTTCGCATTAAAAGTTTTTAAAAAAATGAGAAAAAAATAATACATTTAATGGTTTTGAAAAATTACATTAGATGAATCGTGATTTTTTTCCATGTTTCAAAGATGCTTTCATAATCATATTATATTTTTACCCGCAAAATTATTAATGTCTAAAAAAGTAAAAGCATGTTCGATATTAATAGTTATTCTTATAAATATAGAACTTTCTTTGAATATTCATAAATTGATTTTAACTTTTATTTTCATTTTCATATAAAGAAAAAAAGTATGGTCAAAACTACCAGAAAATACACTGCTGACCATTAAAATTGCTACACCAGGAAGAAATGCAAATAACTGAATGATATTTTTTGGGCACATGCATTATAGTTGGAAGAACAAGTGATTAAATTTTCAGGATATTTGAATGTATAGATTCTGAGGAATCAGTATTCAGAGCAACCTCCCCTGGCAGCAATAACAGCAGTTATTCCAAATTCAATTTCTGTATGAGAAACTTACTGTCAAATTTCTTCTTTTATACACATTGTAGGTGTCGCTACCGCCGCCTGCTTTGCATGAATGAGTTGATAAGCTAATCATTTGCATATCACAACATGCTTTATTCGTTCTGCAAATTTCACGTCGCCTTCCTGTTGTAGCAATTTTAATAGCCAGTAGGGTAGTCTAAATTACCCTGTGTTTCTGACTATATGGAAACACCAAGAGGCTCCGTAATTTTTACCGAAGCGCTTTGATAATTATTTTGGTAACATTAGAAATAAAATATAGTTTTAGAAAGGTTAAATTTGGGCAAATGTGGTTTGTAGTTTTATTATGATACTTTAGAGCATGGCATAGAAATCATTTATTCGGTTAAGTTTAGGTTTCAGTTGTGTATTTTTACTAGTTTTGTATTTAAATGTGAGGAAATAGGATCTATAATTTTGAAAACTAGAATATTCGGTAATCCGTTGCCAAATGAGTGGAAAAATTACCAAATGAATTATTTAAATACCGATTATTTTGATTTTATTAGTCAAAGTTATTGTTTAGTTGTTTTCTTTTTACTAGAAATGTCTTTACCAAACAATTCGAAAATTTTACTGGAATTTTTTCTCAGTGTAAGAATGTATTTATGATTTCCTTGTATTTTTATCACCATGAATAACAGTTTTATTGAAGCAGGAAAAATTACGTGCATTCCTTAAATGGATAGTTTTTAATAGCAATAGTTAACGTAAAATATTCTACTTAAGACCTCCATTTTTATGTTGTAATGCAATAAATTTTCGTTCTTTACCTTACACTATGCGTAACCTCCTCACAAATAATTCTATCGTTAATGAGGAACAGCGTGCTGGAAGGTTCAAAGTATTCCAATACTTAGCCACCATTTCATCACTTATAACAAAAAAATAAGATCTAATTAGGCACTCAAACTTTAAAATGTTTTTGTCATGATTTTGAAGTACATAAGCAGATAAATGACAAACACACATCGAAATGTGCAGAAATGATATTATTTTTCAGTCCCCTTAATTTGCTTATATCTTTATTTCAGAAAAAGATTCGAATGTTAAGGCCTGTTTACACGGTCCAAGTTCTTGAATCCGAGAAATTGGACAGATTTCTCTGTCCAAGAAATTGGATGATTCGTCGACACTATCCAAGTTCTTGAATGTCACTGATTCGTTGGAAGAAAAACTTGCGCATGCGCATTTTTCATATTCAACATTATAAAATAATACTTACATAAGTTTAAAATTACTAAATAAATTCAAATAAAATCATAATAACACAAATAAACCTCAACAGATCAATTTATTTGGATTAAAATTTATGAAAACAGACAACTAAATGACATAATTTGTTGCCTGCTTGTTGACATCACAAAACCTAAGGCGCTGATTGGTTAAGGGAGAAAAAACTTGATTGGAAAGTAGAACATGCTCTACTATCGTCCAAGAAGCTGGACCAAGTTCTTGGATGATTGTTTACACGATCCAAGCTCAAAGCAAAACAAGTTTCCATCAATATCAATCAATCTCTGTCCGAGAAATTGGATCGTCTAAACAGACCTTAATGCTTGTTAAAAATCAAGGAAAAACCACGAATAAATGAACACTGTTAGAATTTTCATGTTAAAATTCCGGTAAAATAACAAGCATGGTTTCAAAGGCGTAGGAAAGAAATTTAACTTGACATTGGATCTAGGCTTTTCGTTAGGAAATGGCAATGAAGTTAAGTTCTGGTTGAGTTGAGTTCTACCAAATGAACCGTAGAATGTGGTTTTTTTAGTTTATCTGGTACTTTTATCTATCGTAGGAGATGAGAAATAGTAGATTCTTTTGTGTTAAGCAGCTTTGTGGTGCTGACATCTGTGTGTGAATGAGAGTATCGTATTCTAATAGTTCACGGTAGCAAATTGAGGACTGCAGGACACTGGATACTTTTCATGTGTTGAAAGGAATAGAAGAAATATTGTGGGGTCAACACAGGGACTCAAACCGCTTTTGTATTGGTTATGAGATTGACAAATTAGCCCTCGTGGCTATAATATATTTACCCAGCTGCAACGAAATAAGTTACTTCATTACGTGGGCCTAGTTTGTGCGATAAAATTCTGGTTGTTTTACCGCATTAGGTGAAAGCAATTAATGAATGGTTTTCTTCACAGTTAAAAATTTGAATAACATTTTATTTGACTGTTTTGTTTGAATAGAGTAAGATAAATATTAAATAAATTGTTATATAATAATTTTTTCCGAGAAATTTCAAACAGTGAATCGATGAATTTTATTTTAGTGTAGGGGAGAGTGGGGTCAGTTGTAACAGGGTACGATTGTAACAGAGCAAAAATTTCGAGTGTCGGGTTCCAGATTTGGTTCCTAGGTGGCACACAAAATGTATTTAATAAATCTACATGTACACCCCTGCTGGCAACCCTTTTTATGTACTTTTGAAAGAGTTACACCACAAAAGATATTTTCACGCTACGTAAGTTCTTTTTTTGGTATTAGAATATTATATTGTAACAAAGTAATTTTGTTTAAACAAATAAAAATTATCAACCGAATATGTAAGTGGACACCTTAATTAACATTTCAATAAAAAAAATTAGTTTTGTTAATTAACTAGCATTGTTTTTAACAAATGAAGCTGAAATGGCGGCTTGGGTACGATTGTAACAATAAGTAAAGGGACGATTGTAACATCTGAAAATAAATAATCTTATGTTTACAAACCATTACTTAACACTTTAAGAACCAACAATAGTTTCCTACATCATTTATATTATGTTGCATGTGCATTATTTTATTTGTCAGATTTCACAACATAAATTAAAATTTTTAACCCCTTAAAGTTAAAAGTTTAACCCTTTAGGTCTCTCCTCATTATTATTTTTACTCCTAAAATATCACTACTATTTTGATCAATAAAAAAATATATCACAACTATGATAATATGTATAATTAACTATGTTTTAGTTGAATTTATGAACTGTTACAATTGACCCCGTAAGTGGGGACAATTGTAAGAAGTGCACGACTGTCAAAAATTGTTAATAACTAATATAATAACATTTAAAATAAGGTATTTTTTTCCTAGTAGGAGATAGTCTACTTTACTCGTCTGTCAATTAGTACTAATAATATATTGGATTTTTCGCTAGTTAAAAATAGTTAAGTGAAAAATGTTACAATTGACCCTACTTTCCCTTACATTAAATTATGTCCAGCATTGTTTTTATTATTTGTTTCATCAAATGTTTAATGTCAAGCTACAGAAAGTAACTTATATCTTCGCTACCTTCCTTCATTTTATTTCTTTTTTAAGTATTGATTTCAAATAAAATTACCAAAACAAAATTTACTACGCATAAAATAGTGCCCATTTTTAACACAGCACGGACAATTACTAAAAGACATAAACTATAAGTCGCATTTTTATTATATATAATTTGCGTTCTAAGAAACAAGCCATTGTAATTTTCTTAAGAATAATCCCCAGCTTTATTTCGAAAAACAATAAAAGTTACGCTACAAAGAGCAATTTAGCATAGAGTTTTTTATTTAGATCTTTAAATTCTGATTGTGAAAGTAAATTACCATAGAATGGAATGAAATTTCATTTAATTTATGAAACGCATAGTATAAACGCATCTTATAGATTCGAACAGTCTTAAAATAGACGATCTTTTTTTTTTATAACGTACTTACCTGCTACTGAAACTATGCACTTAAAATTTCCTATCAAAGATAAGATATATTTACAGTTATATATCTAACGCAATTTGAACGCTAAGAAATGAAAATATTCGGAGACATTAAATCTTACTAAGCCACGTAATAATATTTGAATGAGGAATTCAAATAGGATTTTTGAAATGATGTTTCGTAGCGATTTCTAAAATTAGATTGCAAAAAAGAGAATATCACTGAAATCAGCCACAATTTATTTTCTTAACTTAGTAATGAAGTCGTAATATTTTTATGGTATTCGTTACTTTTCTTCGTTAAATTTGAATAAAAGTTCGTAATACAATTGTTGAGTTGAAAATTTACGGATTAAATAAATTGTATGATTTTTTAAAGTAGCATTATTGGAATATATTTAAGGATAAAGAATAGCATTAAAATATTTTCAGGGTGGTTTATTTATAGAATTATGTTTCAGAAAAAACTCAATCTATTTTGCTATTAATCTCTTCTTTTTTATTTTTCTTCATTCATTCATTTCTTTAATCTCTGTATAGAAAAATAAATCTCCGTTTTCTGTTTGTCTGTCGGGCTGTGTGTATGTGCGTGTCATTTATAAACTCCTAAACAATCCGACCGAAAGCTATGAAATTTGGTTTACAGATAGTTCAAAGCACGAGAAAGGTCACTGTCGACACTAGAACAAACAACTACGACAAGCAATTTGAGTAGGATGATCAAAAAACGAAATGGAATTTTCTGATTGGTTTAGCGTTAACCATTGTTTTAAATTTAACGATTTTATTCTCACATTTTTTTAACAATGAAATTAATGATAATTGCTAGCTTATAGCTCTATTTGATCAAAAAATAGTTTATTGCACATAATTAAATATTAAATTGCTAGGAGACTTCGCCCCCTGCTCTCTAGCGCTCACCAACCCCCGGAACTGCTTTCACAGTTCATTTCGGATTGATTCGCAATCCAATGCTTGCTTTGCTCGCTCATTGGATACGTTCTTAACGTCTAGTTTCTGAATACTTTTTTGAATACTGAAGTTCCGAGAACTTTTCACTGTAGAAAATTCTAAACCTGTACATTTCAATATTAATTTGAAATTGCAAACAGTTCACATATTTTTCTTAATCACACTATTCTAAATTTCAGTTGTTGAGAAAAGTAACTGTTGTAAGTCTTTCCCACCAGATGGCTAAGACCATGTGTTGTAAAACAATATGAAATAGTAGTCTGCCACTGAACGCCGGATGTGAAGCATCATCTTCGATGAAGATAATTTTGTATACTTAATTCTCTGAAGGGCGCCACCTTAATAATATGGAATTTGTAAAATAAATGTATATATTTTTGATTGTTGATGAAGCCCATCATTTCGTGTTTTCATCAGCGTTCAGAAGCAGAACAACTAAGTTTTTTATTTTATCACAAAAAAATAAAATGCATAAAGAACAAAGAAAAGAGTAAGAAAATGAGTATTGTCATAGAAAAAGTTAAAATCATAATATAGTATTTGTCAGTTAAAATAAAACTTTTTGTTTAAGTCATTGCTGACAATTCAAATTTCTCCGAGGCAATTCTAAAGTATAAATTAAGGTAGTATTGTTAAGTTGAAACACAATATTTTTAGTTTTGATGTCAACAATACAATTCAATTTTTCACAAAAACGATTGTTTCCATTGTTAAGTTCAATGTCAACAATTCAAATTTTTCTGAGGCAACTCTTAACCTCTAAATATTATTTTTTTTATGTACACATTTCTAAATGTCAGTATTCAACCACAAAACAACTTAAAGTCCTCAAATTTAGCATGAAGTTGTAAAATGTAATGAAAGAGGGTCATAGCAATAATGAAAGTAGAAGTAAAGTTAGTACTGTAAAATTAAAACAATATTTTTAATCAATGAGCCAAGTTCTTCAAGAAGCAGTTGTAGAAGTAGGTTGTTTATTTAAAACTTTTTATAGAATTTCTTTAAGAACACAATTGTTAATTTGGGCATTTGGCGATACAACACTTTTAGAATTGAAGGATTTGTTACGTCAAGCGCTCAGGTATCATAATTTTGATCTAGTTGCGCTTCTATGTCATTTTGATTTATGTTGCTAAGTTAACTTTCAAAAAATTCTATGGCTGGCAACAGCATTTTTATTTTTTAAGTTGTTTATTTTTATTTCTTTTAGAATTCGTTATTTTTTTAGCGAAATGTTTTTTAACCTAACAGAATTCTTTGCCGACTGTTTTCTCTATGAATGAAGAAAATAAAGTAAATATTTAACTGTTGTGAAAAGAATCTTATTTAGTTGTACAAAGTACTTCAGCCAAAATTTGGGAGCCACGTAAGAGAATTATATATATTAGATCAGAAACACATCATTAAAAGGCAGAATGCTTTGGTGTTTTCAAAACAAAGCAAACGTTGCCACCGGCGGAAAAGAAATACAGCCAAAATTTGGGAGCCACGTAAGAGAATTATATATAATAGATTTTACATTCGGTATATCAGATAAATTCAAAGAATAACTTTACGTGGTACCAAGCGTGGTCTATGTCACCAATTTATACTTCTAAAGTTGTCTGATATCACCCGCTTTTCTTATGCATACTAATTCTTTTAAACAGGTTTCTAAAGAACTACTTATTTAAAACCAACGTTATTTGAATATAAAAAAATATTTATGCATTCAAAAGCACAATTTATGAAAAAGTGATACTAATTCATTTAGGAGAAACATAAAAAATCGACACCAATAAAGCTTTATTACGCCAATGATGTTTAATTAATTTAGGTAATATATACGTACTGAAATAAAAGAAATCAGTTATGTACTAGAAAGCAAAAGTAATGGAAATGTCTAGTAGAACCTTAAGAAATCCTCATACTATCATTGACGACGACAATTATGCTTAACTAATGTTGGTAGCAGGAATTAATTGAAAAAAAAATAACTTATGAACTGAAAAGCAGAAATAAGGAGAAAAGATACTTATTCGTTGAGGGGAACTGTAAGAAATCGGCATATTATTATTGGCACTAATGCTCAATTAATACTGATAATATGAATTAATTGAAGTAAAATAAAGTTAATGGAGAAAAGGTCAATGGGAAATTCGGTTAGGAAAGCCGTAGAAAGTCGTTTTTAACAAATGACACTTAATTAAGATGTATCACTGACGGTAATATGTACTACTTATATTATAGTAATTGGTGAATTGGTTTTGATAAGAATTCTACGATGAATTTTCCGTAGTTTCAGAAAATATTTTTTCCAGTGGTAGCTAAGATAGTGTATTAATATTCTAGTGAATTTGAATTAAAAGAACTCTTTTCTCTACCACTACTTATAAATACAGGAAATTAAAAGTCAAATAGAGAAATGGTCATGATCCAAAATTCTTATGAAGTGCTAATATTTTTTTTAATTCGACATTAGTTTGCTGCCACTGACAAATGTATTTCGCACGAAACTCAAATGATGAAGGGTTATGTAATAAGTACCAAATATACTAATATAGATATGTAATATTATAATGATATATTTGGTGATTTTCAAAACTGCACCAATACTAAGCACTTTTAATACTGATACTTTGGAATTAAGTGTTTCATGGCCCCTCGATAGGGATGTATATAAGAAAACCACTTATTAGTGGTAAATTTTGACTATCATGAATTCGCCTCGAGCAATAGCCTCATGCCAAATGATGCTAAATACATTTTATCTCTATTCCAATGGTATGAATTACAAAAAAAAAAGAGATTTGCTTACTTCAATAACGTAAAGCCACCGAAAATAGCAACATATGATACTGAAGGAAAAAATTTAAATTATATTAGCTATAGTAACTGAAAAACTTAGTGGAAGAACCGGGTAAAAAGATATTTTCGGAACAAAAGAAGTTGCAACCGAATTATTTTATTACTAATTTATTAGAAGGTGGGGCTCATAATTCTTCACTTTATTATAATTTACCACAGCCTAATTTGAAATAAAAATCATGCAAGCATACTAAATACTAATGTGGTTTCGTTATCTCAAACGTGCAAAGCTTCAAAACAGTTCCGTTTTATTAAACATACCCATATTGACGCAACCGCAACCTCTTGTTATTTTCTCTAATTCCTTAATTCCCGTAAAAATGCACCTACCTGTTCTTTCATAAAGCTCTTTAATTGTGTTGGAATATGCTTTTCAGTTTTGAGCGTGGATGCGTTGTGTTTCTCAGTACTGATTTATTAATTCTTTTCGTTTTTTATTATCTTTTCGAACGGGTATTCAGCTAGTACAACATAATTTAATTTTCCACTTACGTTTGATACATAAAATTATAAATGTCTATTTTTTCGGAAAATTCAGTTAAAAAAACTGCTTATAGTACTTGTATGGTAATAGCACTTATGGTAAAAAGAACAAACCATAATTCTAGAAATAAAACCAAAATATATGGTATTTAAACCATTCATTTGGTTGTTTTTCCGTTTGTACGGTAAATTTTTACCGGGAATTCTGATTTTAAAACTATATTACCACACAATTAATAAAAATACAAAATTGAAAAGTAAATTAAACCAAATAAATGGTTCTTATTGCCATGCCGTGCTCTGAGGTATCATGACAAAATTACCAAACGGTACTGTATAAACATGCTTTATTGTTAATTTTAATAAAAGTTATAAACAAAGAACTTGGGGTTCCTATAGAGCCTGAAATGCGATAAATTTTACCATATTCTGGTAGTTTCGACTATATTGCGTTTGTCAGTGTAATTTAAGACTTTTGTAAAATTTAATCAGCGATTTATATTTGGTTTGGAATTTGATTAAACGTTATAAATGTGTAATTTGAAGCATTCAAAGCTTATGGAAATAATAATAATAAGAGATTTAAATTCATTTTAATGTCATAAATGTACCATATGATGCATTTAAGTCTTTCATAAAAATAATCCGAGCTATGCATATAACTAATCAAATCTAGGAGAGCTTTAAAATGAGTTTTACATGAACGGAAACTGAGATAAAAACATGTAAGCTAATAAACTTTTTTTAAACTAGTATGAAGAAAATTTTGAAATGACCAAGTCCTCAACAAGGAAAAATCTCTTTTCGGTAAAAAGTCGTATTTTTTTCTTTAATTTTGAACGTCAAATTATTGAATTTAAATGAAATCCAACAGTTTTAATTCAGTAAAAATGAATAAAAATTTGTTCCAAATTTGTAATAGTTAAGATTTCTAATTACCTTAAAGAGCAATTTTTATCATGTGCATTATTGTAATGAGTACATTATTGCATTATTGTTTGAATATTGTAATGCATATTGTAAAACAATGTACGTAACTGAAATACCATAAACAGGTTATTAGTAAATTTTCAAACCTTCAGTATCTTGCATTACTAATAAATTTTTTTAATTAAATGAAGTCTCTCACGATTTAAAGCATTGTTAAATAATAAATTATGATGTATAAATTAGATATTTTTACAGATGCTTACATGCGAATTTAGTTAATAAATAATTTAAAAAATGCAAACTCCTACGCTATAAATCTGAAAAATATTTAATTTCTAAGAATTCTAAAATTCATCTGCTAAAATATTTTAAAATAACTATTATTTGGTTTATTAAAAAATTATATTAATTCTTTCATGAAAATTGGCAAGCTGATTTAGTGAAACGTTTAGTGAAGTTATGAGAAGTTTTAATTTTTCAGCTTGTAAAGTACAGTAAATTTTATCTATTTTATGGCTAAAGATAACGATATTATTCAATGTTTTCTTAAATGGCTTAAAATTTGTGTTTAGTGAAGTAACTTATAAACAGGTTGATTAAAATAATAATTTGGAATCTGTCATCATAAAACTAAAGGAAAATCAAATCAGACTAAATAAATTAGAAAAAAAAATTACCTCCTATAAATAAAAAATTAAATAATTAATATGGAGCAAAAATATTTTAAAAATAATGTTAGAGGAGTTTCGTATTATTTCGTGACAGGTTGATTAAAATAACATTAAGCAGGAATCTGTCATTATGAAACTAAAAGAAAATTAAATCAGACTAAATAAATTAGAAATAAAAAATTATCTCTAATAAATAAAAAATAAAATAATTAATAAGGAGCAAAAATGTTTTTGAGATAATGTTAGAGGAATTTCGTATTATTTCGCGACTGGTTGATTAAAATTACAGTTAGGAATCTATAATTCTGAAACTAAAGGAAAATCAAATCAGACTAAATAAATTAGAAATAAATAATTACCTCCTATAAATAAAAAAGTAAATAATTAATACGAAACAAAAATATTGAGATAATGTTAGAGGAATTTCGTATTATTTCGTAACAGGTTGATTAAAATAACATTAAACAGGAATCTGTCATTATGAAACTAAAAGAAAATCAAATCAGACTAAATAAATTAGAAATGAAAAATTACCTCCTATAAATAAAAAATTAAATAATTAATATGTAACGAAAATATTTTTGAGATAATGTATCAGGAGTTTCGTATTACTTAAACTACTTTCAAATTATTTTTTGGATTATTTTATAAGAAGTTAATGCTTTTTTTTTTAAATTTTCTTACAGTTATTAATACTTTTTTTATTTTTAGTACTTTCTTAATAGTTTTTAATAATTTACTTATAACTTATAACACATTTTTATTTTATTTCTGTTATTACTATGTTTATTTCGGAAAATAATTTTTATCACTTTTGACGGACGTCAGCAGAAACTTTAAAGAAATATGGTGCTGATTTAAAATAATTATAAATTAAGTAAAAGAAATTCCTCAGAGTAATAAGTTATGGCAGCGCAAGTATATAGTAATGCATGTGAGTAGTAGCACAAGCAAATAGCTCAAGATCAAAAATTCGTCAAATCTTCAGTGTTAGATTAATGTTTTTTTAAATTACTTCGAATCACTGCGTATTACCCATAAATAACTTTTAAAATAATAGTAATTTATCAGATACAGTTTCTACAGTGGACACTTAATTCACCTTCATCGCATGGCAGATAGAACAAATGTGTCATGGTTAAACAAATTATGTAACGCAATTATAGTAACGCACACAAATAATTCGAAATTTTAAAAAAAGTTTCTTACATTAATAAATGACATTAACGCAAGTAAGTAGTAACGCGTGTAAATTGCAGCACAAGCAAATGGTTCACAACCAGGAAAAGTTTTTTATATCAATTAGCAGAATACTTAATGATAAATTTTATGTTTTATATTATAGTGCTATTATTTTGAACCGGATTATCACACCCTTATGTAATATTTCAGAGAACTTATCATATATAATTTCTAAAGTAGCCCTATAATTCACAATCATCGCCTGGTAGATAGAACAAATGAGTTGAGGTTAAATAAAGTATGTAACGCAAATAATTATAGTAACGCAAGCAAATAATTCAAAATTAAAAAAAGTCCTTTACAATTATACGTAAAAGTAACGCATGTAAATAGCAACGCAAGTAAATAGTAATGCATGTAAATTGCAACACAAGCAAGTATTTCACAATCAGGAAAAGTTCTTTATATCAATGAGCAGAATCTGTAATGATAAATTTAATATTTTTCAATTATATTGCATTTGTTTTAAACCACATCATCGCACGCTTATGTGATATTTCAAAGAACTTATATAAAATATCTAAAGTAGACATATAATTCACAATCAGCGTATGACAGATAGAATAGATGAATCGAGGTGAAATAAAGTATGTAATGCAGATAATTATTGTAACGCAAGCAGATAATTAAAGATTAAAAGAAAAATATTTTACAATAATAAGTAACAGTAACGCAAATAAATAGGAGCACAAATAAATAGTAACCCATGTAAACAGTAACGCAAGCATATAGTTCACAATAGAAAAAAGTTCCTTATAGTCATTAGCAGGATCTGTAATGAAAAATTTACTGTTTTTTATCATATTGTAATTGTTTTGAAATACTGTATCTCACCCATATGCAACATTTCAGAGAACTTATCATATACAGTTTCTAAGGTAGACATATAATTCATATTCACCGCATGGCAGATAGAACAAATGTGTCGAGGTTAATTAAGGTACAGCGTGTACTACATTCGTGTATGGTTTATGCGTGCAAATTGTAGTAGCGTGCCGCGCGAGCATAAGTCACAGCTATTTTAAGCCTTTGGGGAAATAATGTGCGACAGTATTTAAATCTATACCACAGCTTTCTGTCCATTGGCTTGCGTGTTGCTCTCTCGACTTAACCTAAAACTTTCTAAAGAACAACGACTTTTCGCGTAATGTGTGGAAGAATAAATAGCTGAACTTTGATCTTCAAGTTTTGTAAGAATTTTATCGAATACAGTTGAAATATTAACTCATTTGTCATTGCCTGGTTAGAGGTTAAACGAAACTGATTTCAGTAATGTTTTAGATAAAGCATGCAAAAACATTTTTTCTTTACATTTTGAATCCAACAATTTGCTATATTCGATTATCTTTTCCAGCAACATTATCAACCTTAAAATATTTCACATACATAATATATATTATTGGCATTTTCATCATTTCGCTTATATTACATGTAATATTTATAAGGAAATGCAATTTTTAAAGCTTATATATAAATTAAATTAATGTAATAATTTCAAAATAATAACTTATTTACATATTAAATTTTATTTTGTCGAAATTAAGGGCAACAATGAAAAGAACACAAAATTTTATATCTTCACTTTCAGCATTCCAGGTACTTACCTGAAAATATTTTTAAATTAAAAAAATTTGAAAATAATAATTTTATAATTTTATATTTTATAACCGTCGTTGAACAGCCGACCCAATTTTGAGTTTACGACTACCAAAGTTCAATTCTGTAACCTTGTACGTTTGAACCCAATCCAGAAAACAAGGATACTCCTGTATTAAGTATTGGGAGAAATTTACCTTCGTGAAGAATTATTTTAATGGAACTAACTCACATTTGCGTTACATGGAAGGAAAAACCACGGAAACCTCCCATGATTAGTTTGACGGCAAGGGAACTCTAACCGCTGATATCGAGCCCGGGTCACCTTATTGGGAGGCGAGCGCTCTACACCATGAGCCACCAAATTAAGTTCAAAAAAACATAAATTAGGTAAGATTATTTTTAACTAATAATGACAGACGTATGTAGAGCTAAATTGAATAGCCTACCAGTCCCCAATTTTTTTATTCGAAATTGCACTCTATGTAGACATTTAATTATTATTTTTTAATAAATATAAAATTATAATAAATAATTTTTTAATATTTAATTTCATTTCCATAAATTAATTATATAATAATAATCCATGAATTAATTACATAAATTAATTATGTAATAAATTAATAATCCATAAATTACCATCATTTAATTTCATTTTCATAATATTTAATTTCACTCTTATGCCTTAAATTTTTACTTTATTTTAGAAATGAATATTGTAATATTTACCTTATTTCGAGAAAAGATTTAAAAATGCCGAACATAATAAAAATAAAGCATCAGCGTTCTTAAAGAAATTTAAAAAATGTCTCCCGTATTCCCTTAAACGCTGTTTAAAACACGTTGGGAAAATTAAATAAATACAAATCTTTTTGAAACAGTTGCACTCCATGGAAACGTTTCATGAGAACATTGTATTTAAAAATAACATCACTATAAAATTAGGTTATTAAATTGAGAACTTAAAAAATTTCATTTTCATTTTGCGGCTCATTTTTTTGCTATTTTTTATCAAATCATACAAATGATCAAATTAATGATCATATAAATGATTTAATCAAATCATAAAAAATGGATTGCTAAAAATAATTCAGTTTTATTATTCTTAAACTTTATTTTTAATACATAAAAAACATTTATATTTTGAAATAATTTAGATTATTTGGGAAAATTAATGACATTATTAAATAAATTGATTAGAACAAGACATCTTATCTGTTTTCATGACTTTTATGAGTGATTTTTAGCTTGATCTGATCTACACTTCACTCCGACACTTTTTAAATCACTTTAATTTCGCTTAATAAAATGTTGCAATTCTGTGGGAATGTCAGTTCATAAATCTCAAGTGTAATAATTAGCTGTTGTTTTGAATTCGTTTCATCTTACTAAGACTTTGATCCTAATCTTTTACTTGATACTCTACATTTGATTTTAATTTATTATTTGCTGTTGGATTTATCTCAAATTAATTAAAATTAATAAAAGGACTTGATGATTCAGAAAACTAACTTGAGACATTTTTCAGTGAATCTAATTTTGAGTGCTTATAGCCACACAATATGAATGTTTTCTTAGTAGAATTTTCAGTCTCTATGGAGAAAAAATTTTAAGTATTGGAAATAAATATTAATTGAATTTTTTGTTATATAATATCTACGAAATTTAAATAAAAGTATCTGCCGATGATTGTCTTGAAAAAAATTTTCCATTTATTATGCAGTAGAAAGCCTGTACTATTAGAAATTTCTCGAAAAAAATTTTAAGCAACAATTTATTTAATTGTTATTCTGCCATATTCAGACAAAACAGTCAAATTACCATAAGTAAGATGGTAGTCAAACTGCTAACAGTGAGAAAAACTGTATATTAACTGCTAACACCTAATATGGTTAAACAACCAGAATTTTACTTCACCAACTAAGCCCACATAATGAACCCAATTAGTTCCTTGCAACTGTGTACATATTATGGCCGAGAGGACTAATCTGCCATTCTCATGAACGACAGAACAGGGGTTCGAGTCCCAGTGTTGAACCACAATATTTCCTCCATTCCCTTCAACACATGAAAAGTTTCCAGTATCGTGCACTCTCCAATGCTCATTACTTAACAAAATTCCTAGCTCTTATGTCCAGTTAAATTTCTTTTTTACGATATTGAAACCATGCTACTCGTAAATGGTTAAAAACGTGCAGTTTTGCATTTATGGATTTATAACCATACTAGTTGTAAACAGTTTCAAAACCGTAAAGGTAAAAAAGGTTCTTTACCGTAAAATTTACCGTTAATTGTATGGGCGGGCTGCTGCCGATTACTTTACCATAATTTTAGAATATAAATTCTAACAGCGTAGTTTATAAAGCATATTTAGGTCAAAACAGTGCAGCAAACCAGTCACACCAATATCATAACATGCAAACTTTAGCATGCTTAAAAGGTGAATCATATAAATGTGCAAAATAATCTTTCTTAAACTTGATTATCCGATTTTAGGATTAATTGTGAACGGAAATCAGCTCCAACTTAGCAGTCTAAATGCATTTTGCAGAAGTAGATTGCGCTATTTTGATTCAAAGGACCAATAATAGGATTTCACACTTTAATGTTACATTTAGTTCGCTTCTGTGCTTAAGATTTGAAGTAATTACGCATTCGACAATTCTTGTAAAAAACGCATCAGTAAAAAAAATCAAATTTACCTGAATAAAAGTTAAGATTTTTCATAAACCCTCAAATAAAAAACGCTAACGTAGTGGAATATCACCTTGACTTCGACTTCAAAATCAAAACTATCATTTATAGTGAACGTGGGTATTATAGAAGTTAAACTTCTATCATATTTATTGTACAATTAAAGTAAATACATTCTGTAGTTTAAAGTAAAGAAAATATATTTAGTTTCTAACGAACCTATATTGCAATTAGACAACCATAATTTTAAACTAAAACCAATATAAAAAGCATAACTATAGACAAATTACACACGTGGTTTCAGATAACTTCAGGAATACTAATTTAGTGACATAGTGCGGCTATGCTACCAAGTTCACGTTGAACAATTTTTATTTTATTTCACAACCGACGTTGATCAGCCGACCCAATTCTTAATTTATGACTTTCAATGCTCTGTACTTACCCTTGCAATTTTGAGCAAAAGGGAAACTCCTGGCTCGAAATATAACGCTTATATTTGTAAAACATTTTCGTATAGTATTAAACTGTGACTTAAATTTCAATATATGTTAATGTAATACACTTAATATTTGGAGCCTTTTTTTTATTACATTTATCACAAGCTTCAAAGTACCATGATTCCTGGAGATGTCTTTTTGTCCTGAAAGAAAATTAGATTGTAACTACTGTTATTATTGTTATAAATGTTACATTTTATTTCAATTAAAAATTACTTAATCGACATTAAATCTAACTTTTAATGAATATTAAAATCTCATTTTAATGAATGAAGTTCATTTTTTTTTCTCTAGAAAAATATTATATTGAAACTAATGTATTGTTTTCCATAGAAAACTATTGTATTAAATTAATAATTTCACTGAAACTAAGAAAAACAAAATTTAAGAACAATGAAATAATTATTTCGTGAGTTTATAAATGATGAAACATATAAAGACTTTAAAGCTCATAACCTTCTATGAATAGTGTTATAAAGCAATAAAAAATATTGAATTTAAATACATTAATCTCAAATGCTACACGAAAATTTGCAACTCATTTTCTTAAAGATTCGAGGGGAGATGTATTAAAAGATCAAAAACTTCTTTTGGAAATCATTTCAGAAGTAATTAAAGCATTCTAAAAAATACACTTTAAACACGTATTATATTATCTTTAGTTCTGTAATAGATTGTTATAAGGTGGAAAACATATGTAAATGATTTTAAAAATAGTCATTTTTCATCACTGAAAGCATGTCATTTTTTAACTGTGTGCTTATGTGTAAACAACTTAAATGATGTTTGTGCGTGATCACATCTTATCTATCATTTTAGCCTTTTAAATATTATGAGGATTTGAAAAATTATTTAGAAAAATAGTAAATATTTTTGAATTTAATTTATTTACCCATATTTTCGAACAATTCAGAAACCAAGCAATAAAAATGAACTCATATTGTCAGACTAGAAAATGATTTCAGGAAAAGAATTTTTACTGATATTTGAAAACTGAGATTTCAAAGCAATTTTAAAAGAAAACAAAATGCAGCATGATAATCAGTTTTAAAGAAATAAGTAATAATCGGAATAATCAATTGGACAAATGTTATGATTTATGTGTTCATCTCCCGAGCTACTGGAGCTATTTAAATCGACTTTGGTTAGGGTTTAAAAAAAATAAAGACCATTTAATTAACATGATTTTCCATAGTACTCATCGGAGTAATAAAGTATGAAACTGTAGCTATACAGAATTGAAAAACAAAATGGCTTGGCTAGCATAATCCCTTCCTTATCTATTTTCAATGTTCTGCAGGCCTCACAGCGATGTCTTACGCAGAAGATTGGTCTCGAATATTGTAGGGTAGTCAACGTGTAACTGGTTGATATTTTTACATGGAAAGATCCAGGAATCCATAAAGTAAACCATTACATAATTTTTTTTAAAACAGACATCGCAAGGTTACGCAGTAAAGCATAACTATAAATAAAATAAACACGAAACTTCAGATAATTTTGAAATTCTAATTTGTTGACGTAGTCAACTTATGCTACCACTTTCATATTAATCATTTAATTTTATAACAGTCGTTAAGCAGCCGACTCACTTTTGGGTTTACGACTACTAATGTTCAGCTCCGTAAACTTGTAATTTTGAACCCAATGCAGAAGACAAAGGAACTCCTTGATCAAGTATTGGGAGAAATTAGCCTTTGTGGGGAACTTTTTGATGGAACTAACTCGCATTTGAGTTACTTGGAGAGAAAAATTACTAAAACCTCCCATGGTTACCCTGACTGCAAGGGGACTCTAACCCATAATCCGTCTACCACTGAGGACATTTTACGTCAACACTGGGGTCGGTGCTAGCCGGGTGCGGAATTAGTATCGAACAGCCATGGCTGGGATTCGAACCTGGTTCACAGCATTGGAAAGTGAACGCTCTATCCCCTGAGCCACCACGGCTCCAAATGAATTATTAATTTATTTTATATAACAAATTAAAAATAATTAAATACTAAAGAATGCGCAATAAACTCTTTTTTTCATTAATGATCGAGAGCTATAAACAAGCAAACATCACTGATGCTGTGTTTAAAAAAATTGGAAAAGCAGAATCACCTGGAATTTAATTTATATTGAATGGCGCTAAATCTAAACCAATGAGAAAGGTCTCTTCCGAACGACCTAAATTAAATTTATTAGAATTTCTTAGAATCAAAGGCTAAAATAGCCCCTTTCTCCTTTTGACCAAACTTCAGATTGCTGGCACAAACAGTTCTGGATTTATAAGAAACACACACATCAACAAACTCCTCATTTTGTAATTATAGATGTCTCCAAAAAATAGTTTTTTGCTATCCTGACAGGAATATCATACAACTAAATGTAGAGAAGAAGTACAAATTTGAAATATTAAGCAAATATAAAACTTTCCAAATATTTTTTCTACATTTATGAAATACCGTGTAAAAGAAAGAATGTTTCATAAACTTTTCTTATTATCCGCATCTAAAAAAATATATTATATAATTAGATCAAATATATTAAATAATTAAGATAACATGGGATATATTATATAATTAAGCTTAAATAAATCAACAGTCATAGACTTTAGTTTATTATTTGAAATATCATAATAAAATTGCCTTAACATTTATTAAACATTAAGCAATATTCTTCCCTAATGCCTGTTATTATTACCATTTTCCGCTTAATTACAAAACAGTATATTCAAATAGGTTTTCCCCATTCAAAGCAATCAGTAAACTCTCCAATTCCCAAATTACCAACTATGCAAACTTAAAAGTTTATTTCCTTGAGTGAGCACTCCCAATTCATTTTTAGCTCACGTCTTGCCCCGTGCAATCTTTCAACATCAAAACAGAAGAGAAACTTTAATCTTTCAAACTGAAAACGCTGTTGCCCAAGCAAATTTATCTCAAACGCTAAATCAGCAACGTAGCACAATAGAAAAGCGAATGAAAAATTTTCTGCTACCTCCGCCTGAAGAGAAGATGTCATTCCCTTTTCATATTAAACGCAGGGCGCGTTTTGGAAAAGCAGAAAATGGCTATTCCAGAATAAGTTACATCAACCCTTCTGACACCCCCCCCCTCTAGACCCCCGTAGCAGCAGGAGTGATGAAGAATCAGAGACATTAAGCAGGCGGCAATTTGCTGCCATGTCTCGTGGGACCAGAAATCTCTCAGTATTTAATTATTCAGAAGTGTGTCGCATCCAAAGACATATAGTGCTCGCTTATGCGGTCGGGAAAAGAGGGGGAATAGCCTGAGTGAGTTGAGATGAGATGTTCGTAAATGTTTGGGCTGATGGAATGGGTCTGATGGTAATCTGACCGCAGCCATTTTAGGACATAAATCTGGAGAGAGAGAAAAAAAAGTAAAATTCAGTGAAAGTCGTTGAAAGAAGTGGGGAAGTTATAGGGATAATATATAACTTCTTTTGTTGAGAATGTTTTAATGAATTAAATGGGATGTCAAAAAACACTGAAGAATTCTGGGATTCCCCATCATTTTTAATTAGAGGAAAATAAGTATTCCACGTGAAAGCTTTATCTGCATTGGAGTAACTCTCAAACTTTGTTTCTAAATAAGTAAACTGCAATTTTCTTTTAATTTCCTGTATTGTTGTTATTAATTGCTCGCATGAAATTTAAAAAGTTCTATTCTTAAATTAAGAAGTTTTTTCGGGTAAATATTTTTAGAGATAATGTAATATTTGAGGTTTTGCATTCTTATTAGCTTTATTTTTGCTTATCACAAATTCATAACAAACAAAACAAAACTTTCATAACAAACATAACAGGACAAAAACAAAGCGTGAAATGAAAAATATTAACTTTAGAATTATTCCAAATTGATGGAAAAACTTATTTTTAAGTCCTTAACTTACCCATTTATAATATTATATCTGATGTTTCTAAACTCAAACTTTAGATTTATTTAGGAGAAAATTGTGCTGAGATAAGTTTCTGTTTAAATTCATTTCAGTTGTATTCCTTGGAATTCTTGTTAAATTGCATAAAATATTTTCTATTAAATTGAGAATATGATTTTCATTCCCAGTATATAACGGTAATATTCTTTAAGAAAAATTCATTGTTTTCCTCTGAGAAACATTTTAATCAGTAGTATATACAGGAAAAAGCAATCATTTATCTGAACATGATGTAAAATATAGTTTTATTGACCGAAAAAAAACTTACATTTATAATAATTTAATTTCGTATCTCTCTAATGTTCTTGAAATTCGCCCAAGAAGTCACAAAACCAACTCAAGGCAAGAATCTGAAGAATTACATCGTTTTATTTCAGAAATTGTGTCATTAATATGTCAGCGCATCAGTTTTATACAAACTAAACTACTTTTCATGAAATTGCACAAAATTGTATTTAGCTAATCTAAATATCGAATGAATTTTAAAGCAAAATAAAAAACACAATCTCATCTCATTTTATAATTTCTCAAACTTATTAATTGCTAGCTGAATACCGGTTCTTCGTATGGGATTAAAAAAAATCAATAAATCAGTACTGAACAAAACTATAAAATCATGCACAAGGCTGTTAGACAAATACAGACACAAATAATAAAACTAAAGTAATACCAACGTTGTTTTTATTTATTATTATTTGTTGCTCTTCCTGGTTGCATTACGTTATTATAGAATAGTAAGAAAACGTATCCGATATTTTATCCCATCAAAATAAAGAGTAACTCTATTAAGCATCATTTGGTTACTCATATTTAAAATTTACGACAATCCATCAACTTTCACCGGCAATTAAATCTTTGATTATCCAAGAAAACTAATTTCGAAGTATCTATCACAAAAATGAACAGCATTGGTGCAACAATAATCGGCACAAAATTTACTCATAAAATATGTTGAACTTATATGATAGTATATTTCAAGCATATTAAAACTGCATAAATTTCCATAATGCCCACTACAAAAACTAAGCATTGTTGGTGCTAATAATAATATGGTGACTTTTTAAGGTTCTCCATTATTAAAAAGTACATTTTCACCATTAATTTTGCTTTTTAGTACATACCTTAATTTTTTATTTCAATTATTACCTAATACCAACTTTAAATAAGCATCATTATATTTAATTTATAACCGTCGTTGAACAGCTGATCCAAATTTATCGGTATACGACTACTAATATTCATTTCCGTAGCTTTTATAATTCTGAACCCAATACAGAAGACTAGGAAAATCCTCAATCTAGTATTGGGAGAAATTTGCTTCAGTGGAGGATTTTTTTATGAAACTAAATCACATTTGCGTTACATGGAAAGGAAAACGGCAAAACCCTTTAAGGACAAAAGTATTAAAACCCAAGATCTGTCTACCACTTAGGATATTTTACGTCAACACTGTTTTCGGTGCAAGCCTGGTGCAGAATTCGTATCGACCAGCCATCACTGGGATTTGAACCCGGTTCATCTCATTTGAAGGTAAACATTCTATCCCCTGAGCATCCACGACTCAATTAAGCATCGCTGTCGTCTATAATAGTTGGCACTAAAAATTTTATTAATAGTTAAGTAAAATTTATGAAATTAGAGAAATTTTTAAAAGATAATATATATATAATGCCTATAAGAGCATCACAGAAACTGTACGACTTTATCATTGCATTATAGCTTTGCTCTAACAAATCTCCTATTAAAAAAGAAGAATAAATTGTAAATTTCTTTTAATATTATGGTTGACATTTTTGTAGTTCACTGGATGTATAAATGTCCTTTTCAAAATGTAGGCCTGTAACTGTAGAAAATATTCGAGAGTGTGTTTTTACAATACTTTCATAAATAATTCATTTCGTGCACTGACGAAAAGTTGTTTAACATCTTACTCTGACTCCTCACATTGTTTTTAGCTTCAAGTTTATCAAATCATGCAAACACGTCTCCAAAAATATTTACTTAAATCAAACGGACAGAATTTTGAATCTTTGGAAGTAGAAAAGAAAAACAAACCTAGCGTAGATAAACATTAGGACATATTCTTGTTCACGCAATAGTTGACAAAAAAAAGAAAAGTATTTCAGCGAAATGTTCGTTTTTTTTTTTTTTTTTTNTTTTTTTGTTTTTTTTTTTTTTTTTTTTTTAACATCTAAACTACATTTCAACAAAATCTGTTTTCTGAGGAATATGGAAGAGCAAAATATACCCGCATATAAATGTATCCTTGGCTTTCTATTTCAAAAGAGAACATAGAATGATATTTTAGAAATGGGATCTTCTATCAAATCTAGTATCCATCGATTTCTTTCCCCCACATGCTTTGGGTGACATGCGATTGAAAAAGAATTTGAAGCGTTGCTTATCGAAAAAAAAACTGTCAGTATTTTGACTGGATCCCGTCTAACAGATTACGCTTTTCTTAAACTTTTACTGCTATATAATTTAGAATAAAAAAATGTTACCAGATACAATTTTTAGATAAATTTAGTTGGAAAATGTAAAATAACTACATGCATTTTTACAAGGTTGTTGAGGATGATGGTTTTCTCTGTAGTAAATATATGCGTAAAATTACTCAAAACTAAAGTTTGAATTACAATAATTGAAGCTTTATGAAGTTTGTGCTTAGAAATACGATGGCAAAAACTGCGATTGGCAATTACAGTTGAATGATAGTAAAGTACACAAATTCGGATCCGGTTGTTCAGGAATGGACGTAAATTTCTGTGCTAGTGTCTTTAATATTAAAATGAAATACATGAATTAAAAAATATATAGCTACTGCTATGCTTTTTTTCTTAAAGGATATATTTTAACGGAATCAGGCTCTTGTAATCTGAATCCACGTTAAGAAACCATTAAAAATTACTGATATTATAATTTGTTTTCATTCTATTCAGCTGCTGCCAAAATAATTGTAATTGTTACTAAACTTGCTATTAATTTTAAATATTTGAAATCTAAATTTTTGGTTTTGCGACACAAAATAAACTGAATTCCATTTGCTTTGGGAAAACGATTCTCTGTTCAAACTATTATTTTTGCCAAAACTTTCAATTCACTATCGCAACGAACTATAGGGGGCGTTGTTGTATGAGACGAATACCTGAGATTTCTATATAAACAGTCTGTTCCAGACGCAACTGCGTGAACGCAGACGCAGTGATTATTTATTATATTATTTATTTTATATATTTCTTACATTATTCTTTTGTTGGCAACATGTATATATTCTTTGTGTACATTTGTGATAGTAAAAGAGTTTGTTCTATAAGATACTTGTTTAGTGTTGATTGTAATTAGAAAACATTTACGTTTACAACCAACACACAGTCATTCAGTTGCTCTGGAGACGTCTTTAATGTAGCGTGTAGCATTGTAGCGCTCCTCCTTTATTCTGGCTTATTAAAATTAAAAAAGAAAAAGTCTGATTTTTTTTATGCAAATGAAAACAAAATGGTATCTCTTTTTTTAGAGAAGGAACATCCAAAGCACATCGGAAAAATATTTGTAAATTAAGAGAGAAAGAAAATATGTATCTTCTTATTTGAGTTAAAAACTATTGCCTGCGTAACCGTTTTAGTAAATTAATGATATAACATGAAAGGCCTATTTAAACTTTAAATTACATAGTTTTATGAATCATATTACTTCAAACTTTAAAATATGCAAAAAGTATACATAAGCCCATAATTTTATATCGTTTCATTTTGCAAAAAAAGTTTTTTGACAACAATTTTTATCAAAAAATTTCAAGTTTCACTAAAAATCATTATTTATAAACTGAAAAACGCAAAATAAAGAATGCTTACGAAAAAAAAGCGATACTGAAAATTCCTCAAATTAAAATAAAAATTTTTTTTATTTTTTTAAATTCTTAATCGGACGTCGAAAACCATTCTATAGAGAACTATTTTACAAGTAAATTATTTATAAGTAAATTTTTATTATAAAAATCATAACACTTACCTGATATATAAATCCGGAGAATTCCAAAATGATAAGTTCTTCGTTTGAAAACCTTATTCTCAAATAATATATACATAGATTATCCCTTAATTACTTTAGGATTAAATACCACACAATGAAATTTCATAATTGCGAGATCTCGATATGAATTTCGATATGTAACTTAACAGAATAGCTGAATTCTAGCTGAAATTTATCATTAAAAACTAAAAAATACTTACCAAGAAAACGATAAAAATTTATTAATAATCAACGCAAATGATACTATTTCAAGTAATTCGGATTATTCTTTACTGTTGCATTTCGAATTATATAGATACAGAAATATATACTATTCTATAAGGAATATTCTATAACTATTACAGTTCTGCACGTTCTTAAATCACAGTTATTCACTGGAATGAAATAAGCAATGTTGACTCCATTTCAATTTGTAATGAATTGAAGACAAAAAAATGTTTTTACCGTAATGTAACAACATGCGATCACGAAATCGGAAGTTATGTTGTTGATAAAAGAAAGGTAAAAACTATTGAGAAATTGTTCTTTAAATGTTGGGCTACGCATTCTATATGAGAAAGATTTACCAATGTTCTGAGTCATTTTTTCAAGTTTTTGAGCCTTTTCTTTAAGTAAATTTTGCTTTTTATTTGCTGCTGTAAATGGCTTCCTAATCTGCTAATGATTCTGATCAAACAAAGTGTAAACTTAATAAATAAAAGCCAGAAAATAACTTATCTGCTTGAGGGCGTATTCATGCGTTGCGATCGATTTCAAAAAAAGAAGGGGAGTTTTTTATAGCATATTTGGCTACCTCATACTATAGAGTATATGTGGATAAAATTAATGAAAAGTCTTCACTAATTTTTAACAACTAACAACTAGTGGAAAGAAATTCTTACAAAAAGCGAAAAGATCTCAATCCATATAGCATGTCGTGCACTGCCATTTTCACCATCGTTTTTATGTATTGATTCATAATTATTTTTGGCTGGAAAAAATTAAAATATAGCTTACGAATAAAAACCAGAAAATTATTTTATAGCCTATCCTTTCCTTCCAGGGAATATAAAGGGTTAAAAATGTGACTTAACTTAGACCTCCTTAATTGAACCTACGCAGAGACAATTTTATGAATTATTTGTTATACACATTTTGTAAAAAGACATTTTTTAACAAATTGATGTCCTTTTAAGTGCAATATTCTTCAACATGATGAAATTCATTTTATTAATCCAAAACTAATAAATTTTATAAAATTTTAGATAATAAATATGAGATAATTGAAAATTTAAATTCTTCAGGCTATTTAAGAAAAAAGTGATTTTCAGATTTATCATTTTAAGTTCAAGAAAGGTTATTGCAGTCCTCTTGAAAATTGAGATAAAAATAAAAACCATTTTTTACACATTTTAGTTTTCCAAATTTATCAAATTAAACACAACTCCATTTAAAGTTTCTGCACATTTCTACATTTTATTTGTCATAAATAAAATAAATTCATACTTCAATTTACAAGTTTAACATACTCAATACCCCATGAACATAAACTTTAAACCCCTAATTAAAACCATTTAATTAACACAAAAACCATTAAATTACCTATTATGCTCAAATACATTTTCAAGTTTTTTTTCGTTCTGTACAAGCAATATAGTTTATACATTCGAGAATAAACATTATTAAAATATTTTAACAAAGAAATTTATTTTGTAACGAAAACATTTATTAAACAAATTTATTATTTGAAGTAATTAACTAACGAAAAACGCAAATTTAATTTTAAGACATGGAAAATAGAATGATGGTATTGATTCCCTTAAAGAAAGTTATTCAATTAAGTTATTAAAAGCGAACCCAAAAATATCATTTTCCTTCTTGCTATTTATTTAGGTTATATCCTCATGGGGGAATTTAACAACTAATTAAATCATATTTAAAAAAATTCATACAAAACGCTAAATAAAACCGATAAAATTGTCGTCATCTTAACTCTGGTTAATTATTTTTTGAGATCAATTTATCTGAAAACTATTTTCTAAGTTAAATAAAAAACATTAAAAAGTCTAATGATGTAAAGAAAAGTGTAATCATAAATGATTAAGACGAAATCCATAAACTGTTCATTTAAAAATTATTCTGAAAGTGTAAATATAAATTAAGTTCCTTCTTTTTTAATTTATATCAATAAATTTAATTAATTTTTTTAGGATAAACTTACGTTTTCTATCTTTTGCAAAAGAAAAAAGGGAAAAAAGTTTTAATTGATAAATATGTAAATATAATAAACGTGAAAAGTAACTTTCAAGGAGTAGAGACTTCGGCATCTTAAAAAAATTTTATTTGAAATTACCTTAAAAAATAACCAAAATAATTAATTAAATTTCAAGCACTTTTTGAAGTTTCCTGAAATTGGAAAATTGGATATAGCCTTTACAAATTTTATAATTAAATTTTTTTACAGGCAGATTGAATTTCAATACCAAAACTTTAAAAGCAATTTTAAAAAGTTTAGTGGCAAAATTTATAAAATAGGTTTCTACAATGCAACTTAATTCGTTTTTATCATTTAAAAAATGTGAATTTGGCAATAAATAAGGAGAAGGTTTAAACTTGAAGTTTTAGTAAGACAACCAGTTAAACTCTGTTACTTTTAGATGAGATACTCAGATCTGTTACTTTTAGATGGATACAAGGATACAATTAAGGCTCTTATACTATGAGAGCTGAACTATCCGCCATGTTGGAGCAGACAAGTTCGCAAGTTACGTCATGTTAGTATTAACTTGAGAGTTTGAAGGCTATTTGGATACGTAAAATTATTGATATAGGTGGTAGTGCGGCGGTAAATGTACAAACAGTTCAAAAAAGGCTTTCGGATGTACAGATTTCCTTCAAATTTGCAAAGAAACAAGAAATGGATAATAAATTGCAGAAGATACAACTTGCAGCCTGGAAGTGGAGCTCGCTTATGGGAGGTAAATACTTATTTATTTATAGTTTATAAGATTTATTTACTAATACATGTAGTATATAAACGATATTAAGTTGCAAGAATTTGTTTTTAAATGCTTGTTTTCGTCTATTTTCTTTAAAAAAAATAAGTGTATAATTTTCAGGATTACTTAAATTGTATAGTTTTAACTATGTACCAAATATAGGAATTTTCAATGAAAACTGCATTTATTAAGTACATATTTATTTTAAATATGAATTTTAAACAACATTGATAGATTTTTTAAAATTTTAAATGCTCAATAACACACATAAGCAAAGGCAAGAGATTTGCTGAATAAGTATTCGCCAAACTTATTTCAGAATTGCCAAGTTTTGTAGTTCTTCATTATTGTAGGAAAATCTTTTATTCCGAAATGAATGATAAGTTGGCCTCTCTAATCCAGGGACTCTAGATACAATATCCTCTAGGCACGTAAATCCTCGTGATGCTAGTTTTCTTATTTTCGACAAATAATATAGAGTGTTTTGTAATCATCGCTATTAATGTAAATTTTTAAAATACTTTAAATGGACGTCTAATTTATGTACAGTCCGCAAAAAAAAAAACGAATCACCCTGAATAACTTTCGCTGTAATGATCGGATTTTCACGAACAAAGTGTCAATCTTAATGGTTTCTGGGGGTGACCTCAAATATGCCAATTAATTAGTTCTAACTATTAATTAAGTTACGAAATCAGACACAAAAACGTACTTTCTCTGAATAAACATATATTTTTTTTTACATATTTGGATTTCTGACCTTCAAAATATAGGGGGTAGCCGCAATCTGGGAAATATGGTCCCCATAGTTTGGTCAGGAGAGCGATCCAAAGTTCGTACCCCTTAATGTTAATTTCGCTTTTTGCGTTTTCAGTCATATTTTCAAAACTAATGAAGCAATTCAAAAAAAATTGCACCCACTCATAAAACTCATTTACCCAAAGATAATTTCATGCAAAAAATAATTTTTAATAATTATTTATTATTTTTTATTATTTAATTAAAGTGAGGATGAAAAAATATTGAATTATAAGGTATGAATTTTTTTATACCATATTAATCTACATATTTTTCAATTGAAAAATCTAAAGTTTCAACTGTTTTTATTTATTAGAAGCTGAGAAAAATTAAAATTAATTATTTTTAAAAAAATAATTTGGCGACAATAAAGAAATAACTAATTGGGGCGATTAATATTAAAATGTGATAAACTTGGGAGGAACTTGACTTCGCGCGCGTAGCGTAAAATTTCATTCATATTTTTTTCGCTAATAATCGTTTGCTAATCTTTTTATTTTTATTTCTTTCACACTATAAAATACGATGTTTCTTTTTTAGTCATTTAATAATTTATTTGCAATTTAGTAAAGAATTTTGAATAAAAAACACTTTATTCAACAAATGTCTAGTTTTAAAAAAGCGTGCTTCTGATAGAATACACCAGATTGTGCTTATTTAATGTGATTATTTTTTATTTTTTTTATTTTGTTTTTCAATAACTGATACAATTTCAATAATATACATACGTATGCATAGATTTGGAATAATATATTTATCAATTTCTTGAATATATATTTTATAAATATTAATAAAAATACGTAGTCAACATTTTTAAACATCTCTCACAACATCGCAAATTTCTCAACATCTTATAGGGTAAACTAAACAATGAAGGAACACTTAAGCTTAGCTTGCCTTTAAAAAAAATTCATAAAAATTTCAAAATTTGTAATTTTAGCTAAATGATGGTTTCGACATATTTGTTATTAAATGCAAATTATGTAAAAAAAGTTAGATAACTTACATAATATTGTTTTAAGCTTTTGGTGGTTTAAATAATAAGTAGTAAGATGACCAAGTGAAGGAACAGTTCTTACCAGTGAATAAACACTAAATTTTCCAGAGAATGAACACTTAATTTTGATAATGTTTGATGCTCGTTAGGAATCCATAGGCCACACAAATGTCTAAAAACAAGATTTTTCTTGGAATTACGACATATAACCATAGTTAATGTGGAAAATTTTACTTTTTTTTCAGTCATGGAATGGAAAGTAAAATATGTTTGAATACATAATTTTAAAAAAATGTTTTTCATTTTTTTCTCACAGTTTAATAGTCCGTTCTAAATTATGAATGTTTATCATTGTGTAATCTGATGATGTTTTTATTATTATTATAATTCGATCATTTTTTTGTTTAATCTTTTCCTCATATTTTTTAAGCTTTTTTTTAAATCTTTTTAAGTATTTTTTTTCTCTTCGTCATGAGTAATTTATTTCTTTTTCTTTTGATTTAACCTTCCTCTTTTTTCCAAATTTTTGGCCAATGTAAATGTATCTTCGAAATTTCTTTTGATTTTCCAGTTCCATTTCCAGAATTCCTCACTGGATAATAAATGAGAAAAAGGAGTTTCGAAGTTTGAGTAAAACCCATCTCTCATTGACTTATATCTAGTAGTTACTTATGAAACCAATCGTTTTTGCAACTAACAATGCCTCAAGAGGACTTATCTCAAAATCGGTTTTCAAGATACTTTCATTATTAATGTTAGTTGTCTCAGCTTCAGAGCCAAAATTTGATTATACAATTGTTCTTTTTGAAATAAATTCTTCAATATTGAGAAAAGCGCAGGCTATTGGATATTTGGGAGATTAAACTTTTCTGTCAATGTTCCTTTAAAAATTTGCAACATAACTTGTGAGATTTCCTTCTCAAGCTTCTGAAGAAATAGCGCATCGTTACTCTCGAAGCATGTGTTTTGTTGATAAGTTGTCTTGCTCATTAACTCTTGGTGTCTGTTTTGCATGCATTTGTTACAGTCAACGTTTTCTACATCGAATGAAAAAATATCGCATTTCATAAAAGCATTTTAACTTCATCAGTTGATGCCTCAAATCTTATTTAAAAATGGATGTAAAATTTTCTAGACATATTGTTTTACAATTCTTTTGTTTTCAAGATCTAACGAGATTTCCAAGAATTACGTAGAAAACTAAACCAGAAAATTTGTTTTGATGAACAAAACTTGCTCAGTTTCAAATTGATATGAGATTTATACCTATCCAGAACAAGCAAAATAGGGAATTTGATAGCATTTTTAATTAGCCATGGGTAGAAACATTTGCAATATATTTGTAAAATGTTGCTGCGATCATCGTTTCATTTCATGAATCACTTTTTCCAATGAAATATATAGCAGGGACTGATTCTGTAATATCTCAAAGAATTCTTCAGTAAGGAAAAACTACCAAGGGAGGTACTTTTTCTTTCCTGGGTACTTTGGAATATAAATCCTTATAATTTTTAGGGAGAAAAATTTTTCCCGTTTAAGGGCAGTATTCAACTCTTGCTTCGTCCGCATTGTAAATGCAATCACTTTCTAAAAGGATGCCAGGGCTACTTCCCTCTTAAAGATTCTTCTAAAGTTCTTAAAATCAGTATTTCGAATTTTATTCTCTAAGGGAAGTTTTCCTTTTTGAAATTATCTTTGCATTGCCCTGAGTTATCGTTGGATGTCACCTTGAAAAAAACTTCACCCATTTTTTACCTGGATGATTGTCTTTAAATGGATTTTTCCTACTAGCTCCCGTCAAGACATTAAAGACCGCAATAAGATAAAAATTTAGCTAATTATTGGCACAAAAGCCTGCAAAGAAATTTTCCATTCAAGCTTTTATTATTATATTTAGTCAGTAAACATAGTTTATTAAGGTGTCTAAGGTATGATGTAATAACTAATCACTATATTTATAAAGATAATAAATAATATAAATTTTAATTGTAAACGGAATTTTTTGATGTCCTTAAATTAAAATGTTAAGGCTTGTAGCAAAAAAAAAAAAAAATTTACTGCATTGATTTTTTTTACAAAGTAGTGAATTATTATTTTTTCAATCTAAGAACCTGTGCCTATAACTTATGTAAAACTTATTTTAATATAGAGTGAAATATTTTAATATGTTGTGTAACTAAATGGATAATCCCAAGAAACTGAATCGAAAATATAATAACGTCAATGATTTAAAAAAATAATGGATGATAATAAAAATAGACATGTTTTGAGCGTCCAATAATAAAAGTTACAAGTTATTCAAGCCTGACAAGTCTTGAGAATGGGCGATTATATTTGAACGCTCGAAACATGTTGACTTTTGTTTCCCTCTTCATATGTTTTGAAGCCAGTTGAGTTTTTATCGTCAATTATACTGTTTTACATTTGGGTCTTGATCATTATTTTGATAAGGATTTTACACTCGTTAAAGTATACATATGCATTTTAATATTTTAACAGGATTTATGTGGTCTTTAAAAGCGTAAGAGAATCCATATTGTAAAAGTTATATTTAACTTAAAAGTTAAAATTTTGAGACCTGATATTTTGAGTTAATGAAATTAAATATTTTATCTTTTAAGTTTTTGTGCCCCCATTTCAGTATCTTAAAGATCTTACGAGCTATGTTTAAAAAGAAAGTATCAGATATATATAAGAAAACAAATTAATCATAGTAGCAGTATTTGGTGGTAAATGTAGCGTATCTTAATTGAAGAATATGCCGTGGGACATTTTATGGTCAATTTGCGAACGTAAGTTTCACAATGTAACGAAACATGAGGATGCTATTTGCTCATTTTTATCCAAAGAAAACCATGTAACCTAACTATCTAGCAGAATGAAGTGATTTTTTAAACAATGAATCATACAATGTGCAACATATCATTTCAATATCTTATTCTTAAACATAACATATTTCAATGTTTTTAAAATGGCACTAAACATTCAGCAATTCCTTGAATTATAGAAAAAAGAAATCTCGTAAATTATATAAAACCTTGTGAATTTGCATTAGAATTACTAAACAATTTTTTTCTTTTTTTAAAACTTTCTTGCATATAAGACTCGATTAAAGCTGTAAAAATGATTATCCCTAAAATTTTTTATATAGCTATAATAAGTTATGTTAATTTAATTTTAGTATGAAATCCTCGAATAAATGTAGCAAAAACAGCATAATCTATATAATATCAAATAAAAAGTTCATGTATTTAAATTCTAGAAACTTAGAAAATCATAAATAATTTATAAATCGATACAAATTTTCTTTTCAAAGGGGATTTAAAAAAAATTTTTTTTTTTTTGCTTTTTGGACAGAAATCAGCTTAAAAATTGTCTATTGCCTAGAAACTTCGAGATATTTACTGTTAACAATTAATTAAACCTCTCCCAGCAATCACAAACATTATTTCAATTTTTTTTATAGTCAGAGCGTGGTTGCCTAGCAACCTAGTAAAATGAAGCATTCCTCTTTTGAATTAGTCAATGGGTTATCTTAAAATATTAATTTGCACAGGCGACTTTTTTTGGCGGTTTTCTGGACTATCGCCAAATATATAAACCTTTATTGCTACCCAATTTACCACCCAATTTTTTTAAAATTTTGTCTACCCCCCCTAATTCAAGTGTCTAGATTCCAAATATGTAAAAAAAAATATATGTTTATTCAGAGAAAGTACGTTTTTGTGTCTGATTTCGTAACTTAATTAATAGTTAGCACTAATTAATTAGCATATTTGAGGTCACCCCCAGGAACCATTAAGATTGACACTTAGTTCGTGAAAATCCGATCATTAGAACGAAAGTTATTCAGGGTGATTCGTTTTTTTTTGCGGACTGTACATATAAAGAACGCTAATTAATATAACAGCAAGAAAAAATGCTATTAAGATTTGATGAGTCATCATTGTGGAAGGAGGGAGAAAAAATCTAAATTTGATCGTATAGTGGTCAAAATTTGAAGGCCTTATTGATAATCTTATTTCACTTCTCTTCAATTTTCTTCAAGTATGATTTAATACACGTAATATCGTCTTTATCAACAGCTATTCATCAAATTTTTATGATACTTTTGTTTTATCCTCACTTAAAAATTAATCTGAGAATTTTCATGCAGATATAATTTTTATTTCAATTTTGGCAAGCATTCTAAAAATACTCATTTAGTTTGGTAATTAAAATAACCCAGAATAAAAGCTTAAGGAAAAAAAGTTAAATATCGACAATTTAGTGCGTTTTAAAATATTCATTTGAAGAAATTATTTATGTATAGATGTAATAAAATTGCTTTTCAATTCAATTATTTGTACACTGTTGCTTGTTGTAGATACAATTGTGTGTACACGTCAAAACTAACATAGAATTTTTATCCAACTCATGAAGCTCCAATCAGCAACGACACATTTTTCAAGAAACTTTCTATTTTTACGAACAAAATATTCACATTTTGCAAATAAAACTTGTTACTTTTTTCGAACCCTTCTCACAAAATGAAGGGAAAAAATAAAGCACGTGTAAATCGTTTTGTTTGCACAGTCTGGCTCAGAAACTATCAACCGAAAAGTCAAACAGTTAACTCAATTCGTTTCATTTTTTAAAGAATATTACCCTGTAGAAACTATGGAAGTTCATTGCTCCTGGAATGTCTTTCGGAGATTGTGATGAGAGTTAATACGCGAAGTGATAAGGCGAGGAGATTTTCATCGCCAAGATGTCTTCCTGAAGACAATCGAAATGATGGAGCCAACAACTCAAGGGGATATTCCTTGTCTAAAAGAGTGTCAACGACCCCTATAACCATCATGATGACAGGGGGGAGGTTTGACACTTTGCAATATAGCATTTTAATTACTTTCAATGGCATGGCATTTATTTGTCCTCTAAACATTATTTTTTCCTAGTATGATTCATTTATTTTTGAAATAATAAATTTAATTTATTTCACAATAATTTTACCTATCATGTTTTAAAAATTTCGAGACAAGGATAATTAGATTAATTAAGCAATTAAAAAATCGGGAATACGAGTTATTGAAAAATTAATGACTTCTGTTTAAAGTTATTAATAGAGATTTACCAATGCACATGACTTAGCCAAGAACATGACTGTTTCAAGTCTTAATTTCAAAATCCTACTTTCGGGTTTTCTAAATGCGATTTTTCTCATTATGACAGGTGCGTTTAAATTTATCTTCATGAAAATAGATTATAATTATTTCATAATAATTTTAGCAATCATTTTCTTTTTGAAAATTAACATCAATAAATAATCAAATGTCATTCATGGAACTAGACAGAGGGGGGGGGGAATTAAACCTACCATGTCGATGATTATTGATTAATTGAAATTCTAAAGTAAAATATTGAAATTTTCAGTTATTGAAAATGTATAACTTTTAATCTTCCAGCTGGTACGCCTTTCGTTTAAACGCAAAATTTTGAATGCATATCCTTAATACACTATTGAAAAATGTGAAGTTATATAAGTGTAAATATTATTATAACTAGCTTTAGGTTGCTAACTACAATTGGAAATTTATAACTCAAGAAGAAATGAAGTGATTTAGCATAACCTGTAAGAAACGTCATGCGTGTGTGGAATCTGATTAACACCTGGTTGATTCTACGATGACGGCAATATTGCAGGTATCCAATTAATTTTTCTTTAAAAAATGCTTTTTGAGAAGAAGAAAAACTAAGTTTAAACAAAAATCATCAGAACAATATGTAATGACTGACCATAGATTTATTGAAATGATTACAAAATAAGAAGATATGAAAAAGTGTCGAAATTTTTACTAAACTGCTCAACATTTGCAGAGATAAAGTGTAAAAATTAATCTAGAAGTGAGAAGATAATTGAAATTTGAATGTAGAAAAGAAAAAACTTGCTTCATAGTTATTTCATTGCAGAACTGAAATCAGATCAAATGTTTACTCTAAGCATATGAATTTGGAGCAATACCACCACGAACTTCAGGGAGCAAATATCAACTTTCACAGGATTCACTGTACATTTTCAGAACAAGGATTGATTAATTTATTTATTTTATACGCGGTTACTTATTATTTTCCATTGAAGTTTCTACCAGAAAGATAACATTTGTTTTCCTTCCTTCTTGCTTGTTCACAGTTATTTCATTGTAGAACTGAAATCAGATCAAATGTTTACTCTAAGCATATGAATTTGGAGCAATACCACCACGAACTTCAGGGAGCAAATATCAACTTTCACAGGATTCACTGTACATTTTCAGAACAAGGATTGATTAATTTATATCTCTTATACACGGTTACTTATTATTTTCCATTGAAGTTTTTACCAGAAAGATAACATTTATTTTCCTTCCTTCAAAAGGTTCATTTTTCCTGTTTTTGTGTTTATGATATAGAAATAAAAGCGGTATGTTGCAAAATAACTATCCTTGGGGATTAAACAAAAGCACTTCTCTCAAATTTCTTTTATAGAGAAGTCCGTCAATTAACTTTCTCGAGTAAAAAAAAAACTAAAAGCCTTTGTAGACTTCGCCCACTGGTTTCTTTTCCGTGACTTGGGAAATCAAAACATGAAAAGATAACATTAGAGGGGAAATGCGGTTGCATTAAGGAAAGAAATTGTTGCTCAGGGGGAGGATGAACTTGAAACAATTTCCGAAACATTAGCATTAATGTGAGCTTGCTCAGAGCGATTTCGGTGAAAAGAAATATAGTTTTACAACTTCCATTTATTCTAAAAATACATATAACGATTATTGCTACTATATTATTCACAAATTTTTCTGGCTTTTAGTATTATTAGAGTCCGGAAAAAACTCACCGGAGCATCGAATATACATGTTTTTCTTAACATCTTAATCTTATTTATCGAGCAAAAATATTTTTTCAGTTAAGTTTGTTTTTCGAGTTTGCTTGAGTAAATATGTCGGGGAAAATATCTTAGTTGCTAAACAGTTGTGGAATCCAAAAAACTTTATTTCTTATTTGTGGGTTATAGGTTTTTCTTCGGAAAATAAGAAATATATTACTGTAATACAATTATAAGAATATAAAACACAAGAATTATAAAATGCGTAGCATAAAAGATAAGTTGAAAACATAAATTTTAATATGCTGTTAAAAAAACTCACTTTCAGTAATATACTTCTTTAAAAAAAGCTTGATAAGTTAAAAGCGAACTAAATGTTTTACGCTGTATATATATAATACAAAATAAATATTTAAAATTTATTTCAACAATTGTAAAATAATTGTTTTGAGACGAATTTTTATAATATCACAAATACGAAATAAGAATTTGAGGGACAACAACTGTTTGCATGAAATTTCAAAAAAGCTGCCTTCAGCGCACTTTAAAATTGTAATCGAAAAAATATATTTAGGCACAAACACTTTATCCCAATATAATCGGAAAGTCATTCCTTAATCCATGAACAAAAAAAAAGGTATTTTTCTGTCTTCTGGGCACAAGCGAAAAGTCGCCAAAAAAAATAGATCTCCGCCAACATTTTTAAATGCATAAAAATTAAAAAAGAATAGTTGGATTTCCTTAGCCCCGGTGAACAGAAGAGTAGCCAAGAGAGAGTTTTTTCCTTGGTTTTTTTTCCGCCGTATTATTTTTTTCAGTGCTGGTATATTTTAACGGCACAAGTAAATTTTCCGATTTTATATATTTATTTTTTATTGTTTTTATGATTTATTTATTCGAATACAAGCAAAAAAATAATTTAAAAAACAGTGTAGTTCACTGTATATTTGTTGGCAACTTTATCGCCAGAATCGGCGAAATGGATACGCACCATTTTATTGTTATAAATAACTAATGATACTTATCCATTAACTGGGTAATCAGACGAAGGTAAGCGAAAATCATCAAGCTTCGACATCAATGGATCAATGCATCAACCGGCTACATATTTTTATCTGATGAATATTTATTTTTATTACGGTTAATTCACACTAATAGAATAAAACACGTAGATAAGAAGAACAAAGTGAAAAAAATTAATTTACACAGTTATAAGTTACGTTCACAGCATGAAGTTATAAACTTCTTTAACGATAACTGAATATAACTTTTTATTCCAGGACACCTACCTAAAGCATTTTAGAGAAATTAAATAAAGCATTTTAGCCTGAAAGAGATTTTTCTACTGTTTAATGGGTAAGTAAAATAAGTTTTTAACATTAAGTTTGTGCAAATAATAAACTTTAATCGTAAACACTATTAATGGCATACATTTTATTTCCTAATGAAAGTTTCTTTAGGTAAGCATTAAAAATATATGCCATACTATGTCCCTAATGGTTTAATTTAGGTAAAATCCTAGAATAGCCCACCTCTTGGTGCGTTTTTGAAATCATGCCAAGTTGGAGATTATTACTGGGATCAACGTTACTTTTTGATTATTAAAAACAAAAACAATTTAAATTATTGTACATTTACTAAAATATTTTTAAACGGAATAAAAAATAACATTACCTTTACCCTGATGGTTCATCGTTTGACACCGGAGAGTACGTCCTTATGACCTCCCAAATGAAAGCGCTGTAGATAAACATCATGCGCAAACACATTCAATCCACGCTCTCAACATCTCCATTCAAAATTATCCACCGTATCCTTTCTCTCAATCAAACTCATTTGTTTTCCACATTTAGGGCATTCATACGTTTTCGAAATTAAATTTTGATACATACACTATTCAATCATCGACCTCTTGCATTCAATAGTTAAAAATTCACTCGTCCATTCGCATGCCATTTTCTACCGATACCGCACAGAAAAAGGATTAAAAAATGATATAATAACGGTAATAAATGATATAACGAATAAAAAATGAAATAATAACGGTCATTCTAACAGCAAGAGATCAGAAGCATAAACTTTCAAAAAAATAAACCCTTTTACCTCTTTTCTAACGAAATCCAACGTTCGCATAGGTATACATATCAAAAAACTAATCAGGTTTAAAAATTTTGGGGGCGTGATCTGACGTTCAAAATAATCTCCCCGAATCTTCCGAAAACCTAGTTTAGTCAGATTTCAAAAACTTGCTTGGCGAGATTTAAAAAAATCGCCACGGGATGGGCTATTCTAGGATTCACCCAGTTTAACTATATTTTGAGATTTCCTTTGGAATATCGCCAAGTTGAAAGCCTGGTTGAGGGATGTTGTTTTACTTATGGCAACCTGCAAAGATAATCTCTAAATAAGGTTTTAATTATGTTTTGTTTTCGGTACCATTTTATTTTACTGGGCATTGCACGTATATACAATTTACTTCAAAAATTGACAATTTTTGACAAAAGGCACCTACAAATAGATTTTTTATCCAAGAAATATTCTTGTAAATCAAGAAAATCTACTAAAACTACAAAAAGTCATGTTTAGCTTATTACTACGAAAAACATATACCAAACTCAGCATGAATAAAATATTATCGTTATTAACAAATGAATAACTAGTCACTATCTACATCAGAATCATTATCTTGCATTGCTCTTCTCCCATAAGCTTCAGCTTCATCGAAAATTTCTTGTGGAACAAGTACGTGCTGGCGTTTAGAAATATCGCCAACCCAACTAAGTTCAAGTTCAAAATCTTTATCCTTAATCTCATCATGTACCAAACATATTATCCTTGCAGCTTCTTTAATAAGTTGTACACAAGTCATATTTTTTATATCACCCAGATTTTCTATCTCCGTTTTCGCCGCTTGCTTAGCTTTACCTATTGCACAACCGAAATAACCCCACGAAGTGCCAGATGGTTCAATGCAAAATAACTGAGGCCCACAATGGTCGTGAGATCCCATCATTACACTACAACCAAATGGTCGTAAACCACTAAATAAAGTATAGGCTTGCACATGCATAGCCACACGGAATTTAAGATGATGTAGAGGAATATCAACATTATATGTAGATTTATAATGTGTAACTTCTGATTTGGCAACTTTTACGATTCGTCTTGCATCTGTAATCATTCCAGCGACAGCTATACCAACGTGCTTTCCTACGGTAAAGATCCTTTTGTAGGCTCCAGGTTCCCATAACTTCGAAGTCACAAGCTTCTCAACTGCAAAAACTACGCCATCTTTTCCTCGTAAGCCTATAACAGTTCCGCTTCTTTCAACTGCTTTTTCAGAATACTCTATTTGAAATATACGGCCATCTGGGGAAAATTGAGAGGTAAAAAAATCGTATCCACTACCAATTGATGTCATTTTCGATTAAATAGGATATTTTCTTTAAGAGCAATAATGGAATATTATAAACGTTAAAGTTATGGCGGGAGAAATGACATTTGTTTATTTCACAAAATAAATTCACGTTTGACATCAGCAGTGGCATGGCTGAACTAAATCACTAATTTATATCAACAAGTTCAGCTTGTGTAATGAATATAGTTTAAATGAGATTGAAAGCAATAACGTGACGTCACGAAATGATGAGGCGATGACGTGAAATTATATGCTTTTGCTGTTTGCTGTTGATGAGTACCAGATTACTTGTTTTGTAAATAAGAATTCCTTAATTTTTACTTGTTATCATCATATTAATAAGCAGATTAGAGAAGAAAATAAATCACATGTAATCTAAAGATATTTTTGAAATGTTTTCGATCGACTGTAGTTTATATATANTTTGTAATGAGAGCGCAAACCTGCATGTGTAACAATAAATAAGTAAATAAATAAATGCTTGGTATAACTTGAAATTGTGATGGCATTGTCTTCGGGTCATCCTCAGCGATGTTTCCCAGACAGTCACCAATAGCCCATTTTGCAGCTCTAGTACGACGTAAATGAACTACAACAACAATATATATATATATATATATCGTAATAATAATTAGAACAAATAATTTAAGCTGAATATTGTATTTAATTCTTCCAACATAAGTATTGCGGTACTTCAAAACATTAAAGATTTACTTTAACTTTATTAATAAATAACTTTTGTTTACAACTTTGCTGAAAATAGATGAGCATAGCAGCAGCACATAAGAAGTTTTTGTGAGCTTTTGTATTTGAGTTTTGTGTGTTTTGTATTTTGTGAGTTTTTTAAAATGTATATACAGTTTTAATTTAAAAATTTACATTGATTTATATCCTTGCAAATTGTTAAATATGATGAATATTTTACATGCTTGCATTTTTCATCTTACAAAAAAAAGCATGAATAAATAAATAGCATTAATAATAATAATAATAATTTGAATGCAATCTTTGTTCAATTAAAATCACTCTTGAGACTACAACTACAAGAGAGTGTCCAAAATGTCAGTCATAATGAAAGTAAAAGTGACAGTTAAAATCAAAAAATACTAATGCAAGTTTAAAAAAATGCCAATTTGTTAAAATCACTCATTTCAATATCGGCCACATAAAGTTGTAATCTCTTACAAACTGTGCTATTCTGATTTATGCAAACATTCATAGTTAGACATTTACTTCAAGAAATCGAGGGGGGGGGGTTGCTTCTGAAGGTGAAACAAAAATTCTAAAAGAGAACAAAATGAACCTTAATGCTATGATAATACTGATAATTAATTTAATGATAGATAATACTGGTAATTAAAATTTAAAATTTTGTTAATTAAGCTCATGATCTCCTCTTTTAAGCTTATAGTTCTCTTAACGTATAGAATGCTGCATGAAAGTGCAAAATCCCTCTGTTAACATATTCAGTAAAAAATAGTTTCAAAATTTAACTTACTGACAATTAGTTAATTAAGTCAAATGGCAGTTTAAATTAAAATTGTCACAATAATAATGCACCTTTTTAATTTTTCTAAGCTCGAAATTAAAACTTTTTGTCAAAAATAATATATATTTAAAACTCGCTACCAAATATGAATATTTTTTTCTGAAGTAATTGGAACATGAGGGAAAATAATTAAAAAAAATAATTGAAATGTGTTAATTAATTTTTTATAAAATGTTTCAGCATAAATTCCTCTTTATGTAAATTAAAAAAAAGTAACAAACCTTAAAAACAAAGAAAGAAGATAACGACGTACTAAAACTTACTCTATGCACTTGTGAGAAACTAAAAAAGAAATAGTTTTTTTTCTTGGTTTTCTTTTTAAAATTTAATTTCTTTAATCCTTTGCCTTAGTGTGTCTCTCTTTTAAGCCAATTAGTCGCACTTCTAGATTTATTTTTATTTTTTGCTGATTTTGTTAAATTAAAGATCAATTCTAGAAGTGTTCTTCAACTGTTAACTACATGAATAAAAATTAAAATTGCAAAACTATGCGAATAAAAATTGAATTTCTAAAATCATGCTAAAGATGTTTTATAAATTTCATTTCTGTATTGAAGAGAGTGAAGTAAATAATTCAATTTAAGTTTTGATTTTTGGGGTGAAAATAATATATTACTTTTTTAAATAAACTGTCGGATAACATTAAACGTTTTTAAGTAATTACTAGGAGGCTTCGCCCCCTGCTCGCTGGCGCTCACCAACCTCCGGTACTGCTTTCGCAGTTCATTTCGGTTTGCTTCGCAATCCAATGCTCGCTTTGCTCGCTCATTGGATACGTTCTTAACGTCTAGTTTTTATATACTTTTTCGAATACTGAAGATCCGAAAACTTTTCACTGTAGAAAATTCTAAACCTGTACATTTCAATATTAATTTGAAATTGCAAACAGTTCACATATTTTTCTTAATCACACTATTCTAAATTTCAGTTGTTGAGAAAAGTAACTGTTGTAAGTTTTGTATTAAAGTCTTTACCAAAGGGCTAAAGCCATGTGTAGTAAAACAATATGAAATAGTAGTCTGCCACTGAACGCCGGATGTAAAGCATCGGCTTTGATGAAGATAATTTTGTATTTTTAATTCTCTGAAGAGCGCCACCTTAATAATATGGAATTTGTAAAATAAATGTATCTATTTTTGATTGTTGATGAAGCCCATCATTTTGTGTTTTCATCAGTGTTCAGAAGCGGAACAACTATAAGTTTTTTATTTAATCACAAAAATAGAAAATGCATAAAAAACAAAGAAAAGAGTAAGAAAATGAGTATAGTCATAGAAAAAGTAAAAATTGTAATATAGTATTTGTCAGTTAAAATAAAACTTTTTGCTTAAGTCATTGCTGACAATTCAAATTTCTCCGAGGCAATTCTAAAGTATAAATTAAGGTAGTATTAAGTTGAAGCACAATATTTTTAGTTTTGATGTCAACAATACAATTCAATTTTTCACCAAAACGATTGTTTCCATTGTTAAGTTCAATGTCAACAATTCAAATTTTTCTGAGGCAACTCTTAACCTCTAAATATTATTTTTTTTATGTACACATTTCTAAATGTCAGTATTCAACCACAAAACAACTTAAAGTCCTCAAATTTAGCATGAAGTTGTAAAATGTAATGAAAGAGGGTCATAGCAATAATGAAAGTAGAAGTAAAGTTAGTACTGTAAAATTAAAACAATATTTTTAATCAATGAGCCAAGTTCTTCAAGAAGCAGTTGTAGAAGTAGGTTGTTTATTTAAAACTTTTTATAGAATTTCTTTAAGAACACAATTGTTAATTTGGGCATTTGGCGATACAACACTTTTAGAATTGAAGGATTTGTTACGTCAAGCGCTCAGGTATCATAATTTTGATCTAGTTGCGCTTCTATGTCATTTTGATTTATGTTGCTAAGTTAACTTTCAAAAAATTCTATGGCTGGCAACAGCATTTTTATTTTTTAAGTTGTTTATTTTTATTTCTTTTAGAATTCGTTATTTTTTTAGCGAAATGTTTTTTAACCTAACAGAATTCTTTGCCGACTGTTTTCTCTATGAATGAAGAAAATAAAGTAAATATTTAACTGTTGTGAAAAGAATCTTATTTAGTTGTACAAAGTACTTCAGCCAAAATTTGGGAGCCACGTAAGAGAATTATATATATTAGATCAGAAACACATCATTAAAAGGCAGAATGCTTTGGTGTTTTCAAAACAAAGCAAACGTTGCCACCGGCGGAAAAGAAATACAGCCAAAATTTGGGAGCCACGTAAGAGAATTATATATAATAGATATTTCCTAAAATATTATTTTCAAAGTTAAAACAAGATATTTTATGAAAGCACTCCAACTTATGGCTTCATTGTATTGGTATTGAATTATTGACTGCACTTAATAAAAAAAAAGCAATTGAATCATTTATTTTAAATTACAATTAGTCACTTTTTTTTAGTTCCATTTATACAAATATTTGATATTGCCTAATTTAAATGTATGAGGATTTTAAATCTGAAATTACTTTTGCTCCTAAATCTATAAGTTTTTTTTAATCAAATATTTTTGAAATTTTTATTGAAATGCACACATGTTTAAAAACGTTATAAGAAACGTAAATGTTGCGACAAACTTCTTGGGAAGTTAGATCGCTTAATCAAGATTAACATTTCATTGGAAAACATGCCCAGAAATGTTGTCGTAAGCGGGTAGGGGCATTTTCTTATTAAGATCTGTCCAGAGGCACGCGAATAAACAGCTTATAATAGTGATGCGCCCCTAGCGGCATTTAACGACATTTCGAAGCATGAGTAACACTTATCCAATGTTAATCCTGATAATGTGCTTTTACTGACTTAGAAGTTAATCGCAACATTTACGCAGTCCTCTATTATATATAACGTAATTAAACTTGTGTATTTTAAAAAAATGGACTAAAATGTCATTTTAAAAAATTGCAGCTTGGAGAGGGAAACTGATTGCAGATTTGAAATAAACGATGTGCAAATGATCAAGATCCGTTAAAAAAATATATCATGCAACAGAAAGCAAAAAAAAATGGTTCTCAGTGATATCAGTGATTTTTAGTACATTGAAATTTCTTCAACTAGCTTTAGGAAAGTAGATTGTTATTTTTTCGATCTAGTATCTGCAGGGTTTTTTTCCCCACAATTCCATTAATTGTTAAATCTCAGGTCTCCAGCAGGCGTTGAAAATTTTAGTTATCGTAGATTTGCATCAATACAAGTAGAAATCTAATTCTCAGATACAACTTTACGTTCGAAAAGTTTCATACAGTTATATTCTCTTTGAGTGTGTAGTGGTAAATACTAAGGCTCCTATACTATCATCAATGTGTCTAATTCAGGAGCACTAGTAAATACAAATGCATTAAAATAACGACATTAGTTCGATTTTTGTCACCACTTTTTGAAACTTTCAAGAACAGCAGAAACTCTGTATTAATAATTGTTGTATCATAATAGGCATTACATATTTCCTAACTTTTAGAATTTCTTTAAATTTTTTAATCACTCTTAATCCAATAATAAATAAATTAGATCAATTATTTAAATTTTATAACATTTTATAAAAAGCATATATAAATATTTTATTCTTCTTTAACAATCAATGTAGCGTCGAGCGTTTTAATTTAATACAAATGTAAAACTAATTAATCTACTGTCATGATTAAATCGAACATCAAACTCCATTTTTAACTTTTTATTCCTTAAGTTACTTCATTTCTCTTACCATAAAAATTATTCAGTTGCAACATTATATTAATTCTTACGCTCTTTTTGGAGATTAACTAAAGTCAAATTATTTCAAATTTAATCTTAATTAACTGGGAAGTAGTCTTTGTTTTTGGTTATTTCATCTTTCGATAAATCTCCTACTATGGATCTCTTCCCATGCTCCTAACTGTCCGTTGGAAAAAATTCAATCACTTTTAATTTTGAATTTTTGGAGTTAGGACAGGGGGTTTCACCCCTTGGTCCGACCGTTCAATTTTTTCAAAAATCTTCTTACTGTTAGAATGTGCATCTCTTCAACCCCATAAGGGAGCATTCGTTTTTTTTTTCAAAAATTTTGATACCTTCATGGTCACGGTCATTATCTAATAATAATATTTCTGAAAAAATCAACAATTCTTTTTTCGAGTAATTTTGTTCAATTCTTTGGAATAAGTCCTTCCCTAAATTCCGCTAAAATCTTCACAAAAACTGCAATTAATTTACCTACATCATATAAACAGAAACATCTTCCAATATATAACTAAATGAATTAACTTCCTTCAAAAAACACATTAATCCGTTAGTTTTATCAACGAACTTAAAAATAAAGTAACTCAATAAAAACTTAGTTATTCATTTTGAATTCTTGTTATAAATCTATTTTAAAAGTTATGCTCTCTAAAAGAAGTTAAAAAATTAAAAATAAATGACAGCGCTCAGTGTATAGCAGGTTCATTGCACCTTACCATTGCACCTTACCATTGCACCTTACCTGCACCTTACAGTGCGCGAAACAAAAATCGAACAACGCTGAATAATGGTCGCTGGTCTAATGGTCGAATCTTCAAGTTCTAGGACTCAATATTAATGATTAGAGGATGATTGTGACCTCACATAAGCTAACTAATTAATACAGACGATATTTTAAATTACGAAATCAGACATAAAAACGTACTTTTTTCTGAATAACATACTTTTTTTCCAACGAATTCAGAGTTCCGACTCCCAAAGTATGGGGGGTATCCTCAATCTGTTTTGGTCAGAAAAGCGATCCAAAGTTTGGACCCATTAATGTTAATTTTACTTTTTACATATTTCACCATATCTCGAGAACTATTTAAGCGAATTGAAAAATGTTTGCACTTAAATATGAAATTCATTTTTACAAAGATAATCCATTGCAAAAAAATAAGATATTTAGTAAATATTTATTATTGTTTATTATTCTATTAAGAAAGTAAAAGTAGTAGTTTAGTAAAAATTTTAATTATAATATATGCATTTTTTCTACATTATTTTATAGTATATAAATTTACATGGCAAAATAAAGTTTGAGCGAAATGGGTCAAACAGTTCCTGAAAAATCAAGATGAATTAACGAAGTCGTGTATTTAAAATTCGACTTCTCATGAACTATTTTACCAATCTCGCTCAAATTTTGTATTTTGCCATGCAAAATTACATAGTTTGAAACGAAGTAAAATCTGTATACTTTACAATTTAAAATTTTTTCGACTATTATTAAATTAAATAATAAATATTAGCTAAAAGTTATTTTTGTTGAGAATTATCCTTCTTTAAAAGAATTTTATAATTGTGGGAGCAATAATTTTTCAATTCGCTTGAAAAGTTCTCGAGATATGGCAAAATATGCAAGAAGTAAAATTAGCATTTAGGAGTCCAAACTTTAGACCATTCTCCTGTCCAAACCATCCGGGCCATATTTCCTGAATTGAGGCAATCTGAATTCATTGAAAAAAGGCATGTTTATTCAGAGAAAGTATTTTTTTTTATTTCTTATTTCGTAATTTAAAATATCGTCTGCATTAATTAATTAATATATTTGGAGTCACCCGCTCGAACCATTAAGACTGTGTCCTAGAACATGTTGATCCGATCATTTGAATGAAAGTTAGTCAGAGTGGTTTATTTTTTAACGCACTGTACACTTCATATGTAGAAAAATGAATTTTGTTACTCATAAAGCAAAAAGATTTTACCTTCTCAAAAAGTATATTAGTTTTTAGAGATTTTTTCCTCTTAAAAACTATCATATATTCATTCAAAATTTTACTCTGAAGAGCTTAGCAATCAAATCTGTATAAGATATCACAATGTGTTCCTATAGCATCATTTTTTCCCATGTCATCATCATTCGTGAACTGCAAATATAACGAATCACAACTTAAGGAGGGACTGAAAACATTAAAGACTTTTTGACTGTCAGAAAAAACCGACCTTTTTGAAATCTAATTATAATATTAAAGCTCCAAGTCCTATGAGGAAATTAAACTGATTTTCTCGCTAGAGTTTCGAAAGGTTTCAATAGAGTTTCTGTTTTCTTCGCATATGAATTTTCAAAACCTAATCTGCAGACTTTTTGACTTCGCCTTTAAAAGGATTCCAAAATTATACAACAATGGCGGTGATTATGAAACACCTTGCATACTTTAGCTACATTGAAAATTTCAAGTAAACTTAAAGCAGACTATAGGACTAATGTGATTTTCTCAAACAAGCCTTTGGCTTGCTTTCTTTATGTCAAATAACAAATTCATTTAAATTATTTTTTCCATATAACCTAAAGAAGATACCTTTAAAAAAATTAAGATCAATACAAAGGAGATAGCTAAAATTAGAAATCTCTAATCCATAAAATATATCATTTTCTCTAAAGTTTTCGTTATTTATTTTCGCCAATCGACATTTCGTTATTTCGTTATCTATTACAGAAAAAGCGCTTTTTGATAAAACTATATATTTATTTATATACTGAAAAAAAAAACATTTTTATTCATTTAGTTTGTGATTCACTCCAGACAAAAAATAAATAAGAAAAAATTTAGAAGCATTTGCTTCTTATTTACTCTTAACCTCCGATTCCATTTTAATTATTTTTAATGCCAAAATCTTATTCTTATTTCCTATCCTTGACATCCGGTATGAGCCAGGAAGTAATAAAATGAAATCAAATAAAAGCATCCGTTTTTTCTTATTATTATCACAGAATAAAATGTTTTTGCCATTTTTATTTTATTACGGAAGAAAACTTTAAAGATAAAGATTAAAAATCATGCCAAAGAAAGATGACTTCAATAAGTCACGACCAAGATCGACTCATGAAGAAAAGAAATATTTGTCCAGGACATGAATGCTGAAATCAAACGATAATAAATAGTAAAAGAATCGTTTTGTTTCGGGTTGAGAAACGCAGACGAATTTTTCAAATTAAATGAAACGAGATTTTTATTACCTGAAAAATTTATAAATAAATTGAAAGTCTGGTACAAATTAGAAATGCTATAACTTAGCTATAAAAGATTCTAATAAAATATAATGTTCCAAAAAATTTCTAAAGATATTGCTTTAGAAAAAAAATACTTTTTTACAGCCTTAAACAAAATATGAACAATAATACAAGAATGAGAATTTTGGATAAAATGAAATGTTTTACAAAGTTCGGATAATAAAGAACCGTGATAAAAATATAAATCCAGATGTCTATTTAAAAAAAAAAACTTGAATATGCCCTCTAGCGGGGACGATATTTTCAGGCTTTTATTTACTAAGTTTTATTTACTTGCTAAGTTCAGTTCTTATAAGAATCATTGGTAGAGAACGCTTTTTTAGCAGCAAATAAGAAGCAAAATTTCCCTAAGGAAAACGCAGAGAACTTGAAAAGACGACCCAGAACGTTGGTAAATCATTCGGAGGCATTACGCGTCCAACATTTGAAGAACAATTTCTCAATAATTTCTTCCTTCCATTATCAGCAAACTTTCAACCGATAACTTCCGATTTCCTGATCACATGCTGTTAAAGATGTGTGTATTACGGTAAAATACATTTGTTTCGCTTCAATTCATTATAAATTAAAAGTAAGTTATTTCATTCCACATAGCTTACATCATTCCGATGAATAAATGTGATTTCAGAACGTTCAGAACTGCATTAAATATAGAATATTCTTTTTTACAGAATAGTATTTATTTCTGTATAATACGGAAAACAACAATAAAGAATAATCCAAATTGCCTAAAATAGTATCATTTGTGTTGATTATTAATAAAGTTTCATCATTTTCTTGGCAAGTATTTTTTAATTTCAACTACAATTCAGCTATCATGTTTTTAAGTTAAATAAGCTCATTGCTTTTAAGGTATTGGAATACATATCGAGATCTTACTACTATAAAATTTTATTGTGTGGTATGTCATTTTAAATTAATGAGGAGATTATCTATGCGTATATTTTTTGAGAATAAAATTGTCAAACTAAAAACATTTCAATTTGGAATTCTCCGGATTTATAAAGCACAGGTAAGTGTTATGATTTATATAATAATTAAAAATATATTTGGAAATAATTTTTGTCCAATTTGTTGATAATTCTTTACAGAATAATTTTCTACGTCTGATTAAGAACTTTAAGACTTAAGACATAAACAATATGAATTTTTTTTATTTCGATATAAGGAATTTTTAGAATTGTTTTTTTTATCGTAAGTATTCATTGTTTAGCATTTTTTAGTTTATAAAAAATTTTTAAAACTTCGAATTTTTTGAAAAAAATTATTGCCAAGAGACTTTTTTTGCAAAATTAAATGATGCAAAATTATGTGTTTCTGTATACTATTTGCATATTTTAAAGTTTGAAGTAATATGATTCAGAAAAGTACGGAATATGAGGTTTAAATAGACCTTTCATATTAGATCATTGAATTTGATAGAGCGATTTCACAGGCATTAGATTTTAACTCTCATAAGAAGATACATATTTTTTTCTGTTTATTTCCAAATATTTTTCCGATGTGTTTTGGGTGTTCCTTCGCTAAAATAAGAGATTCCATTTTGTGTTCGCTTGCATAAGAAAGAATATCAAGCATTTTTCTTTTTTAAATTTAATAAGACACAATAAAAAAGGAACGTTACCATGCTGCACTGAAGAAATCTCCAGTGCAACTGATGATCGTGCTGTTCTGCTAGAAGTCATTCGTCTCAATTAACAACGCCCCCTATAGGTCGGTGAGTTCGCAAATTGTTTTGTTCAGAGGTTTTTGTTTAGAGGTTTTTATTTTATGTGTGAACGAATAATGTTTACCATCGTTCTGCAATCACGTATTTGCTACTTATCTTTCAAATTTTATGTTTACTCTAATCACTATAGAAATGAAATGAAACAGATTTCAAATTTTATGTTTGCTCTAATCACTGTAGAAATGAAATAAAACAGATTGTGTACTTGAATAGTAGACACTCTACAATTCATAAGGTAACATCTCTGATATAATTTTGTCCATTTCCTTCAAATCCCAACATTACGATTCAACATTACGATTATATTTAAAAATCTTAAGTTAAGAGTTTTTTCTTTTCATTTCAAGAAAAAATATCGAATTAAAATCAGATGGCGTGATTTTATGATGCAAATATATAAATAAACAATAAAAACGATAATATAAATAAATAACAATAACAATATAGGTAAAAATAATAATATAAACATATAAATTTATCTTCCTGTGACAAAAGCAAATCGTCAACGATTGGACTCTGGAAATGTTGCATTTTGCTACGCTTTAAAAATGCTTCCCTCTGTTACGTGATCAAGCATTCGAGTTTAAATTTTTTAAATATTTCTCAATGATTTCTTTTATAAACAGTGTTCTCTCACGTTCTGTAAACATTGAATTAAATAAGAAAACTTCAATCTATTTATTTTTTTTTTAAATATTTACGTTTTAGATTTGAAGCAAAACATTGATCCATCAGTATGCTTTTAGTTAGAGTATGAAAAACTGAGTGAAAGTAGCAGAATAAAATATTTTGACGATAGTATTTTTAAGTGATAATATCACAGAGAAATAAATAGAAGAGTTTCCACTCTAATGCTAAAGCATCTATAATTCTAACGTGTTTCATTTTTCTTTTCTTTTTTTCCAATCTGACAAAAATGGTATCACTCTCTTTTCAAGCTGATTCAGCACTTAGCTGCGGCAAAATACTCAACTTACCTTAGCAGATTATTTTATCGTTTTCTTTTAATATATTTAATTGAAGTCCTAAAATTCTTTTTTAATCGTTTGGCAATTCACTTCATTTTAATTCTACATAATGATTGAATGGTTTCTATTTAAATATTTTATGTTTGTTAATGAAGACAAAATACAGTTTTTCTTAGCATTAAGAGTAAGTTAAGAGTTCATTTTTTTAACCCTCTCAATTCTTGTTTAATAAAAGTCATGTTTAATAAAATCAGATTGATCAGATAAAGTGAGAGGCAAGCATAATTCATTTTGCAGTGGCAAGCATAATTCATCAAAATGAAATCAAGTTAATTTCGGTTTAAAATTGAAAAGATATTTTACTGAAAACTAAAAGACTTTCGAACTAGAACAAAGGGAAATATTTTTATACCTGTTTAGAAAAAAGTAAGCATGATAGTAATACAACTTATAAACAATATTTTTACTAATAAAGTGTAATAAAACAATAAATTTAATGAAAATGAAAAGAATTAAAGAGTTTCATTTATTAACTATTAATGAAGGAAGAGCACACTTTTTAATACCTAGGGCACATTATGATTTAATTGAAATATTTTTGTACCTCACAATATTTATTGAATTTATATTTATTTCTCTGATGAATAAAATACAAATTTATACTCTTGACGTGAATTTTTAGTTTTTATATAAAAATACGGATATCGTTTATTGCTACTATAAATTGTTATGGTTGGTTCTTAAATGCTTTTCAGTGTAGATTTCTCTTTTTCCTGTCCATGGTAGAATTTACCATATAATAGAACTAAATAAACAAGAAATGAATAAAAGTAGATGAAAATATATTAGAAGCTCTAACTTTTTAATTGTCTACAGCATTAACTAAGCACTTCAGATAAATGTTGATAGGGACTCTTCTGTTACAAAGAGGAAATAAAATTGCAAAATGCATCTCCGTGATGTCTCAGCAGAGGGTACACTGTAACAAAATTCGGATCAAATTACGGTATGAAATACAAGCACTTTGGTAACATCAACTGTAAAATACTTTTTGCAGTAAAATCCATATTATGGTAAAATATTATGCAGTAATTTTTCAGTAATATATAAAATTAGAGTGATTCAGTGATTTTACAGTAATAACGATAATTATTACTGTGTTTTACGGTAATTATTGGCTCAAAAATTACGTTATGTCCGAATTTTTCTTGTTTAGTTGCATGTTCCGGTCAAAATGGATTTTAAGGTAAAAAGTACCTGCATCCTGAGGTACATTACTTTTTACCTTTATTTGATCCGTAATTCTTTGCTGTGTACTTAAATACTATTTTATGCAATAAACTTTGAGTTTAATTGGTTATTTCACTTATTAAAATCTTCTAAAATATGTTGCATGGCTATGAATGTTAGATTTTGATTGCAACATTTGTTGTAAGGAATAAAGTTTTTACTTGTACCATTCATTTTAAAAGAGAAAAACAGTTCAATCAATCCCTTAAATATATAGTTATAAGCTTTAAATACTGAGTTATTTAATTAATAGATATGTTTTGTTGATAATATATCTTTTAATATTTTTTAATGATTTCGAAAATTTGGAGTTACCTCTTTTCTTAAAAGAAATTTTTGATTTTTTAACAACGGATATCATCATGATGCTCAATTAGTTTAATAATAAAATTATTAGAACAACAAAATCTCTGATTTCAGATTTTTTAGAGTTTTCATTTACTTAAAATCGACAATGATAAATAACTACACCTTTATAATTATTTAGAAAATATAGCATAAACATAAAGGAAAATACAGATCAGGCTATTCAAAACGAATCAGCAATTATATTTTTTTTTTACTTTTTGCAAAATATGATATGCATAAGAAGAAAAATACATGTATAAAATAAAAACAATATTGAAAACATCTATCGCTTTATATAAAAATTGATCACGCTTCAGTTTCCAGCTGTTTTAATTTTATGTGGCATTAATTATAGCAGAGAAAAACTGGTTAAGTACTTGAGTTACCAAGAACTCTTAGTTGCATTTTTAATCTTTCGCTATAACTTATTTTAAAACGTATAATTTAAACATTTTATCTAATATTGCTTACTCTGCAACTTTAAATTACAATAAAAAATGAATGCAAAATTTTTTAAGAGAAAGTTTACTGTTTATCATTTATCAAACACTAAAAGATAACATTACTGGCAATTTTTCCTTCCCCCAGTTCATAGTATAGTTTCTAGCTAAATTTTTATCGCACTAATGGCAAAACAAAAAGAGAATTTTATAAATCATATAACACAGCTTAACAGCTATTTACTTCCACTCAGTTGCCATTGAAAAATATAAAAAAGGATAATTTTACATAAAAACCCACTGAATTCGAAATAAAAAATAATTAATGAATGCTTAATGATGTCGATATAGAAAAAGAATTAATGTGTCTTCAGTGGAATAAATGAAATATTGTAAATCTTTCTAACAGTTAATAAAATTAACTGTAGACACATTATTCAATTCAATATGGTTAAATAAATAAATTTCTCTTTATGAAAGAGCTAAATATATTTCAAATGAATAGTTAAAAGCTGAAATATCTAAACATGAATAAGAACTGAGCTATATCATTGGTTATGTTTGCATATATTTCGCCCCCAGTTTCAGATTTTGCTTTTCATTAAAAATTATGATAAACGAGTATCATCAAACTACACAAATATTTAGTAAAGTAGTGTATTTGTTTTAAAGTGTTTATAATAAATACACAATTTTGATTTAAAAGATTTATTACAAAATAAGGAACATTTTTATTCTCCAGGAGTTATTCATTAAAAAAATTGATTTAAGCACATAAAATTAGTTAATTTAACATGTAGAATTTTGGATAACTTATAAGTAAAATAGTTATTTCATCATTATTAAGTAAAATAATCTATTATATGAAAATCAGATCAGTTGTTAAGAGGTTTTTTATACTTGTATTTCAATTGAAGTACTTGTAGGAATGAGACATTCTGAAAACATTCTGAATTAACATTTTGAACATAATTCTGGTTAATAAAACGAAAACACAGAGGAACAGAGAGGATTCTGTCAATTAGAATAGGTTGAAAAAATTAAGTTTTGAATTTCAGAAAGTTTTAGCAAAGAATATAGAAAGGAAAGGAAGTCCAGCTCTTCAAATACGTAACTAACGTGGAGAACTGCTCGGTGCGGTATGCTATACCAGAAAATCAACTTACAGGGCCAGCAACATACTCAGGTGTAGCAAAGCATCGTATGTCCTAAGAGGCAGGTCATGCGCATAGGAAGCAGCGTGACAGTCAGGAGGTACGTCACCTGTGAAGTGATTGTTGGACCATTCTACATCTACTGTTTCGCACACTGTCACCCGCTAACCACCATTTTATAACTTTTTTTATCCCAAATATGTCTGCACTTTTTGGTCAGCACATATGTCAGCACATCGAAATAGATAATATGTATGTATTCTCAAAGAAATATCTTAATTAATTGTACAGTTTCTGAATAGTGCAAAAATGCAGAGCAAACCAACAATAAATAAAAAGATAAGAGTTTTCATCTCCTCCCCAATGCCAGTAGTAGTTGCGAAGAGAGAATTATGAAAATCTGTTTCAAAAACAGCTACTGCTGTGCCCCTAAATTTTGCTTTTTCCTTTATACACAGGAACCACCCTAAGCATTCGGGTGCAAGTTTACATTATGTATATCGAAGCAAGCGCCTTCTTCGTCGATGTATATTTTTGGGCTTCAGTGTGGAAAAGTTATCAATTGTAAAAAGAAAAAAAAATTTGACAAAAAAAAATTTAAAATATGTTAATATCTCCCGTTCGCACGTCGTACTTAAAATTTATGAAATCATGAAAAAATCACACTTTTAGTTTAGTTCTTTTTAAGTTGGCAAAAGTTTTGATATGAACATTCTTTAGTTTCTTATGTTTGTTTAATGATTCGAATATAAATAAATGAAATAATATAAATAAATGAGATTCTGATCAATAATTTAATTTTATATATTAGCGCAATATTTTAGATTAAACACAAGTTTATCATTCTATGAAGAAGGAAAAGCCAAGGGTGCCATTTTATATTGGTGATGGATATTCAGGTGGGGTTGGAGTTTGTATTGGTATAGTGGGCCAGTTGAAGATAGTAATGAAAACAGAAGATGATGAATATAATAGTTGAGCCGGATTAGAATTAATAAAAAAAGCTTTTATTTTATATACTTGCAGAGCTCGAGTTACAAAATATAAAAATCATTCATAAGAATTTCAGTTGAATCAGTTTTGCATAGTAATATTAAAATAGGTCAGGCCATGGGAGACAAATCCCCACGACCTGCCTAATCAAAAGCCAAATTAAAAAGTACATGTAATTTGTTCCGATCGGACACAGAAGAATGGGTAGGAGATCCAAAATTGGCGATCTATTAAAATATTACATAGCCAAAACAAAGCCAACCTGCCTATCAATATGGGTTTAAAAGAATACCTTGGCGATCACGAGTCGCCAACAAATTTATAAGAATTATTACAACCATGCAACCGAAACATTTAGCCATTGGAAAATTAGAATAAAAAGTTATAAATAGATTTTTGTTTTCGATTAAAGGCGACAGTGAATATATAAGTCTGCATTAGTAATGAAATAAAAAGTATCCGTTACATTGATCTGGAAGAGAAGAAATAAATATTTTATGTTCGTTTTAAAAGATTAAGTTTTTGATTTATTTTAAAAATAATTCTATTAATAAAAATAAGCTTAAGTAATGAAGGATATTTTAAAAAGATAGGAAATAAATATGTGTATGCCAATTGTGGCATCACACATTCTTTAAAACTTTTGCTTATTATGTTAGATCAGAAAAACCCTTGTTGTATTTTTAATTCCACCATCGCTATTCAGCCAACCATCCAAATTTCCTAATTACATTTAGAGATTTTCAACAATGCAGGATTCTTTGACTTACTGCATTGTTAAGGTTCCTTTTTTAAAGCTACCACATATATTTAAAGTCTGATTTTTTTTGAGAAATGAGGTTTAACTGATTTAGATCTTAGTATTAACTGATTAGATCGTATCCATCTCCAGCCTCATGTTCAGAGGTTCAACTCAAAGCTTCTTCAACAAGTTTGACACGCGTTTCTACGGCTTAGGAGGGACAGTGAAACTTTGGCATTTGATATCACTCATCAATTCTGACGCATGTGGTGCCAGAATCGATGAGTGATTTAATAAGATCTTCACTTAAACTTTGCAGCATCGGGCAGGATATGCCACATACAAATTACACAGTATCAGAGTAACACGAAGTTTAAAAGTTTTTTGTCCGTAGTGCTAAATTTGGTCTTTGTTCAACAAATAATTGCCAACCAACAATATCTGTCGCACATTTCAAGTGCTATCATCTTAAGGCATTATCCAGAAAACTTGGTAAATTGCAATCCTGTTCCTTTGTTCATTTCCAATCTGTTAACTGTTTCCAAGTGAATTCCTTAGTTGTGTATAAGAAGGATTTTAAAATCAAGACAAATCGTGTAAAAAAAGCTTAAAAGTTTGTGAACATGAAGTCATTGATGAATATATCCGAGCAAGTCTAAATCAGTTATGCCTCATTTCTCCAAAAAAATTATCATACTTCAGATGTGTAGATAGAAGAAATGAACCTTAACAATGCATTAAACCAAAAAAATTCCTGTTCCTTAGCATATAGCTGGTGAAAAAAAATCCCAAAAAATATTAGATGGTTGGTTAGATAAAGAGTAGAGGGAACACTCAATATGCAATCATCTTCATGTAATGAATTTTAGATTATTCTGAGTTAAGAGAATGGGCAAAAAGATATGTGAAAATTAAGAAAATTGGTAAATTTATGGAGTTTTCTTAAAAACGTTGAGCGAAAGCTTAAAACCAAATTGTTGATCGGAATTTAATTTATTTAGGTTATTCAAACTATCAAACAAGCATAAAAACTGTAAACCGGTTTATTTCAAAAGTATTAGTCAACTTAGAAAATTTCTTAAAACAGCGTGATGTTTTCAGATTTTCATTAATTGAATTTAGAAATTCAGAATTTATTCTTCATCCACTCGATACTCTATCATAAGTACTATTCCAGGTCATATTTTGTCGATATTTCCACAAGTTGAAGTGCCGAAATGTGAAGAGTTCTAGATTATTTGCCTATAATCAGATTGATTAAAATTTATTTTCTGACAACGCAAATTTTCCAAAAAAGTAAACAGAAAATACAGAAATACATTTTTTTTCTGGTTTGTTTTTTGTCAGATATCTACTTCACTTTGCATTCATTAATTATAAATTATTTACTTTTCATATAAGTTTTTTAACTAAAAAAGTTTTCTGCATATATTTTTCCTATTATCTAAAATTAGGTGCATTGCTTTCAAAAAATAATAATTGCAAGATATTTTCAATAATCTCCAACCCTCGCCACAACTTTTGAAATTCCTTTAGAATTACTTCGCAATTTGAGTTGGCTTCTCTCACTCTTTGGATACTTCCGTATTTTCGTCTGCCTTTGTATGTATAATGATGCTCTTTTTAAAATATTGTTCTAAAAATATGCAACATATACATCCTGTGAAAAAAAATTTCATAAATACTTAATTCAATATATAAATCAAATTATTTGATATATTTCGATTTTATTTATACAAAATCATAAATTTCAGTGATTGGAACAGAGCTAAAGAGAATAGAAGGGCTGGTTCACTCCTTTGAAGTAACTCTCGCCGCGCCAATCCTCCGATTTTCTCTAGCGACGTCACTTTGGCGCAAAGCTCGCACTTTTACTTCAAGAACGGCCTTACTAGCTCTAGCTAATATTGGAGCATTTCTTTTTGCGAGATATTCTAAGACATTTGTTATTTTCTATAATGACTTTCCTCAGTTTTTGCAATGAATTTACAAGAATTTAAAACTATTATCCAAATGCCAGTTTGCGCGATTGCAACTTGCAAAAATTCTGATACAAAAACAAAAGGAAAAAGTATAATTTTTCGCGTGTTCCCTAAAGTAAATGAACAACTATGTAAAGAATGGATTCCGAAATGACACAGTTAATATAAAACAGCAATACGTTTATTCTGTCGTTAAGAACTTTTATAAAAATTCA
>NC_092205.1:48934065-48962590 GCF_043381705.1 Parasteatoda tepidariorum | reverse complement strand
CTGTAACGTATCATAAGCTATATCAAGAACTGTTCAGTTTTTTTATTATAAAAAACTTTTATTAACAAACAACACAAACAGTAACAAATATACAGTACCCGTAACGGGATAGTGACAAGATCATAAACAACTAGAAAACCCCGTAACGGGATATACGGAAACTCAAATTCCACAATAAAACTAATCTTAAAAATAATCAACAACTTTCTTTTTGTGTTCTAATTTTATCGTCTGTTTTTTATTTTTTTAAAATTTATCTCTTTATGTGTTTAGTTATTTAATTTATGCTTTTGTCAACCAACTATCTTTTTAATATTTTTAGACTTTACAATGCTTTCATTTTTCTTAATAATTAAAGTTAAAACTGAACTTTTTAAAATAAAGTATTTATTGTGTCATTTTCGCCAACTAGTAAAACATTTTTATTAGTTTAAAATGGTATTTTTTTAATATAATAACCAAGAAAGTTTCTTTAAACTATGTTTATGAACGGAAATAATGTGTTAATTACGTAAAGTTAGAAAGTTAATAACCAGAAAAAGGCTAACTTATTTTTCAAAGAGAAAGATGCAAAGTTATCATATCTCTGCTTGGGATATCCGCGATCTGTGGACACAGTGACATCATGAGGAGGGAAATCATAGCTTCAGCTCTAAGAGCGGAGTGAACTAGCCCTTTTATTCTCTTTAGCCCTGGATTGGAAGCGCACAGCAAACGTTTTTTTTTTTACACAAACTTGAAAGAAAAATATACAAAAATAAAAATATAGCTGGCAATCGTTTTTCATAAAACGCATTGCGGTAATTTATAAAATGTCATTAAAACTAGAATAACTAGAATATAGCTCTAACTTTTTTAAACATTGCATAGATTAAAAAATATTATTAAGGCAAACAAATGAAACAGCCTGTTAGTTGGTGTGCATTGTTAGCCTTTTCTTCTCATTTCTTCTCAACTTGTAGATAGCTCTGTTTGTTTCGGATTTTCGTTATCCTCGCTGTAAAAAAAATTCTATTTAGAAATTTGTAATCATGTACGTTTGAGCGCTTACGTTTATGACTGCTATCTCGCTTGATATTCCAGTTTTGTTTCAAATTTGTTCAGATTTTCGAAAAATTGAGAATTTGTTTCAAGTATTTTCGGTATCCATGCGGAAAACTTGGAAACTTGTACGTTTAAGTGTTCAGATTTATAACTGTTAACTCTCGTGATATTTCAGTTCTGTGAGGCTGAAGCGTGAAAGAAATAAGAGTTATTTGTTCTTGCCATGTAAGAGATTTTAAAAACAATTAATTTTCCTTCACGAAAATTCAACGTACTAATTTGTCAGGAAATGAAGCGAATCAGACGATTCAATTATATTCCGGTTTGTTATCATTTGTTTTTTAACTAATTAAACTTCTCAAAAATGTAATCAATAAATATAAAAATGTATACATTTTTCTATCCAATTTTCTCTCTGATATACATTTTACTTCATTATACATTTACGAACTGTAAATATTTCACTCAACACAGAAAAAAATTTATCTAAAGAAGTTGCTTGTATATATTTTATCCCATTATCTAAATTCAGGTGTATTATTTTGAAAAAATAACAATTTCAATATTTTCTCAACATTGTTGACAAATTTACTTTGGAATTCGTGTTCAAGTTTCTTTCCTAAAGAAAGGAATGTTGATTTTTTATAAAAGAAAATGCGTGTATTCATAATAAAAGCCAAAATACATTTTCTAAGAATGAATAACAAAAAATTTGAGAAAGACGTATCGAACCCCACAAAAATACACGAAAAACTTTTTAAGTAACGTTTTTTTCCCTTTCAGCCAAAATCCATAAAGCTCGCTACACTTTTGTGTAGGCATATTTTATTGCTTACCATACCCATGCTTAAGAAGTCTATAGTAGTAGTCAATGCTTTTCACTTAGATATGCTATGTAAAAATCTTCTCTATCCCAGAAGGATTTATTCTTTAGCTTCCATCCATGTTGCATGCAAATTCAACCTTCTGTTCGAAAAGTGCTTTCTTTCACACAAGGGACTGTTTCCAAATTTAGCTTTTGTTATTTCATCATTTGTAAATCCTTACGGCAGTTTACATGAGAATTTTCTAATTTACTTTTCAATCTCAGCTTTAAATAAGGGAAGCTTTAGAATTTTATATAAAATGCAATTTACGAGCAATATAAACACGATATTTAACTTTTTAATATTCATTTATCATTCACCGCATAAGATACTTGGCGTTCTCTAAAATGTGTGTCCATTGCGTTGTGATATCTATATATATATTACTCACACGGCGATAAAAAAAAAAGCCTCATTACAACTCTCCGAATGGCAACACTAGAAAATCAACCAATAATAGCCGCTAAAAATGTCACATGCCAAATCTAGGTTGGGTGGCTCAACATATAGCGCTTCTAAAAACGGAAACTGAAATAACCAGAGTGTAAAATATTATGTGCTTATGCGCATCGTATTTTTTGTTAAATAATTTATTTATTATATATCAGTTTATAGATGGTAACGAGAAGAGTTTTGTGGTTGCTATGGTGACTAATTAGAAGGTAAATTGTTTTTTTGAGTGAGTGTGAGATTTGTTTTTTGGAACTGCGATGCTGTAATTTTATTGTTTAGTTAATAAATCTTCCTTTTATATTAAACGTGATAGTAGTTTCCTTAATTATTTGATTCGAAGTCCTTGGAGTTTTATTTGAGGTCAGTTTATTTTGTATTTTTTGACAAGAGAGAGCATTCTCACCAAACGAGATTTCTTCCGAAATTCAATGTTTTGTTTATGCAGGGTTTTTCCATTGCAATTTCTCTTATTTAAATTTTTAATAGACTTAATTATAGCCAAAATTTTAACCTTTTTAAAGAGATATCAGTTTTAGAAATTTTATCTTAAGATTTTATACTATAGCACATTTCTAATAGGTTTAACGAATTACATGTCATTTATTTGAATTCAAATTTATTTTAATGACTTAGTATTTACTAAAAAGATGTAATTTTTTTTTAAAAAAAAAGTTGTTATATGGATTTGAATGATTGTTTTGAATTCTTAAAATTTTGTGCATTTGCAATGTACCTAAGTTAGTAGCAAGCGAAGCGAGCATGGTTTGCGAAGCAAACCATATAAGATTGCGTAGCAATTTTCGGGGGTTGGCGAGCGTTAGCGAGCAGGGGGCACAGCCCACTAGTTATAGGTAAATCACAAGATGAAAATTATTGCCAACGAAACCGGCAAATCAATCGTAAGCGCAATCGTATCCACAACTTCCATTAAAAAATGCTCGTGTGATATAATAATGGCATTTGTACGAAATATCAGAAACTGTTTCTCACAGCTGAGAAAAAATTACCTATAATTATGAGAAACTCACGCTTGAACTAATCAAATCGTTTACATTTTATGACGTTTCAACTCTGTGTGATGACGTTTACAAATTTAAATAATACAAAGGAGATGATAGGATGATCGGACGAAACTTTTCATTGGTGAAACAAAACAATTTTCGAGTGTAAAAATGACATTTATTTTTAAATTCGAACATTAAAAATACCTTCGTATGATGAGATGTTAAACTCAATGCAGTTAATGTTCCATAACAGCAACCTGCACATCATTTTAGTGACTGTAAATGCAGTAAACTATTTTCTAATATTTCAAATATATAATTTTACAATATTGTGAATTATATATATATAGTTTTTTTAAGGATATTTATTCGCTCTAAACTAATGAAATTAAAACTTATTATAATTTGTTCCAATCAAAACTTTGAAGAATTTTGATCGAAATAATTTCTATTTTTATATAGGTGATGGATTTTTCTAGCGAGAAGCTTCATATTAAAATATTTGACAAGCAGCTCGTGACACTTCGTTGCATTATTCTATCGTCTAAAATTTAAAATAGAGATTTTATATCTTTACTTCTAAATCTTAATCTTCCTTTTAAAACTTTATTTCTGTTGATTATTAAAGCATGTGTCTGGTTATTTGAAAAAATTCTTTTAAGTTTTCTTAAATTGTGAAATGATTACTTTATTTTTCCCTAAGAATACTTTTAATTTTTGAAAAACTTATCTTGAAACAGTAGCAAGTTAGGAAACTCTGAAAATATGTGAGGCAAATATTTACCTTATCTTTCACACAACTACCTCATTTTACGGTAATTATTTAAAAGTTCTGAGAGAAAGTAGTTGTTTAATGTATAAGGAGTAATTTTTTAAAATACGAATTCCACAATTCAAACTGTTCTATATTCCACAATCCCTTCCCATTTTTTCAACTGTTTTTGCATTCACCCTCTCTTTGTTTTGTTGTAATATGATTTGCACTATTTTGTATATTTATTATTCAAAGTTAACTTACATTTAACTATTGATACCTTACTTTTCCACAATGAGAGTAGTTATGTTAGTTTACCTTACTATCTTTTATTCCCTAACAAATTACCTTACTAATTTTTATTTTCATAAATAGAATTTATATTTTCTAAAACAAATAAATTTCAATCCATTCATAAAAGCCACAAAACCAATTATGCATCCCATCTTTCATAAATTTATAGAATAATCCTAGAACTATAATCAAAATATCTATCCGACTTAAAATAAGTTTCTGAGGGATAATTGAAAGCTTAACTGCTTTCAATGTAATGATATTTAATCTCCCTTATTCTAATATTAATGTGGTGATAATATTTTATTATGGAGTGATTATTTTCTTTTTGTTTCAGATATTTTGGAGAAACTTTTAAGGTTTGTCTGATGTAGAAGGAAAGAGATGTAATAATTTTTTTACAATTGGAATGGAAAAAAATTGGAATTCTAAGTGAATCATGTACTAAATGTTACACTTGATATTAAATGTTTTGCTTTTTAGATTGATTTTCGTGTTATTTAAAATGCAAACATATATAAAGCTTATAACAAAAATTATAGGGTTCATAAAATGAGTGTTTTTAATTAAATAGCTGTTTTTTTCAGTTATTATTTAATTTGGATTTATATAGAGTATGCCGCAATACATATGTCTTAAAATAAGTCCTTTAATTTTTTATTAAATAATATTATGCAAATAATAAATATTTTTAATTTTACAACAATAAATCGTAAGTCTGTCATTTAATTCATGAAAGCTAATCCTCTTGCATTTAAAAAGCATTTTTTCGAAACAAAAGTTTGATGTACCGTAAAAGTGATATTCCTGTTTTATAGACAATTTATGACAATAAAATTTTAATTGTTGTCAAGTTTAATTGTTGGCAATGTTTCTTACGTAATTTTTAGACAAAAGTTTAAGAAAATCACAATTGATTTGATAGATCTAATAGAGTTTTGTTGTTAGAAATATTTTATGAGTAAAAGTTGAGGCAAAAATTTTATATTTCACTCATGAAGTCATTATTTCTTTTAAACAATTAGTTCAAAAGACTATTTTATTGGAATTAACGTAAAAAATTACATTTGAAGCAATGCCTCACTTGTCTAGATAGCAATGTCAGTTGTGTATATTGGTATAAGCAAAAATCGTACTTATACACAAGAAACTTTTTTGAATTTTATAATTCATAAACCATCAGACAGCTTGGTTTTATTCTCATTCGATTTAGCGCAATGATATCCATAGGTAACAATACCTCACGTGCCTAGATAGCAAAGTTTGATACATTGCTATCTTTTTTATACATAAAACCTAAATAGCTTCTAAAATATTAGTCACTCGATTCAGTGTAAAATAAATCAGAAAAATACTATAGCAGTCACTTTAGTCTATCCTCCTTTTACCCCTATCTATCTACTTAGTCTATCCCTTTTCCATATCAGTGATAATCATTTTTATACTATGCAGCTCCGCTAATGTGCAAGTGAATTGTTCAGAATTTTTAACTGCAGCTGAATAAAGATTTTAAAATGCACAAAATTTAGCGAATATCAATCAATATTTTACAATTACATTACATAATTCTACAATTACATTTCCACGTTTATAAATGAATTATCTAACACCGAATTACTGCTGATATAGCTATAAAAGTGCTGATTTTTAGAAACATGTTTATCTGGAAAAAATACATTTTTATGCCCGATTTCGCAACATAAAATATCGTATACTCTAAATTATAATCAAATTAAGTTCATTAACGAATTAGCGGTATATGGTATGGCTGCTTCTATAGTTATAAAAGTGCTGTTTTTGAAAATGTGTTTATTTGGAAAATGTGCTATTTTTTATATAGGATTTTTAACGTAAAATATAGTATGCACTAAATTATTAGCATGTTTAAGGTAAGACCTTCGAACTTTTAAGCTTGACTCCTAGAACGTGAAAGTCAAATCGTTAGTTCAAAAGTTATTTATGGTTTTCACTTTCTCATTTTGTAAAAGAATTTTATGTACAAGAAATTAATATTATTGCGAGTACTGTATCGAAAACTTTTCTTGTGATTTTATGAATTTTAAAAGAAAATGACATCAATAAATAAATATTTGCAAGGCACTAAAAATAAGTTATTGCTTAATAAGTATTTGCAATACTTCTGGAATTAATTCTAGGAAAAATGTATATTCTTGAGCATATGCTTTAAAATACAAGCAGAAACATATCCAAAGCCTAATTTTAATTCTATTCGTAAATCACATTGTTTGTTTTGTGGCTGGAAAATTCTTACGCATACATAAATAGTTTTAAAACAAATCGCACGTCTTCAAATTAATTTTTCTTTAAAAAAGTCTTCTTTGATTTACACAAGTGACAAATGAAGTTTAATTTTGTTATCTTCTTAGCGCGTGTGATGCATTAAAACATGTATAATACCTAAAAAAATATTTGTATAAATTAATTATAAGAGTTAATCTTATGTTATTCAAATATTCTGTCAGTGAATTTAAATGTATGTTGTTTGTTTTTGAACGCATTTTTGTATGTTTTCTCTAAAAGTACAAACACAGAAGCAATCAATTTTAAGACGTCAACTTATTTTATTAATGTCATTAGACTTATTCATTTTTAGTCATTAATTTTCTAATCCTCTTTTAGCTTAATTTGTTTATTCTATAAAGTTTTATTCATTTGATTTCTTTTCTTCCTTAAAAGTAGCATATGATGTTCCTTGATTCAAAGTTAAAAGCATTAAATATTTCTAATTATTTCTTGTGGGCAAGAATTAATTATAACACTTATTTTCATCAAAAGAGGTCGCGTATTTTAAAGCATAAAACTGCTACATGTAGCTTTTCAAAAAGCTTGACTTTCTCCGCTTATTGGCTTGCTAATACTTCATTAGCTTAGTTCAAAAGCTTAATTCTATCAGCTCTGCCTTTACAACTAAGGTTTCGTATGTTCAATTCTAAAAAAGAAGATTTTCGAAATACCTCTCGCCAATCACTTTTTTTTTCCATTTAAATGTTACGTGGTTTAGAATACTGTTAGAAATTTCTAGGTAAAAATGATTAAATAGCAATTTATTTAATTCTTATTTTACCAAATTCAACCAAAACAGTTAAATAACCATAAAAACTATAATATTCACACTGGTAAATGTGAGGAAAAATGCTCATTGATTGTTTGTTCCTAATATAGTTAAAAAAACAAAATTCTATCTGCACAAATTAGAATAAAGCCATTTTGTTTCTCGCAGCTGGGTAGATAGTGACGCTGAGAGGAGTAATTGGTCAATCTCATGAGCAGGGGTTCGAATCCTAGCATTGGTACTACGATATGTCTTTCATTCTTTCAATACATGAAGTATTCCCATTGTCCTGTACTCATCAATCGGTGACCCTGGATGATTAGAATACGAAACTGTCTTTAACACATAAATGACTCGGCACGCACAGAGCTTCAATGTCAGTTTCAGAAACTTTGCTAGTTGTTAACAGTTTCAAAACAGTAAAAAATAAATATGTTCCTAAGCATAAACTTTATGGTTAATCGGTTGTACTCAATGCTGTCGGTTATTTTACCGTAATTTCAGAATGAAAATTCTGACAGTGAATAATGATATGTATAATTTTTATTTGCATTTCAGAAACGTCAATACAATATTTCCAGACCATTAGAACCTGTCACACTTCATCGTATTCCTACCAGTAGCTTACACGGTGCGAATCATGTGCGAGAAAATCTCCCAAGTTTCTAATTCATTGGCCAGTATGTGCAAAACTCAAAAAATGCTGGCAATGGTTCGTGATTCATCACTAGTATTGATTCAAAGACAATATTGCCACACACAATACTACCCCAAATTTAATCAGAAACAGATGGAGATTGTAATCATTTGCTATCCGCAGCATGCTCACCCACCACCTAGCCATGCGTGGGCATTTTAGGCTCTGAAACTTCGGCTACATGGCATTAGAATGAATTCTGAACCAGTAAGACACAATTTCAGATTTTTTTTCAATTTTGGAATAGTTTCGTATTATGTGATTTATTATTATTTTTTAAATTAAAAATTATTGCCGAAATACCAAAAGTAGGAATTTTGTCATTGTAAAAAGAGACTTTCTGTGATATAATTTTTTTTATACAATACTACATACTTCAGTGTAAGACAATATAACAATTACAAATACAAAAAATATTCTCTTATTTATTTAAGTTTCCCTTTGTTATTGGGATAAAATCCATAAGAACTACTTGATAGTTGAAAGGAAAAGAATTATTTCGTGTTCTTATTCGCGTACTTTCAAAAAATATTTGATCGAAAAAAAACTTTACATAAAAGTAAGGAAATGCCTTCACGTACAAATTATAAAAGGGCATATTGAATGATGAAAAGCAGCAGCAGCTATTGTTTTTGTATCTTCTCTTTTAAACAGTTCTTCGTTGAAGAAAAATGTCAAAAGTCCTTCATTAATTTAAAAATAAACTTCTCACATTCTACTATTAATTTATTTTTAACAATTAAAGGCATATATATATATATATATTAGGTAACAATACCTCANTACATATATATAAATATATATACTATTATACTACGATGACAATCTCATTCATGAATAGATGCCAGTACCATAAAGCTGCTTAACACAAAAAAGTCTAGTAATTCCCTGGGCTAACGGCAGAAACTACCAGATAAATTAATCAAACTACATTGATAAAACACAACTCACTTACTATCTAACCTCAATTCCCATTACCTAACAAAAAGCCCAGCTCGAAAGTCTAACCAAATAGTTAAATTTCCTTTTTCACAGTTTTGAAGCAATTCTTGTGGTAAATGGTTAAAAAACCGTATAGTTTGGTATTCATGATTTTTTTTAACATGCTAGTTATAAACAGTTTCAAAACCATAAAAGTAAAAAAATTTCTTAACAGTAAACTTAACCGTTAATTGAATGGATAGACTGCTGCCAGTTATTTTACCGTAATTTTAGAAGGAAAATTCTAATAGTGTTTTAAACTTTCAACAGAATCAAAATGGAAGGCTCTTTCTCTCTTGCTAAGTTTACGAATAAATGGGGGGGGGAAATATTAAATTCTAAATCTAATTAAATTACTAATCTAATTAAATCTAATTAAATTAAATTCTAATCTAAATTAAATTATAATAAAGTTATTTGACATGCTTTGATAAAATTATTTGCTTAGTCTTATTTATCTTTTAAATAAAACGAAACAAATGTATTGAACATTGTTTAATTCCAATTTAATAATTTTTTGTGCAACAGTTAGTGTTAAATTTGTCTTAAATATCTAAAAACAAGATAATTCATATTTATTCTACATATTTCGCAACGATGTACTTTATAAGATTTTTGAATAAACCACCAGAGTAACAATTTTCATTCAGACAAAAATACAATTTACACAGAGAAAAAAAATATGGTCAAAACTACAAGAATATGGTAAAATTTACCATTTTTATAGCTCTATTGCAACGCCAAAAAGCTAGGTAATTTTTAGCAAATTGTTTAATTGCGATTTTGGTCAAGTTAACAATAAAACATGGTTTTCTGATATGATAAATGTTATAATAATGTATAATAAAATTTGTTTAACGGGGTAAAATTGGTAATTTTATCATGATACTATAGAGCATAGCAAAAAAGCCACTTAGTCGGCTAATTTTACTCTTCAGTTTTGTATTTCTTACTAAATGTGTGGAAGAACTATTAACTATTAGAAGAACTATTTGAAAGAACTATTTTAAAAGCTGGAATTTCCGATAAACCGTTTTCATATGAACTGAAAAATTACCAAATGAATGGCTTAAATACCATATATTATTGTTTTATTAACCATAATTATGACTTTTTATTTACTAGAAATTGTCATTACAGTTCGGCAATTGTACTAGAATTTTTTTCAGTTACAGTATGCAATTTGGATTGCAATTTTCATTTTTTAATTTTGCTTGTAACATAAATTTTATCAAAAAACATGAAACTTTGTACATCAATCGATTCATAATATTCCTCTTCACCAAATGATTTTTCTTCGAATAAATTCAATCGATACTTTGTTTTTAATTAACAATTTTAAACATCAGGGAAATATCGATATATAATTTGATACAATATATTCAAACTGACTGAAGTTATTAAGAAATTTCTCTTTAAATTGCTTTTAAAACTTCGAGACTTCCGATGATTTATTACATTCTTAGGTTTTACATAAAAATATTTTATTCCGACATTTTCTGATTTCATTGTAGCAAAATTCATCGGAAATATATTAATTCGAATCATAAAAGCTCTAAGAAGCTTTGAAATATCATCAAATTCATTACTATCTCACAAGCCCATTTTTATAAATAATTTATTGAAAAAAAAAATCCAATGCAACAAGCAGAAAAAAATTCATTTCTATTTTTGTACAACATGGAAGTTTTCGTGATGTGGTTTCATTTGCGCGTAATGGCAGAAACGCATGACTAAATTACTCAATTTTAATGGTTTCATTACATTGTATAGATCGATAAAGATCTAAGATTTATTAAGTTTAAAGGTTTAAAGCTTTTAAGGTTAAAGGTTTAAGGCTTTTAAGGTTAAAGGTTTAAGGTTAATTTTGGTATTAAAATTCTCACAATTAAATTCTAAATATTAGCTATAATTTAAATTTAACTATTCCTAGTAATTTTTCGAACTAATTATAATAATACAGTGTCTCATTAATACCGTCCCTAATATATATTTTTGCAATCCTTGTCAAAAGAAAAGATAAACAATTAAATTCTTATTGTTTAATTATGATTTGAATTAAACTAATGCCTGTAATTTTAAAATTAATAATTATGTAGTGTATTCCGTAATTACCATCCTTAATATTTATTGTTACAATCCTTGTCAAAAAAGGCAAAAAACAACTAAAATCTCTTTAGTTAATTATAATATAAATTAAACTAATGCCTGTAATTTTCCAATAGTAATTATGCCGTGTAATCCGTAGTTACCGTTCTTAATTTATATATATTTGCAATCCTTGTCAAAAAAAAGATAGACAGTTAAATTCTAATTAATTAGTTATAATTTTAATTTAACTAATCTCTGTAATTTTCAAAGTAAGAATAATAATACATTGGGTTACAAGTAGTTAAAAACGTTAATATATATTTTTGCAATCTTTGTCAAAAAAGAAGACAAAAATACATTAAAGAGGTCGCTAAGTAATAACTAAATAAGAAATAAGTGTTTAAAACATAAACTTACCGACAACAAGAGCCTATTAAACTATAAATAAAATTCCGTTAACCCTGTAACCTAATAAGGTATAGAAAATGTTTTTGGCATTTTCATTTGTGTAGTATTTTAACAAAATCCTTATTTCAAATCCAATCAAGGAATTCGAGAAATCTTTTAACCTTTCATGGAGTTTATCATGGAAATAAATGAAATTATTTACTACGAGACTTTATTTTCTCGCAAGGAATATCTGACTCTTTTCTTACATTTTTACTATTTTAGTCGTGAAATATAATTGATCGAGAAACAAATACTGGTACACTGTAAAAAATTCCGGATCAAATAACATTTTGAAGTACCGGCACGTTGGGTGTATCATCCGTGAAATTCACTTCACCGTAAAACCCATTTCTACCGAAATATATAATGCCCTAATTTTTACAGTAATATTTAAATAATTAGCGTAATTATCATGGTAATTATTATGGGAAAAATTACGATATATCATATTGTTCCAGTACCGGCACCCTGAGTGCCGGTACTTTTGACCTTAATTTGACCCGAAATTTTCTCACAGTGTAGACTTTGTGCATAACAGTATACTTTAAAATTCTAATACAGAAAATATTCATAAAAATATCCATTAATTTATGATAATTTTTTTTAAATTAAGAAAGTATGAGTGAGGCTATAATTTCGTTACGCTTCGAGGTAGGAGCCGTGGTGGCTCAGAAATAAAGCGTTCACCTTTCAATAAGATAAACTGGGTTTGAATCCCAGCAATGGCTTGTCGATACGAATTCCGCACTCGGATAGCACCGACCATATTGCCGACGTAAAATTTCTTCAGTGGTAGACGGATCATAAGTTAGAGTCTTCTTGCCATCAGGCCAGCCATTAGAAGTTTTCATGGTTTTCTTCTCCGTGCAACGCAAATGCGTTTTAGTTCCATCAAAATGTCTTCCACGGAGGCAAATTTCCCCAGGAGTTCCCTTGTCTTCTAGATTTGGTTAAATATTACAAGATTACAAAGTGAAAATAAGTAGTCGTGAAACTAAAATTACATGATCTGTTCAACGTCGGTTATAAAATAAAATATAAAAAAGCTCCATGGTAGTTGAGCACCTAAATATTTTGATGGTGTCAGTTACTCAATCTTTTAACTTAAAATTAAAACACCTATATACTTTTATAAATAACTATTCTTAGAGTTCTTTAGGTCCTTCAACCAAAATTAAAAGATTTTAGAGTTTCTATATGAAATAAATATGCTGTTTCAATAATCTTCGAATTAAAAAGTTTTAATTTTAAGTAGCAATGTACTTTAAATAAATAATAGTTTACTAATGATTTATAATATTAATTTATAGGTTAAATTATTATTTTCATCTAAATGAAATAATCGTTTTTATCTAGATCAAATTATCGTTTTCATCTAAGTAAAATTATCTAGACAAGAAAGTGAACTAGATTAAATTAGCAATTAGATTAACATAAAACTATTATTTTTATTTAATACATGAACTATTATTTTTATATACTTTAAATCGAATTAATATTGAAGACAATCTATCTTGTTTATTTTATAAAACAACAAACTTTATTGTATGCTAAATTAAATTAAGATGACATTCTTCGACATATCAATCTACAAAAATAAACGCCTTGATTGGTCTAAATTTGTTTCAAAAAGTGCAGCAAATATATACTACAGTCAGAATTTCCAATTAAGTTGCTACATTAAATTAAATACTTATTTACATTAATTTTTTTCTGAAAATTTAGTTCAAAAAATGAACGCATAATAAAACTATGAACAACAAATTTTAAATGAAACAAATAATCTTTATTATCATTTTTTTAGCAAATTATTCCGCAAATTTGAAAAACAAATTATTATTATTACTCAGATAAAAATTAAATTTTTCTAAAATAATTTTCCTCTTATTTGTTTAAAGGATTAAAACAGTCAGTATTTTTCTTCATTTCATGTTTAAATTAAATTCGAATTCATTAAAATTCGTACCTCTTTCACAACTGCACTGTATTATATTAGAAATGCCATTTAAAAAGACGCATCTGGATTTTTTTTCTTCCATGTAATTACTTTAAAAGCAATTCTCTTCCTACGTTTAATAAAAATAAAGTATGTTTCCCTAATTCATTTTTGTTCGCTTAATTCTTTTTTTAATAATATTATTCTGGCAAATGGAAACGAGTTTACTTAAATCTCCACTTTTGAAAAAAGGAATTTGTAAGCTTTTCCTTTCATTTTTGCATGTTTTCTTTTAAAATATTTGAAATTAGAACGTTTCTAAGGTTTGGAAGAAACAGTTAAGCTTAGTTACATCGGATTATTAGCTTTTTTGAGTTTCATGAATAGAAAATAATATTCATTAGCATGAACTAAATTATAAAAAATTCATTAGTAATGTGTGAATGCCGTTGTTTAATTATATATGGTTAATTTTTGTAAGAAAAAAACATTAAAATAAAGTCTTATTTGAATGAAATTACACTAACTTTTTATATTGAAAACAAATTCAAAGCTAAGCATAAAAATTAAATATATAATAAAAAGTTATCACAGAAGTTTTTCATTATTTCTTTTTATATTAAAAAAAATTCAAAACTTAGAATCCAAATTAAAAATGTTATAAAAAGTTATCCCGGAATTCTTACATTAACTATAGTATAATAAAAACAAATTCAAAATTAGGCATATAAATTCGAAATGTGATAAAATGTTATCCCAGAAGTTTTACATTTTATATTAAAAACAAATTCAAAACTATGCATCAAAACTAGAAATGTAATAAAAAGTTATCCCCGAAGTTTTGCATTATTTTTTTATATTAAAAACAAATTCAAAACTAGGCATATAAATTAGAAATGTGATAAAAAGTTATCTCAAAAGTTTTACGTTTTATATTTAAAACAAATTCTAGTGATGATGTGATATAGTGATGTAATAAAAAGCTATCGTAATAGTTAAAGTAATTTTACACGTTTGACATTTAAAACAAATTCAAAACTGAGCCTCCGAATTAGAAATATAATAAGAGGTTATAAAGGAAATAAATTTTAAAACACAAAATGTAATTGCAAAAACTGCTGCATTATTAGAAAGTTTGTCAAACCCTAATATCGCTCAAATTTTACATAGCATAAGTATGGTACTAATTTGAATCACATTATTGTACTTGAACTATTTAAAATACTTGAAAACTACGACTTGAACTATTTGATTTCAAACCACTTGATTATTCAATACTATGGTTCCACTTGGAAGGAATTATTATCATAATAGAGAGCTTTCGCATTTTGTTTACGTTACGTTAACGGTAACGCTAATATTATTCAAACATCACATTTCATTCGCAAAAATTAATTTTTTTAAAAATCGCATGTCTTTAAATACATTTCTTGCTTTACGTTTGGCAAAACTTTAGCGCTATTTCTCAAAAGCCACAAATTTTAATGTGATAAATTTTAATTTTTTGATTTGATTGCATTGTGTGCTGCTAGTGTTTCTGGTAGCTTTATTTTAATTATATTTGATACAATATATGATAAACATAATTTATGACAGATATAAAACATTTTATTTTATATTGTATTTTATAACCGTCGTTGAACAGCCGATCCAATTTAGGGCTTACGGCTACTAATGCTCAACTACATCCCCTTGTTCCTTTGAACCCAATCCAGAAGACAAGGGAATTCCTGGATCAAGTATTGAGAGAAATTTGCTTTCGTGGAAGGCTTTTTGATGGAACTAACCCGCATTTGCGTTACATATGGAGGAAAACCACGAAAACCTTCACGGTTAGCCTGACGGCAAGGGGACTCTAACCCATGATCCTTCTACCACTGAGAATATATTTTACGTCACCACTGTGGCCGATACGAGCCGGGTGAGAAATTTAAATCAACCAGCTATCCCTGGGATCGAACCCGGGTCACTTCATTGGGAGGCAAGCGCTCTATCCCCTGAGCATATATGGCAGTACTTTTACTTTCGTTACTTGTACCGCCGGTACAAGTAAAAAGTACATACTTTTACTTGTACTTCGTTACTTTTTAAATTTAGTACTTTTACTTGTACTTTCGTTACTTTTTTAGGGAAAAAGTACAAGTATTTGTAACGGAAATNTTAGCCATTGTTACAAATAAAATTGTAGACTGTTCTATTTCAACTTATACTGCACATGCAATTATTTTTTACTAGCTCAAAGATCACAAAGCTATATGAAACCCCGTGTTTGCTTTGCTTATGTTTGTGCTTTTAAAACGCGTTTCTAAAGAGTAAAATAATTTTAAATCAATGGTAATTTAAATAAATAGGAATAATAAATTAAAATCAATAGATGAAATTTCTTTTTCGTGCAAATCCATAAAAAGTTTGATACTAAAATTATATTTGTTTTTAAAATTATATTATACGATTATATTATAAAATTATATTATAATATTCTTTCGAATTAAAAAATAAATTCATGTCCATAACTTCCAAAATTAAAAATAATTAAATAAATAACAAAAATTTCGCAAAAACATTAAAGAACATAAGAATATTATTCAATAAAATTTTAGGTTACTTTGAATTTTCGATTTCCTAGAAATGTACTTTTAAGTCGTTACTTTTTTGTTTAGTACTTGTACTTTTACTTGTACTTTTTACTCGTTACTTTTTAAAATAAGAACTTTTTACTTTTTACTCGTTACTTTTTTTAAAAATACTTATACTTTTACTCGTTACTCATTAAAAGTAACGTTGCCATATATGCCCCTGAGCCACCACGGCTGAGATATAATACGTGATAAATTTGTTGTAACTATGGAGATATTGGTATAAGATATGAGGGATTAGATCACATGCTTTTTCTGCAAATGTTGCAGTTTCGGCAAAAAGCATACTTGAGATTCACAAAGTATGCCAGACATGGAGAAGAATAACTTTCCAAATTATGCGATTTTACTTTAACAGCAGTTCAGTTTTTTCGGATTTTAATATTTTATTATTTATTGTAATATTCGTGACTACAATTAGAATTAAAACTAATAAATATGCGCTTGTATGAAAAATAATTAATTAACATGTAGAGTATTGCGCATAAGTAAGCTTAATTTTAAATATTAATATTAGTTGTTAAAATGTCATTTTCGATCATTAGCTCATTCTATAAATTTTTAAGCGAAGCAAATAGATGCTAAAATTTATTAAAAATAGAATAGAACTTAGTAATGAATACTTATTGAAGTAAAAAATAAGTTATGCTCTAAAATGAAGAAATGGTACAACTAATGGAAATATGATACTATTTCTATTAAGAGCAATCTAAAAAATCACCATGACGCCAATGATGCTTAATTAATTTTGATAATAGACACTTCTGATATTATTTTAATTTATGCAAGTTAAATAGTTACCAAATATACTAATATAGGTAAAAGCATTATATCAGTAAATTTGATACTCATTAAAACTTCACCAATGTTGTGCATTTTAAGATACTGTAGAAAGAAGATTTTTATTGCCCTCGAAGCGGATAAATACAGTAGAAAATTATTTGATAGTAATAAATTCCAACTATAGTGAGTTCACCTCTATGAGAAACAGCATCATGTCATTTGATACTGAATATAATTAATCTTAACTTTGTTAGATAATAAATAGGCTTTGTTGGATGTTAAATAGGTTTTTAGTTGAGATGAACAACTAAAAACCTATTTCACTTAATCTAATAGCGTAAAGTTACACGAAAAGGCAGAAAAATAATAATTAAGTTAAAGAATTGAAATTATTTTAACTTTATTTATTCTGTTGGAAGGACGTGCATGCAAATTTTTTCGACGCTACTAAAACTTATTCCAATGCAGGACGGACGGGATCATGTTGAACTATTTCTGAAGCATTTTAGAAGGGAAGACAGGTTTAATCTGAGAAAGTAAGTAAAAATGTATAATAGATATACTGTACTTTAGAGGAACTGCACTATAGATTTAGTGTATTCTTAATAGATAAAGTAAGTAAGATTTGCTAAAGTAAAGTAATTATAGATAAAGTGAAGTAATAATATTTTCATCTGACCAAAATAAATATTTGCACTTGCCACGTGCAAATATCTGCAATTCAATCATGCACGTGTCACGTGCATAATTGAATTGCTTTGTCATATTTATGGTTAAGTATAATTTTTATAGCAAATTATTAATGCACGTGTATCACTTATATCTTAGTAAATCAAATTTAGTGTTGAGTGGTAGTAATTTTTAAATGTTGCGCTAAGGAAAAGGGTCAAAACTACCAAGTCAATATGGTAAAATTTACCATGTAACTTGCTTTTTGCACTTTGGTAATGATTTTGGTAAAATTAGCAATAAAATATGATTTTATGATATGTGATAAAATTTCGTAAATGTATTAAAATTTGGTAATTCTTTCATGCCATCTTTGAGCAGCTTCAATGGCTCACTACGCTGGTTCGAGAATGTAGTTAGCTTGATCCTGGGGGCTGACAAAACAGCAGATGGTTAGACATACCAAGGTGCACGTTAAGTCAATCATAGCTTACATATTCTTTGGCTGAAAGTCCTCTTTTTGCTTGTAGTGTGGAAGTTTGGAGAGAGGAGAGCCGACTTAGGCTCTATCCACATCCTATGACCAGGATCAGCATTCCTACTGTGGTAGTTAAAAAGATAGAGTACTTAAAATTAGAAATGGTCCTTGGCTATGGCTGTGTGATGATATGGATATCTTAAAACATGACATAAAAATCATTTGTTCTGTTAAATTTACTTTTCAGTTTAGTGTTTCTTACTAAATGTGTGGTAATGAGAACTATAATTCTGAAATACGGAATTTCTGGTATACCGTTACCATATTTACGGAAAAAATACCAAACGAAATGGCTAAAACATCGCATTTTTTTGGTTTCTTTAGCCAGAATTGTGATATATTTTTTTAACCAGAAGCATGTAGTATGGTAATTTTAGCAGGATTTTTTCTCCTTCTAAAACACTCTATAAAAAGAAGAACATTTTATTTAAACATTTATCTTAGAGCATTTTATTTAAACAACCATTTAAATTCATGAAATCGTGACCTGCTGAGATTGTGAGAGAAACGATTTGACAATAATAATGTCTTTAAAAGTTAACAATGAATGGTTTAAATACCCCATATAATTTAGGTTCATTCACCAAAATTATGATTTTTTTAAAATAGCCAGAAATATTATTACTATGCAGTACGGTATCTTTACTGGAATCTTTTCTTCGTGAGATTAACCTGCATTATGAGATATGTTTAAATAATGCACTTTCTATTTCTAGAGCAGTCAAATATATTTCAGAAAGTGCAAAAATAATATTTCGATTAGTACAAATCTTAGTTCAAATTTGTATTTTATTACAAGATTTTGCCTCAAAGCATTATTTGACTTACATCTGTAGGTTTAAAAATAAATTGCTTAAAATTTCAATCGATATCGATTGCTTATCTTTAATTCACATTTTTCTCTTTATTCTCAGAATTTCGATTTAAAAGAAAATCAAAAGAATTCTTACAAATAGTGCCTGGAGTATTGCCGCAGGTATAGAAAAATCTTTCACGGAAAATGAAGGGAAAAAATCGCTTTCCAAATTCAGCCTTTTTTTCTAGGTCACTTTAATATTTTAAATTTCTTCTCTTGGAATGAAATCCAATAAAAAATAAAATAAAATAAGTAAAAAAGGGAATTTTTCGCGAATGCAGATGATGTTTAGAATGAAATATTTTAAATTTCTTGAAAGTTCGTTGTTGCATTTTCTTATTTATATCGATACAAAACTAGGAAAACCTCTTCCAGACAGTGAAATTTTTTATTATGATTCTATTTTTAGTCAGCTTTAGCTATTTAAGGGATTAAAATTTTAATTATAACGTACAAATAAATTTTTGCGCTCGGAAGTTTAAAAAAAGCCAGGAATTTTGGATCAAGAATACGCCATTTTTCAATAGTAAAACTAAATTTTAAAAAATATTACATACTTATTAATTTTATGTCGAATGGATGTACTTAGATGATGCACATTCTTTTTTTTCCACATTCTAATCAAGAAAAATCTTTATTTATTGCTGAGAGCATGTTATAAAAATAAATTAAAAACTTTATAGAATTCTTATCAATCTTATATAGAGCAGGTGTATTTAGAAAATGCAAATTAAAAAGAATCCTACTATTTTGGATCAAGAATACGCTTAGTGATCCAAAATAATAGGATTCTTCTAAAGTTAAAAAGAATCCTATTATTTTGGATCACGAATACACTTAGTATCCTCTAATGTAAGATCAAGAAAAATCTTTATTGAATGATGAGAATATGTCACAAGAATTAAATTAAAAACTGTATAGAATTCTTATTAATCTTATATAAAGTAGGTGTGTTTAGAAAATGCAAATTCTTTCTTCTTCTAAACTTAAAAGGAATCCTATTATTTTGGATCAAGAATACAACAGTATTAGCTAGGAGCTTTAGTAATCAAACTGAAATCTGTATAACGTGCTAATTAACCTTGCGTGAAGTGTTTAGGTAGAGAAATTTACCTTTTACCACAATAGAGATTAAATTTCAAAAATTAAGGAATCCTCCGATTTTGGTCCAAAAATACATTAGTATGCATTAATAATCTAACTGAAAGATGTTTTAATGTGCAATGTGTAAAACTATGCCTGAAACTGTGAAGTACCGGCACTTTAAGAGAATCATCTGTAAAATTCATTTTTATCGTAAAATACTGTACAGTAATTTTTACGGAAATGTTTTCTTAAATAGAATGATTTCATTGTAAGTATTACTGTAAAAATTACAATATATCACATTTTTTGTCCGTAGCATAGAAGTTCCGGTAAAAAATGGATTTTATGGAAAAAAAGTACCAGCACCTTTTTAGCGTTATTTGAATCGCAATTTTTTTTTTCAGTTTGCTAACATAAAATGTAATTACCTATGTAATACGCTTTCTCTTAACATTCTATAAGTTAAATGAGTCCTATTTTTGAACTAAGAATGATCTATATTCCATACTAGGAACTACAGAAACAAAATTAAAAGCTGTACTGCATGCTAATTAATCTTTATTAGAGGGGTTGTACAGTAAATTATTTTTTATAGCCTGTAGCTTAAAATAATCCTTTAGCTTTGAATCAAGAATGCAACTGTATGTAATACAAGAACTAAGATAATCAATTTAAAGACCCTTAAACGTGATAATTAATCTCATATGGAGTAAACGTGCCTTGGAAAAATCTTTTTAACATATGTAGTCCTCGTCCCAAAGGTGCTATTAGTTGAACTCTGTTTCACCCCAAATAATTGAATTTCGAAGATCATAAGTTCGATCTTGTATCCAAGAAAAAATATGTCCGAAGACGCATCTTATTGGCTAAAACATATGTCGATAAATTATAAGAGTGAAGTGAATAAATAACTTTCTTAAACGAGAAATATAGTTGATAGGCTGTAATAGATAACTAGCCATAGGTCATGTATTTGATCAGATTGTTGAAAGTTATTTAGCATTTAATGAGTTTTTTGAGATTTAGAAACATACAGATATAGACAGAGCTAAAATAATTAATTTTAAAAAAAACTGTTGGTTTTCGAACTATTATACTGTACAAAATGTGGTGAATAGTAGGAACCATTTTTTATATTGAAGTAAACTAAATACATTTTTAAGTTCAGAACTATAAATACCATGCAAATAAAATTGAAACAATAACAATTGATTGAAAGAACTAGTGCGAATAAATTATTAAAAAGGTGTCTGTTTTTTAAATGAAATGTTTTCACAATCAAGCTACAAATTGATTCTAATGAGCATGAAAATATGTGTTGTCTCAGTAAATAACCAAGCAAAAAATTAATAAATAAATAAAAACTATAACAGTTAATAAGTAAACAAAAATTTTACTAAGTGCAGTGTAAAAATTTTTAAGTTTACATCAACACCAAAAACGGAGACAAGTATGCACCAAAATATTTTCAATCAATTTAAAAGTCAGTAATTTCTTTTTATCTTTATTTTCATAAACTTTACTTACATTATATCGTTACTAATTTCTTATGGGGAGTTATGGCGAAATGTATGGAGAAATATTTATGTAGTATATCTTTTAATTTAGTAAACATGTTGTCTCGGTTGTAAGGCATTGTTTTTATTTCAACTTTACCTAGTTACATTTCCAACGGTTGTTATAATTTTTTAAAGTGCTATTTTAAAATTTTAAAAAAATTATTTAATTGGAAAATATGCAAATGATTTAAAATGCATATGAAAGGAAAGTATGCAAATTTTTTACAAATGATTTAAACATCTACACACTTATGTTTATTATTTTAAAAAATTTATATAGAATATTGCATTAGAATATCTATAGAATATTATTCTAATACTCAGGTAGTTAAGGATAGTATAGATATTTAGTTAAGATAGTATAGATTCAGATAGTATAGAATGTTTATATAAATAAGATTTTACATTGGGTGCAAAAAACCGCACATAATGTTACATCGGTGTTTATATTTTCTTGAATTTAGCCAGGATTTTGCTCTAACCTTGAAGTATAAGCCACAGCAATATAATAACAAAATTTGTATGTAAACAGCTCTTTGGTGATATTAAGTATCTTTAATACAAAACAAAACATTGAAATATTACATTTTATATTGCAACATTTAATTAAAACTCAGAAATTCAATTTTTATAGTGAAATTAAATATTAAGAGACGGATTTCATACAACGGTAAATCTATTTTGATCATGTATTCTATAATAGAAAATCATTTTGATATTTCAAAATGAATATTTTCTTACATTTAGAAACAGTAAAACATTAATAAGAGAAAGAAAAATGCTCAACATTTTAAATTTAAATAATCAACTACAACTCTGACTCTAAGATATAGCAAAATAAAATATTGAAATTGAAGCAACATAAGGACATAAAACTATAATACCACACTTTTACTATGTATACAACCACACTATGTATGACACCACACTATTTACTATTCATGTAGCCATAACAGAAACGTCACGGCATTCGAAACTCGTCCAAATTACCGTCTTAAGCAATTCTTGAACTACATTCCAAGCATATTTCCTTCGGTTAAATCTTCCCATTCAAAACGTCTGAGTAGTAACCGATTTATCTGCAAAAAAAAAGAAAGACAGAAGTTCTCAACAAGAATAATGAATTATTTTGATGCTCAAGCACACGCAGAAGTGAAAAGCGACAAAGCCATGTTCTAAATTTAGAAAGCGAAAAGAATATGAAACTTAAGATAAAGCACGTTTGTGAAATGGTCTCAAGATAAGATTTTTGGAATTTATGCGACATATATTCGAGAAAACAGTCAAAAGAATCGTTCACTTCATTAGAAAATAACGAGACTGAAAAAAGTATTTCTTACAAAAGTACATTATTTAAATTCCACCGCTCACAAAGATTCTTGGTTGTTTCAGTATATTATGTTAATTAGGTTTACGTTTTGCTTGTTGTTCAAATTTCTTAAATCATTTTTTTCCAGAGTGAAAATGACGGGAAGATCAAGTTTTAATTTTGTAAATATGAGAAGTTCGACTTTTTTATTAATCTTTTGTTTGAATCTTTCTCACTACTTCATTGTAAAAAATTCCGGATTAAATTACAATAAAAAGTACCGGCACTTTGGATGCAAATCAATTTGTGTAAAATCTGTTTTAACGTGAAATATTATAACGTAATTTTTACAGTAGTATTTATTTAATTAGAGTGATTCAGTGATTTTACTGTCTGCCGTACTGCCTTTACTGGTGCGGCCGACCTGTGTAGGGGTCAGGGAACTGACCTTGCATCTGAAAGATTCTGGGTTTGAATCCCGGGCAAGGCATGCATGTTCTCTCCGTCTCTGTACTATCTGTCCTTACTGGGGGGCAACGTTGGTCCACCTAATATGGTGCCCCTGAAAGCGTGGCCAACATATCTTGTATGACGAAAGTTCCTTCTCCAGATGGGCATTGGAAAAAACTGTAATCATTACTGCAAATGTTACAGTGTATGAGATTTTTGTAACGTAACATGCTCTAGTAAAAATGGATTTTACTGTAAAAAAAGTACCGGCACCTTAAATACCGGTACTTTTTATCTTAATTTGAACGGGAAATTTTTACAGTGTGTTCCAAAATAAAAGGTTCAAAAAATTAAAAACTATCACTAAAGATTTTACTTGTTTCTATTTTCGCGAGGCAGTGTGGTGTAGCAGTGCTATCAAGCCCTCTACCGAGATTGTTTATGAATAATATTTTGGTTCAATTTGATGATTCACTTGAATCAAAATAATTCAGGATGGTATTGTATGTACTGGTCAAACTTGACATTTTACGAACTTTGCAACTAATTCGCGTAATTTGTTCAATTTGACTTCAAATTCGCACGATATATGCTTCAACTTGCAAGCGTACTGAGGTTGCAGCAATTTTATAAGATATTTAGGCTTAATTGAAAACTACTAAATTCTAAGCAATTCACCATGTTATATTTGTCTAACTTAACACTTTATTACCGTAGCGACAAATTCACATCACGTTGTTCTATTTGTCAGAAATTCTATACTATATTACATTTCAACTTAAAACCATACTAAGGTGATTTTGCAAGATATTATGGCTCATTTTGAATGCTTTACTAAGTTCTCAACCATGTATGATGTGTTGGTAAAGCTTACAACAACCTACAAACGTTGCAACAAATTCGCATGATATTGTTTAATTTGACACATCGCACGATATTATGCTTTAACTTGCAAACATACTTAGGTTGCAGCAATTTTATAAAATGTAATAACTTAACTGAATTTTTTACTAATTTCTTAATGATTCAGCATGCTATTTGGTCAAACTTAATATCTTACCAACGTTACGATGAATTTGCACTATGTTGTTCAATTTGACAGAAAATTCCCACGATATTACGTTTCAACTTGCAACCATACTAAGGTGGTAGCAATTTTAGAAGATATAATGGCTTAATTGAAAGCTTTACTAAGTTTTCAATTATTCAGCATGACATATTGGTCAAACGTTGCAATGAAATCACATAATATTGTTCAATTTGACAGCAAACTCGCCCGATATATGCTTTAATTGTAAGCGTACTACAGTTGCAGCGATTTTATAAGATATTATGGAACTGAATGTTTTACCAAGTTCTTAATAATTTAGCATGTTATACTGGTCAAACTTGACGTCTTACCAACGTTTCAGCGAATTCGCATCATGTTATTCAATTTGACAGAAAATTCACACTATTGCATTTCAACTTAGAATCATACTAATATGGTTGAAATTTTACAAGATATTATGATTCAATTGGATGATTTATCAATCTCTCAATAATTCAGCATGGTCAAACTTGATTGATCAAACCTGATTGTCAAAACAATTGGTCAAGCTTGACATCTTACTAACGTTTAAATGAATTCGCATGATATTGTTCAATTAAACGGAACATTCACACTGCATCATAATTCATCTCTCAATCAGACTCTTTTTATGATACCCAGCAAAAATAATATTTGCCCTTTAAAAAAAATTATGATCTTTTAATGCTACTTACTAATATGGATAAATAAATAAAAACACAAAAAGATGCCATGAAAAAATAAATATTAAGAGAGAATTTTAAGAATAACAGGAATGTTATATTTTATCAAGTGTTATATAAAAGACTACTTTTATCTTTAGCAGATACATATACTTTTTATATTTTATAACCGTCTTTGAGCAGCCGAACCAACTTAGGGTTTACGACTACTAATGTTCAACTCCGTAGCCCTGTAATTTTGAACCCAACCCAGAAGACAAGGGAACTTCTTGATGAAATATTAGGAGAAATTTGCCTTCGTGAAGGACTTTTTGATAGAACTAACTTGCATTTGCGCTGCGTGGAAAGATACACGAGAACCAACCTGATGGCAAGGGGACTCTAACCCATGATTCGTCTACCACTGAGGATATTTCACGTCAGCACTGTGATCGGTGTAAGCCGGATGCGGAATTCGTATCAACCCGCCATCGCTGGGATTCGAACCCGGTTCATCTCATTGGAAGGCGAACGTTCTATCTCCTGAGCCATCTCGACTCCAAATACATATACTGTCATTTCAAGTATATAAAATGCCCTGTTAAGGTCACGCCCCACTGTTAATTGCAAACAGTGGAAATTATAATTATTAAAAATGGTACCTAGGTATAGTAAAGTAGTTATGAGCTACAGAATGAGATATTTACTGCTTCACCTGGTAAAAATTGCACAGCTAGCAGTCCTATTTCCGAAATGATATTATATAGGAGAAAAATAAACGTCAGAGAAGTAAAGCATTTAGTTAAATAGTGTGGATATTAATATTTAAAACAAAAACACTTAAAACGCACATTTTTTGTTCTTGATTTGTGATGTGTTAAAAAAAATAAAGTATTTATTACAAGGAAACTTCATTTTTGATGTCGAATCCCCTCTTAAGTTAGAAAGCTGGAAATAACTAGAACTTACATAACATAGAACTTACAACATGTTATCTGTTAGTTGTAGTCACATTGTAGTAAATACAAAACTGAAACTATGAAAAGGCTTTTTTTAACGTCTACCATATAAACTTAACATAAAGTAAAAATCAAGACAAAACTCTTTTAATGAAATGCTACTCCATTTAAATTAATTTGCATAAATGCAAAAATTAGGAAAATGACAATTACAAACTTCAATTAGAAAATAATTAAATTCTTTTATGTCGTGTGAATTGAATTTGTTTCTTTTAGCATAGTTTGATTTAGGATTATTGCTAACAAAGAGAAAAGCCTGGTTTCCTGAAAGACAAAGATTTAGTTACTTTTAAAATGATCAAATTTTATACTTAAGACTTTGAACTAAACAATTAAGTCATCGCTCGTGATTTAATAGTCTTAGAATACAACGAATAGTTTGGATTTAATAGGCTTTTCGAAAATTCCGTTTTAACTTTTTTAGATTGCTCTTTATTCTTAAATTGTAAGTAAATTGTTTAAATGGTAGATTAGAAATACTCTCATATACTTTCTTAGTATTTCTGTTTAAAATGTAATGCTGAATTTGTGCATTATTTTTTTCTTGGTTGTTACGCACAAAATCTCTAAGTATTGATTTAAAACTTCGCACGCTAATATGTTTATTAAATTGAGACAAACTATTTAATAGAATATTCTTCCTTTAATGCATCTTGAATTTTATAACTCAAAAAATAGTTATTGTCAAATTCACGGTAAAAAAAAAAAAAAAAAAAAAAAAAATTCTGACCAAATTACCTTAAAAAGCCCCCGCACTAAAGGTGCCGGTACTTTGCAAGGTTGCCGTAAAATCCGCTTTATAATTTTACCGAAAAATCTGATATACAATAATTTTACATAATAATTACCGCAAAATCACTGAATCACTCTAATTAAATAAATAAATATTGCTGTAAAATCTACGGTCTAATATTTTTTGCTAAAATCGGATTTTACTAATAAGGCAACCATAAGGTTCATATATTTAATAACTCTACTTTTTGTGTTTTTTTTTTCTATAATTTTGAAATTCTATCCGCGAGAATTAAATATTTTTTATAATTAATTTTAGATTCCTTTCAATAATTATTCATGTTTCAATAACTATTCATAGCATTATACTTACCCCCCCTCCTCAGTTTTGCATTATACTATGGTATACTATGATAAAACTTCATTTTATTTTTCCTTAATAATTATTAAATCTATTCATCATTGTATTTAAATGGACCATAATATAACAATATGCATGCATGTTCCTACTTTAGGTGCATTTTAACATTTGAAATATTTATATTCTTCTACTTAATTAAAAATGAGATCCACGTATGTATACCTGAAAATTATTAGCTCCCTGGCAGTATAATTCATAATTTGTTTATCTTATTATGACAGATGGCAGTTAAATAGTAAAATTCGAAAATGTTAAAATTTAGAGAAAACATAATTACATATATAGTAACATACATAGTTAACATATATAAACACATATAGTGATTAATTAACATATATAACTTACATAGAACAAATATAAACAAATATAGTTAAAAATATAGAGAAAACATGAAAAAAATGTACTAAAGATTTATGAAAAGAGAAGAAGAAATATTATAAAATAAAATGTTTTAAAAACTATTTAAAAAATTTATTTTAAAAAAATTAAAAGTTCGGAAAACACTATAATGAAAAGATATAATCTTGTCATCAGCTCACACGATTATATCCGCAAAAAAGATTGCTGTCTGATATTGAATTAATATGGTTAAAGCAAAATATGTCGATACAATAGTAGGAGAAGCACCCAAAAAAATTTGAAACGAAAATAGAACATATATTAAGTAAAAAATACAGAGTAAAGCATAATTCAAGCAAAAAATAGAAATCAAGCAAAATCACATCAAGCAAAAAATAGGAAATGAAAAGCAAAAAAAATACAGTATAAAATACATAACTTATTATTTTGTTTAATTTTCTTCCTTATTATCTCGTTCTTTTTTTAATTTTTGTCTTTGTTATATGATAATATGTGTGTGCATAATACATGTACATGTGCATGTATAATATATATATATATATATATATATATATAGAGGGGGGTGGGCATTAAGGCCGTTGAAATAATTTATAACACTTTCTTTTTTCTGGCCAAAACGACAACTTTCTAGAATACAAGAACGAGACACTAGTTCAATAGTTTTCAGTAATTTATTTTTTGAGCATTCATTAGATTAATGTAGAGGGTGTTCTGTAATCACTACACTTTATGT
>NC_092205.1:48891653-48932903 GCF_043381705.1 Parasteatoda tepidariorum | reverse complement strand
ATATATATATATATACGCCAAGAATTTAAAGGATTCTATTCTTTCAATTACAAATTTCTATGCAATTGGAAGCTTCAACAGCGTAAGTAATTTGAACTGTCATGACAAGTTTATAACAAATTAATAATTTATTTCGATTAAACATTTCACTAAACGAAATGAAAGTTTTAATAATACTCTCGTGTCATTTAATACTTTCTCAAGTGAACATTGATAACTGGAAATAAAATCTTCAGTAGAATCCAATCCTTTTTTTTTCCTTTAGGTACTTTTACAATAGCTCCATAATTCAATAATACCAATAAAACTCCTTTCCTCTCAAATGTAGAATTTTTAAAACAAATTTGTATTTAATTTTTCAATCAGTCGTCTCCTCTTAATACGTGTTATTAAGCTTCATATTAAATGAAATACATTTCAGACAAATTTATTATCGCCTCCCAGGGGGGATTTGTCCAATAAGAGAATGAAATTTTCCTTTTTTTTTCATTTCTTAAATCTCTTTTTTGCTGATTCATATTCGCAACCTTTATTCGAACTTGACAAACAAGAAATTGAACTAGGAAGAAAAGATTGGAGATGGAAAGAAACACTAAAAGAAAAAGGCGCGAAAAAAATGCTGCGTCATTTAGAAAACGCGCCTGGTTATGAGTCGCTGGAGATTACCTTATATTCATACAGAAATCGATTTTGCTTTTTTTTTCGACGTTTCTTTCTTCGTTTTTATCCCTTTGTCTTAATTTTTGTTTCTTTCCTTACATTAGTTTTAGGAAGTGCTTTTCTTTTTGAACAATTAAAAAAGAACAAAGGAAAAGGAAACTGTAAAATGTGGGTTGAAACGTTTGGGATGCTAGGCCTTCTAAGCATGAAGATAATTAAAGATAATTTGACCAAACATGATCACTTCTGCAAACAAAACGAACTCAAGTTTTTTTTACCGTCGTTAACACGTAACATAAGGTTACTTTAAAATGAATTTTATCTTTTTTTGATTTTCTATTATTTTTTTTATTGCTGCTTAACAAGGAAACTATACGGTAAAATAATAAAAAAAATATCTTTAAATTAAATTTTAAATTCTTCTTTAAAATAATAGTTAATTCTTAATTGTAATCACTTATTTAATACCAATTCAAACTATTAGTTTTTTGGTAAATTTTAAAAACAGAAATTGGCATTAGAAACATCTAATTTCATAAATTACAGAAAAAACTAAGACGTATGAGAAAAAAACGAGTATAAAAAATAAGGAATTTTTGTAAAAGATGATTGAAGAAAAATATTAAATTAACAATTGCGAAAGAATAGTTGCAAAAATCATAAAATAGAAATAAGTAAAACTAGGGATAATTGAAATCATTTTTTAAACTGGTGGAGAATAATTAAAATTTTCAAAAAAAGTAATGGCTTATAAAAAATGGTTTTCAAAAAGTTATAGATGTTTAAAAACATTCTGCAAATGAAATTATGGTTCATAAGAAATCCTTCTAATTCCTTTTCATATCTGTCTTCTTTTTTTTTTCTTTGCATTTTAGGAGGTGTTTTTCTTTTCGAACAATCAAAAAAAGACAAAAGAAAAGGAAACTCTGAAATGTGGATATTAAATTAAGAAATGTTGCAGATGCTAGACTTTCTAAATATAAAGATAATTAAAGATAATTTGACCAAACATGATCGCTTCTGAAGACAAAACGAATTCAAGTTTTTTAACAGACATTGGCACGTGACATCCAGTTACTTTAAAATGAACCATAATTCGAATTTCTTTGTAATTTTTATTACCTTTTTTTTTTTACTGTTTAACGATAAGCAATAAGATAAATTAGTGAAAAATTATTTTTTTATTTTAAATTTTTTATTAAAAGCATAAGTATTTAATTAAAAAAAAAATTATTAAAAGCATTGGTTATTAACTGCAATCATTTATTTGACACTAATTCAAGGTATTAATATTTGCCTTAAAATGAATATATTAAATTCAGAATTTTTCTTACTTTTTATTGTTTTTTAAAAATTAAACAAATACGCTAAAATAGCAAAAAAGCTATTTTTAATTAAATTTTAAATTTTTCTAATCAATTAATTAATTTAAATTTTTAATTAAAGGCATTAAAAAGTTTTAATTTTAATGACTTATTTGATTTCAATTTAAACTACTATTATTTTTTTGTGATGGTAAGTTTGAAAGATAAAAGTAGTCATCAAGAACATCTGATTTCGCCATAAAAAGCCTAAGAACCTATTTTTGCCTATGATTTTGAGGCATTGAGGCCTTTTTTGAGTACCTTTGAGTGAAAAAGCTCAAGACCAAAGCGGAGGAAAAGAAAATGGCTATTGGAAAGGACGATATAGTACAGAAATTTTTAAATGCTTAAGGACTCATAAATCAGAAAATTTATTAAGATCAATCGAAAGCCGCGGTGGCCTAGGCGATAGAGAATTCGCCTTCCAATGAGTTGATCCAGATTCGAATCCCAGTGGTAAAAAGTTTCTACACATTCTGTTTCCGGCTCGCACAAACCACAATGCTGACGTCAAATAAAATTAGTGGTGAACGGATCATGGGATAGAATCTTCATGACATCGGGCTAACCTTGGGGGGTTTTCATGGTTTTCATTTCCATGAATCACAAATGTGCTTTAGTTCATTTAATAAAGTCCTCCACGAATGGTAGTTTGTCCCAATACTTGATCCAAAAGTTCTCTTGTTTTCTTGGTTCTATTTAAAATTACAAGACCATGGAGTTGAACATTGAATCGTAAAATCAAAATTGTCGTAAAATCAAGTCGTAATCAAATCGTAATCATAGTCGTAAAATCAAAATTGTCGAAAAATCAAGTCGTAATCAAATCGTAATCATAGTCGTGAAATCAAAATTGGGTCGGCTGCACAGAGCCGGTTATAAAATAAAACTAGAAGGCTACGCCCCCTGCTCGCTGCCGCTCGCCAACCCCCGGAACTGCTTTTGCAGTTCATTTCGGCGCTTTGCTCGCTCATTGTATACGTTCTTAACGAAAGCTTTTGTATACTTTTTTGAACACTTAAGTTCCGAAAACTTTTCACTGTAGAAAATTTTAAACCTGTGCATTTCAATATTAATTTGAAATTGCAAACAGTTCACATATTTTTCTTAATCACACTATTCTAAATTTCAGTTGTTGAGAAAAGTAACTGATGTAAGTTTTGTTTTAAAGTCTTTCCCACCAGAGGGCTAAAACCATGTGTTGTAAAACAATATGAAAAAGTACTGAACGCCGGATGTAAAGCATCGGATTCGATGAAGATAATTTTGTGAGAATTTTTTTGATAATTCGGTGAGAATTCACCCGATTAGACATATGATGCTCACTACGTGCTCTTCCGCGCCGAAGCCTATCAACTGAAAATGAAAACTGTTGCCAACGCGAGAAAAGAAATATCATCGGTTTTATTGATACATACGTATTAGCGTTTTACATAATAAGATAGATAAGATCAATTGGCTAAACTAGGCTGTGAATATTTTCAGAATGAATGATTTAAACCCTGTAAAAAGGCTTGTTTTGACGCAAAGGCCCACCATAGCCTGTAATGCTACTGAGGATGATCATGACACTTATAATGATGATCGGAATTAGATTAGATCCATGAGTTCCTTCCCCTTAAATACCTCCAAAACATACATAGGCCTAATAAGAATATTTATGATGAAAATAATAATAAAGGAGTCTTAGAGAAATTGTGTAAAAACTTAGGAATCCTTATTAAAAAATTCGAAAAAATGAAGAATTGTAAAAAATTATTAAATAAAAGTAGTAAGAAAATAATTTCAAGAATTAAGAAAAGTATTAAAATAACAAAATAAATAAAATTAGGAATAATTGAGAACAAGTTTTAAGCGTTGAGGCAACTGATTAAAATATTCAGAAGATGTAAAGAGATTTAAAAAAATTATGGGTCCTTAAAAACTTGCTGACAAAGAGATTATGGTTCATTAAAAATCCCTCTTATTCCTTTTTATCCCTTTCTCTTATTTTTTTTCTTTTCTCAGGTTAGTTTCAGGTAAGGAAATGTTTTTCTTCTCAAACAATTAGTTAAAGAAGAAAATGAACTGTTTAAAATTAAGTAGAAAATAAGTAGAAAAATGTAGGTAGGAAATTAAGATTTTCTTGAGATGCAAGGCTATTTATAAAGACGAATAAAAACAAGATAATTTCTGCAAACAAAACGTGTTACAGTTTTTTTACATTCATTGACATGTGACATCCCCTTACATTGTAGAATATTCTGGATTAAATTACTGTAAAAAAATACCTGTCGTGATACCTCAGAGCATGGCATAAAAACCACTTTTCAGTTTTGTATTTTTTCAATAAATGTGTGTTGATAAGAACTATGATTTTGAATACCGGAATTTTCGGTAAACCGTGACCATATGAATGGAAAAATTGCAGAAAAATGAATGGTTTAAATACTGTATATTTTGGTTTTAATTGCCAGAATTACAGTTTTTTAACATAAATATCCTTACCATTCAGAACGGTAATATTTTCGGAATTTTTTCCCCGTGTACTTTGTGTAAAGTAGTTACCCCCTATGTTTGGTGCTCAGATACACGAAAATTTTTATAGTATAGAAATATTGGTCGTAAATGTGTTAATACATATGTGGAAATACAGTAAAAATAAAACTTCGTAGAATGATTTTTCTTTATTGTCCATGTATGTTTCGTACAGTTTGCAACTCCTTCTAGCAGCTCTAAATAGCGTTTGTCACGCTCGATTTCTTTTTCCTTTCTTTGTATACCTGCTTTGTCATTTCATTTTGGTCCTGAATTTTTAAACACTCTCTATATTCGGAAACTACAGAACTACTTAAAATAGTTCTAATATATTTTTTGACCAAAGAGTTTTTATATTATAAATCTAAAAGAACAAGTAATATTCGTAAAAGCTTTTTATAAACATTTTATAATTCCATTTAACTAAACTGATTCACAACCCTTAAATTATAAAAAAAGAAATTTCATCAACATAAAAACCATTAAATCCAGCTCCATTTTAAACTAAAAGCAAAATTTTATGTCCCTGTTAATTTTACGAAAACAACAATATTTAAGAAGGAGTGTTTATCAAGCGCAACATTATTCTGAAGATATCCCTAAAGTTTAAACTACAAGCCTTTCCTAAATACTGAAACGATCCCACAAACGATTTTCCTATCCTCAACCCCCAAATTTTCTCCACTTTTTTTGGAAACTTTCCTTCTTCTCTTTCGGTCGATGGAGGACAAGAGTCCTCTTTCTAAAAATAGAAACATCCTACTCTCGCTCATCCGAAAAGGATGCTCAAGATGTAATCGACGAAGGAGTCTTCTTTTTTTTCTCATTTAAGGATATTTCTCTTTCTTTAGATGAAAAGGAGCTGTGAAATAATATCAAATTCATTCGAATTCAAATAAGGAAAAGAAGAAAGATTAGTTATGTTGATTCTACTGAGCCTGCTCTACTCCAAGAGTACGGTCGAAGACAAAAAGAAAAGTTCGATTTGCATGCATTTATACGGAATGGAACGTTGTTTAAAATCAAGTTTGGAAGGTTCAAGTTGAATAGAATGTTATAAGTAGTTCCAGATCTCTATAAAAGTTTTTATTGGAATGAGAAGTAGAAAATCTTCATTCCATTTTAGTCATCAATATTATTCTGAATAAAATATTTTAAAACTGAGATTTGTTTGAGATTTTGTATTCCATTGAACTTCAAAATTTATAAGTTATTTTACTGAATATTTCTTACAATATAAGGCTTCAATATAAATGCTAATTTCTATGAAATATTGCGAGAGATTTATGTCACTAAAACTGCTTTTAAACTTTTATAGCATTTGGAAATAAAATCAATATTTTGTATTCATGATTTTTCAAACAGAAAATTAAAAACAAAATATTTGTCATTTTTTACAGGTGTTAAAAATACCATGTAGGGAAACTTTTAAATTTAATGAAAGCAACTATTAAAACGTGCTGTTGTTGTTTTTTCTAATGCTAATATCAGCACGCCTGCTTGATAAAACCAAATGAATTTAAGGCAGAGGGCGTTTTTCCTAATTTTCTGTGGCGCCATCTATGGGCAAGACTAGAACTTCAGCCATACACCCGTCACAGCCCGTTTATAGGGTGGACCCATTCATATATTAACAGATCGTTATTTTGACCTGAACCAGAGAACGATCAATCTCCTATTCAGCACACCAGAGGTATAGTTTGCAATGAGACAATGAAATACTTTGCCACCCTACAGATTTAACGTGCAGCAGTCACCATTTACTACACGGAGAGTTTTCGACAAGCGGAGATCGAACTCGCGACATCTTGAACATGGGTACAGCACCTTACCAACCAGACTAGCCCGACCTACTATTAAAGCATACTTGGATAAAAGAAAGCAAAATTTCAAAGGAAAAATAAAAATTTTCAAAATTTATAAATTATTTAAAATTTATAAGTTATCTTTTTAAATATTTCTCGAAATATGAGACTTTCATACAAATTTATTTTCTATAAAATATTCTGAAGGTTTTATATCACTAAAATTGCTTTTAAAGTTGCGAAATTAAGCTATTTGCAAACTATGACTAATAAAAAAACAACAAATTAAAAATAAAATGCTAGCCATAGATGGAGACTTTTAAATTGAATTAAAACATTTTTTAAGTATACTTGGGTGAAAAAACGAAAAGTGTATTTCAAGGAAGGAAGAATTTTTTCCGGCGATGCCTTATGTGCTCAAACATTTATAACAGTTGAACATTGGTAAATTCAAAATTGAGTCAACTTTTCAACAACGGTGATAAAATAAAATAAGTCAATTTACTGATTCAAGATATTAAAAGAAATCTCTTAGCAATTTGAATTCAAATTAGAAATTTTTTGTACCTTTTTTATACCATACCAATAAATATTTCATTTTCGTTTGGACACAATTACTGTCTGTACTATTTCTTTAGACATTTAGCTATTAGTGAATAGATTTCAATTCAGGAAATACTAAACTTTCCTCATAATGGAACAAAACTACCTTTCCACAAGGAAGTTTAAACCTTTGCTTACGGTGTACCAAATTACCATCACGTGTGATCCACATGTTGTACCAGCCGTAGGTAAAAGGTTAAAACAGTTTTTACACTTTGGATAAATCAGGTATAAAAAAGGTAGTTTATAATTTGCTTAAAAAAATATAATATAAAAAGAAACTAACATTAACGCTCTCAATGTCAACTTGTTCATTTTAAAACGTAAAAAAAAATTAAACATTTTTTTGTAAAAATCTAGTCAAAATTCTACGTTTCGATTACTTAACTGAGAAGAAATTACTTAAATGCTGTGAAGTACTCTGTACTTAAAAACACTTTTTAGATCTACTTTGAATCGAACTTTATTATAAAAAAAATCAGTGCCAACATATGCAATGCACAAAAAGGAAAAAAATTTTCATGTTTTACTTGAAAAAGGAGAGATTCTAACCATCTAACTCACAACTAATCAACTATAAAAGATAAAAACTACGCATCAGTGTTATGTTTTTAGTAGCCTAACCACAATAGACTAACTCGCAAGTTACGGTCTGGCTTCAAATATGGGATGTGTGTACTTTCAACCATGTATTTCCTTTTTTAAATTTCAAAATTAAAAAAAGACCCACTATGAGAAAAAAGCATGGTCTAAACTACCAGAATAAGGTAAAATTTACCGTGTTTCTGACACTATGGTAACACTAAAAAGCTCGGTAATTTTTTCAAAGCGCTTTAGTAATGATTTTGGGAAAATTAACAATAAAATATTATTTTGTAATGTATGATAAAATTTTGTAAATGAGGTAAAATTTGGTAATTTTATCATGATACCTTAGAGCATGCCATAAATACCATTTATTCGGCTAAATTTGCGTTTCACTTGTGTATTTTTTACTTAATGTTTGGTAATACGAACTATTATTTTGAAAACTATAATTCCCGATGAACCGTTATCATATGAACGAAAAAATACCAAACGAAACGGCGAAAATATCGTATATTTTGATTTCATTAGCCAGAATTGAGTTTCTTTTTTTTTTTTTTTTTTTTTTTTTTTTTTTTTTTTTTTTTTTTTTTTTTTTTGCCAGAAATATCATTACTACGTAGCATGGTAATTTAAGCAGGATTTTTTCTTACTTATGAATTATGAAACACTCTTTAAAAAGAAGTTTCATGTTATTATTTTTTGTTAGAACTAAACTTAGAACATTTTATTTTAAACAACCAGTTAATTTCATGAAATCGTGACCAACTGAGATAGTGACCGAAAAAATTCGACAGTAATAATGCCTTTAAAAGTTAACAATGTTTGTGGGATACTCAAAGTTTGTGGGATACTCGCACTGTTTTAGAAAAATCCTTTATGTATAATTACTATTCTAGCTGATCTTACTAATACATATCAATATCACCAAACAAATATATAATAACTTAACAAAGAAATACATAATAACTTCAATAAAAAAATTTTTAAATAACTTCCTTGAAATATATTTTACGACACATTTTAGTAAAACCTTCTAATCCTTTGCAAACAAGTTTCCTATACATCAAAGGGGCTCTTCAATTAAATACATTTCCAATACTCCTTGTTAAAATACCAATACTTCGAAAGGAAAAGTGTTTCTCTCTCATTTGATAACTGACTTACAGCGCCATCTATGGGTAAGGAAGCGAAAGTTTATTATTTCATATATCTTGATTTATTTCATCTTATATTAAAGTGATTAACCTACAACGGTGGAACAAGAAAAGAGATAAAAATTATGTGTCGTTAAAAGTGTTAACTGAGTACGAAACGTCATAATATGTATGAGATAATTTATAAACATATATATATATGATATAATGAGATAGTTTTCATACTTAGTTCTCTAAGAGAAAAGTTTGCTAACACTAAGGCATTTTATTTGCTAAAAATTCAGAACTAATACACTATTTTTTATTAAATGCTTAAAATGAAAATTGTAAATTAAAACGACTTTCTACTCTATTCATAAACGTTGTGTGTCAAACAGAATAATATTTACCACTTAATTAACGATTATTTCTAAAAAGTAAAATGAAAAACTGGAAAATAGTCGAAAAACAAACTACGTATGATAAATTTCATACATTAAAAACAGTGTAGATATCATTTTTATCGCCATTAAGATTGGGGCTTAAAACTTTTTAAGTAAAAAATTAAATTCCAGTATGTAACAATAGTCTAAGAGGAAAGATCACGGAAAAGTTGGTTGTATAAATATAGAAAAAAAAACACAATGGAAATTTAATGAATCAGTACTGAAGATGGCGTATCTGAGACAAAATTACCTCTTTAATTTCCTGATGTAACAGAGAAAAGTTGAATACCAATTCAGATAACTTCAACTTCTAACAGATTTGAAATTTGCGCATCTGTCATTCTCAATTACGTAACAACAGAATTCAATAGCGTCTTTATACTTTTCTCCTCTTCAATATTAATTTGTGACTCGTATTGTGTATACTTTTAAGTTTTCATTTTTTATTAGGATTCTAAAATCATTCAAAATGCATTTTTTTATTTTCATTTCTAATAAGGACTCTAAAATGCATATTAAGGGTGGTCTTTAAGGAACACCTAGGATAAAACTTTTACAAGTCCTCTTAAACAGAAAGATATCAGTTTTCATGTTTATTTTCCATTATAATCCCTTGCTCTTGTTAACAAAACTTACGACACTATTACACTTCTATATCTCTGGTAGTCTAAGAACATTTAGTTGATTTAAGTCATACTTTTAAAATCAAGAGTATGAAGTATAAAATCTACGGAAGTTTACCAAATCTACTGCAGTAAAAATTGATTTTTGCTTATGAAATAAATGACTAATAATAGAAAATTTATCTACAAAACTGAAGACACTAACTGAATTCTATCACTTAAGTTTTCTAAAAATATTAAAAAAATTCAATTCATAACTTTAAAGTTTACTGTATGAATTGTAAAATCGATAGATGTTTACAAATCCTTCTTGAAACAAAACTTACGACACGAATAAACTTCGACCTTAGGTATTTTAAGAATATTTAATTGATTTAATTCATAATTTTAAAATTAATAGTATGAAATATAAAAGCGATAGAGGCTTACAAAATCTTTTTGTAGAATCTACTGCCGTAAAAAATTTTTTTTGTTCTTAAAATAAAGGATTAAATAATAGCTAACTTATTTAGAAACCTGATCACACTAATAGAATTTTATCTCTTATGTTTTTTAAAAATATTTAAAAGACTTAATCCATAATTTTAAATTTAACAGAATGAGCTGCAAAGTAGATAGAGGCTTACAAAATCTTTTTGTGAAATCAAACTTCTGCAGCAAAAAAAATAATAATTTTCTTTCTTACTAAAGGAATACATTAAAACTAATTAACCTACAAAGCTGATGGAACTTGTGAAATTCTATCTCTTAAGTTAACCTACAAAGCTGATGGAACTTGTGAAATTCTATCTCTTAAGTATTCTAAGAAAAACTTAATTAATATTTTTAAAATTGACAATATGAAATATAAAATTGATAGAGGTTTACAAAATTATCTTGTAGAATCAAACTACTAAGGAAAAAAATTTACTTTATTTCTTAATTAAATAAATAAATAAAAACCAATTGCCCTGCAAAATTGATAACACTGCTGGAATTATAACTCTAAGATATTCCTAGATTAAATTATTTCATAATTTTAAAATTTTATAGTATTATTTATGAAAATGGTAAAGATTTACAGAATCTTTTTGTGAAACCAACCTGCGGGTGTAAGGTTAAATCTTTATTTCTTCAATAAAAGAGTAAATAAATCCCTATAGGCATACAATACAAGTAACACTTGACAAACTGCACCTTAAATAAACATGAATATTATAATATAAAATCAGAAATAACAATATAGCAATTGACAATAAAAACATTTGACAATAGCAGAAATGACTAATGAAAAGTAGTTATTCCAGGAATATTCTCTTGGCTTAATACATAATTGATTAACTGAACTTGTGTAATGAATGTAATAATAAGAACACAATTATAATGTAGATATACACAAATTTTCTTGTATACTTAAACTGACACCGTACACTCCCAGGAAAATCGGTTCAATATGTAACCTTAACATCGGAACTTGGAACCACAGCATTAAGATGCATTACGGTAATATTATTAAAATGTTAATTTGAAGAATGACCCTTCAAGTTGAACCGTAGTATCATGAAGTTTAATTTATGAATTGCGATTTAAATGGTTAAACTTAGCACCATATTTAAGTTGCTGAAAATTTGAACGGTATATAACAAGTATAGTGAATTTTACCATTTGTGTGGTCAAATCGGTATGGTATGATAAAATTTATCATATTTCCGACTCTATGGGAACACCAAAATGATCGGTAATTTTTACCGAAGTGCTTTGGTAATGATTTTGGGAAAATTAACAATAAATATCGTGTGATAAAATTTGATAATTATCACATATCTTTATCATGATGCCTACGAACATGGCATAAGAAACTACTTATTTAGTCAAAATAAAAAATTTACAACAATGTTATTTTAAATAATTATCGAAATAATTAATTGTTTTATCACCAAAGCAATTATTAGGAAATAAAAAATATACTTAAGTAATATTTTAGTGTCCTGATTTAACCGAAATAATTGGTTTTAAGCCTCATTTAAAAAATCTTGCTACGTATAAAATTCTGAAAAATTCTTTTCAATTTCTGTAAATAAAATTCCTTTCAGTTTTTGTGTTTTTTACTAATGTCCGTTAATAAGAACTATAATTTTTAAAGCTAAAATTTCCGGTGAACTATTATCATATGAATGGAAGAAAATATCCAATGGCATGGTTTAAATAGCGTATATTTTGGTAATATTATCAGAATTAAGATTTTTTGCAGAAATGTCGTTACGATACGGTACGGTAAATTTACAACAAAAAAAATTTCTCCGCGTAGTTAACATTCATTAAATTAACACAAAAATTCAGTACCCTTAATAAAGACCAAATCCAAAACAGATATTCCAAGAAACAGCAATTTAATCTTACAATTAATGAATAATTAAGAGTTTTGTTCAAAACAAGCTTTTCTTCATAAAAATGCTAAAGTCTGAAGATGAAAAAAATATGTCATAACTAGATAAAAAGTAATCTAACTATCATTAATCACAGTAATTTTTAAAAATTTATCTTTTCCTCCATATCTTGTCATTATGAAAAGTCTAATTTTTACTATTTCTGTAATGCTACACGATATTTGAGAATGAAACCTTTTCCCATCCTTTTTTTAATGTAAATATAGTTAGCATTCTAAAAAAACGGCCAATAGAAAAATTAGCACACTAAAAAATACAGTTGATGAAGATTTTGTTTCTGACTCTTTTTTGCTTCATTAGCAGATGACTTAATTTTCAACTTTACAAAGCTATTAATAATATTTTCTTAACATGCAGTGAATGGCTAATGAGACTTTAAATTTATTACATAAAATGTCACATAAATTATGCTAATTTTACTTTATGTTGATTGAAAAAAGAAGAAGTGTGAAATTTAGAGAAAAAAATCGTTTAAAAAGTTTATATTTTTCATATAAGATTTTAATATATTTAATACGCAAATTTTAAAAATTACGCATGTTTTTTCACATAATTGTGCCAAGCTGCAGATTTTGCACAATATAGTTTCACTGAATTTCTGCACTGTAAAAAAAAAAATCTGTTAAATATACGGAACAAATACTGTCAGCTGGTGCGCCAGTATAAAACTGCTTATTTCACAGAAAGATACTATTGTTTAAAAACAGACGCCTGTTTTTTGAAACAGATAAGTATTGTTATTTTAACAAACAAACTCTGTAAAATAACTATGCTAGCATTGGCGATCGACGCGAGACGAGAGCAGCATTCGTTCGACAGTCGACTCTGAGATTTGAACCTAAGTCACAATAAAATTGAGTATTTTATATTTTTACTATATCGTACAAACGGATATATTCGTTAAGAGAAATAATAAAGAGCAAAAGAATTATTCAAATACGATAGCATTAATTATCACTGTAACTGTGACAAAGTGGTTTATAAATATGGCAGAATATTTGTTTTTATGTACGTTAATGCACGGAGAAAGAATTCTGGTTAAGCTGCCGTGCTGATAAAATTTCTAACTCGAGAAGAAGAATTTGTGATAAGATCCTAACATGTGATTTAATTGGATACCTGTAAGCGACTTCACGCTTGCGTGTCGAACCTGACAGGCTCCTGAGTTGACGGATGACATGTTTAACCCACGATGACATCGTCGCTTGCAAGTATCTAATGGGATACCTGCAAGTGACATAGTGAGGGTATCTCGATTCTGATTGGTTGTTGAAACGTGGCATTTGCTTACGTTAGCAACCGTTCTTGCCATTCTGTTTCGAGTAAACCAAACCGGTTAAGTATCATTTCTCTTAAGTGACTCATTCTATATTCTTCCAGAAAGATTTTTTCACTAAAGTTTCAATTCTTTCCCTAAATATTTCTTACTTAACAAAGACAGGCACGAACCTACGTAGAAGATAAACGAACTAACAATGTATCGAAGTTGCCAGGTGCATAAAACAGAAATATATCACGGTTACAATAAAAAACATAAACAAATAATAAATCTAAGTTAAGCAAAAACCGTAGATGAGAAAGATTTATATTTCAACAAATTTGATAAGCGATACGGTTCTGCATATAATTAACTTCACGTTAAATAACATTCCAAACTATGCAGAGAAACTTAACTTTAACACGCCATTTTGCTTATAAACGATCTGCTGACGCTGACATCATTAGTCACATGTGCGGGGTAGTTGTGATCTTCTTCTGCTTAAAGTGCAAGCACTCAATTGCTCAAAAAACTTAGAAATAATTTTAAAAAGGAGACGAAACATACTTTAAATTATTTTATACTGGAAAAGACTACGAAAAAAAGGGAAAAAATCTGAAATCATGTACACACTCTTATATGTTTTATGTAGACTAAAATCCCGTCTGTTTGCTTGTTTGTTTTGTTTTGTTTGTTTTTTCAGTAATCTCGTAATTGATTTTTAAACTTCTTGTTCAGAAAAAATCCAAAATGATATTGAGCACATTCAAAACCATAAATTATGTTTGATATGAATATCAAAACTAATTAAAACATAAAAATTAAACTGCTCCCAAATAATTTTATTAATATAATTAGTAAAGAAATGGGAATAAAAAATATTTGAAGCTTTGATACAAGTTGAAAGCATAGTCCTTATCATTATAAAACTAGACCATACTTTCTTCCCTTTACTTTAAAAACTTCTCCCAGAAAAAAATTAGCTGGGATTAATTTCAGTATAATACAATTAAATACTTTTGAAAAAAATTTCTCGGAAATTTCTGGCGGCTTTGCGGTTGAATTACTGTACCCGGTAATGATGCCCTGATTCTTTTAACGTCCTTAAACAACTTAAAACCGCTAACAGCCAATTATCCTTGTTTGTGTAGTCTGGCGTTAAAACTACAGATTTCGTTACTTTTGAACAAAAGAAATTATTCCTCTTCCAGGATAATAATAATTCCCTTAAAAAAAAAAAAAGAAACTTCAAGTACCAGTTTTTTTAACTTACATTCCTGCTGTTAAAAGAGAGTGGAAAAAATCAGGAAAAAAGTAACAAAAATAAAAAACTTTTTGATTTAATTATTGAATATAGTTATGAGCTAAGCAAAAAAATAAATCCATGGCCACTCGACAAGCGGTACAAAAAATAGATATCTATATCAAATTTTAATCACGTTTGTCAATGGCATATAATTTTAATTATGTTTGAATTGATGCAATAAAATATAGAGGGACGAATTAATTTGCACCGTATTTATTCTCGTCCACAATAGTTATAATGGGTATATACAAATTAAAATTATTGAAACCCTTAGTATTAATTTATTAAAACTTTATGGTAAAATTATTGAAAAAAATAATTAATCTAAAATTTATTTTATTGTGAATTCGGTACATTTTTAAAAATTTTAACACATGTTGAACCATAATATCGCTGATAATATTGTACTGCAACCATCAGTTGAACCATATATTTAGTATTTAAAATCTCTATTTAATCCCTATGTACAGGGCCCAAAAGAAGAAAGGAACAACCCTGAATAACTTTTAATCTAATGATTGGATCTTCGCTTTCTAGGTCAAAATTTTAAGACTCAATTTTAATGTCTCCAGGGGGTGACCTGAAATATGCAAATTGATTAGTGCAGACGATATTTTAAGTTACGAAATTATACACAAATGGTTGTCTGAATTAAAATTTCTCTGAATAAACATACCTTTTTTTTGGATGGACTCGGAATTTTGACCCCTAAAATATAGGGTAGTCACAATCTAGGAAATATGTTTCCAATAATTTAATCAAAAGAGTAGTCCAAAGTTTAAAGCCCTGAACGTTAATTTTACTTTTTGCCTATCTTACCCAATCTGGAGAACTTTTTAAGTGAATTGAGAACTTTTTGCACACGATTATAAAATTCGTTTATCCAAAAATAATTCCATTCAAAAAAATATTTTTTAAGAAAATAAGTAAATATTATTATTTTTAATAATAGTCAAAAATAATTTGAGCTGTAAGACATACAATTTTTATACCATTTTAAATAATGTAATTTTTGCATGGCAAAATACAAAATTTGAACGAAATCGGTCAAATAGTTCCTGAGAAATTGTATTTTAAATTTACGATTTATTTGCTACATACATTCTTAGTATTTTTATTCATTTTTGGCTCAATAAAAAAGCAAATTTGAAACCAGTCATGAAAACCAAATTTTAATACAATAATAAAATTACCGTTTAAATTATAAAATCATCATAAAATAACAAAGTCATCTTAACAATAAAATTATGTTTAATTATTAATAGCTATACAATGAAACAAGAACTTTTAAAAAATGGCATTATTTTTAGAGATTTAAATGGTAATAATAGGTATGTACAGAAAATTGAACGAATAAAATGTGTCAATATGATTTTAACTTAAATCTATGTCAACTAGTCTGGGAATAAAAAGTTTTGATATTTTTGTCTGGATGATTCATCTTCTTTCAGATCACTGCCCTTTTCTAAGATTGATGCTCAAAACTTTGACAGATAGCGATTTTCTCTCAGTTTTGAATTTCTCTCAATTTTTTTTAAAGTTTTATCGAACGTATAATTTCAGATACATTATCTGGAGTCCTGAGAAACAAATACATTAAATTTTATTGTATTTTCCGAGATGGATGATTTTTTGAGGTACCTTAAAATATATCGCACAAATATATAAATGCTGATTTAATACAACATGTATCTATTTATATAAACTGATAAAGCAAATTATATTATTATTTTATTTAAAATTTGAAAACTTGTTTTAGCAAGATGAGTCTTTTCTTTGCTTTACTTGCGCAGCATGTTGCAACTATTATGATGCGTAAGCATTTCTGACATAAATATATGTTATAAAATGACATAAAAAATGGGTATTTTCTTTGCTTTATTTAAGTTACACGTTATAGTTATTGAGATGTATAAGCAACTCTGGCATAAATATAAGTTGCATGTTGTAGCTATCGTGATGCATAAACATCTCTGGCATTAATATATGTTATAAAATGACATGAAAGATAGGTCTTCACTTTGTTTTATTTGAGTATCATGTTATAGATATTTTGAGGCATAAACATTTTTGGTGTGGATATTTGTTACAAAATAGCATAACTCGACCTCATAATCGGAAAAACGGATGTAAAAGATAGATTTATTAGCTGAAATTTAACGAGACAAACAGGTCCACCATCAGCGTACATCATAGAACGAGAATCGTTCAATTTTCTGTGAATCTGAAAAGACTCTTTCATTGCTTGAAGCTGGTATACAGATAATAACAGTTTCAACACGAAGTCTTTAGCAACCACGCTGTACATTAAAAATCCACGTAAAGTTTTTTCAGTTTAATACAACCATGCTTTTCATCGAAGTTCGATATTTTCTTATGCATATTCGATAATTATTTTTAGGAATTTAAATATACTCAATTTTTTTTTCTCTTCTGCAAATATCTTCTATCAGACGCTAAAAGAAAAATGATTTTTGATGTTATTGCCTTATGCGTATTATTGGCGGAGTATTTAAGTGCCTCTAAGTAAACACAGTCGAGTAAAAGTTGTCATACTTGTAGTTCAAAAACTTGATCATAAATTTTTTTTTCCCTTTTCAGTACTAAAAACAACTGAATAATGTTGCTAAGTTTCTGTTATTTTCATAATTGATGGTTGTGCAACAGATAAGGATTTTAGAGCATAAGTTCTCACATATTAGCATTAATAAAAAACAGTATGTGTAAAATAAAAAAATAAAAACAAATGAACTTTTGTCAACACAAACGAAAACCTCACCCTCCAAAGAAATTACAGCTTCCAGTGAATCAGTATAAATGTAAGGGGTAAGTATTGATTCATATTTTATTGTTATTTAATGAAAATGTTATTCTAATTAAGCATATCCATTGTGATTTACTTTTAAATTTAAAATGTCGCCAAACATAGTGATAAATGGCATTATTTGGCAAAGCCACTAAAAATGATGTTAACAATAGGTTATACGCATAGCAATACTTAAAAATTAGTTTCGTCGTGAATATAGTAGATTTGTCAACTTTTACTTACGCTAACAATAAAGAATGAGACTTAAAATACCATATATCATATTTGCAAGCATATTTATGTTTTTACTTTTGATTCAATCTAAGAGTTATAACACAATCCAATTTTAAGATTAAAGCAGGGATTTTTCAGATTACTTCCAAACTTACTCATTAATAGCTTGCTTGTATAGTTAATGTTCTCTAGTACCAGCCAACACAACACGTAACTAACAAAAGAGTAGGGCTTAATCACCAGAGGTCAAACGATTCATTCTTGTTAAGAGGAAATAGCTTTCGTTATGGAAGGCCGAGAAAGTTATCTTTGCTTTCCCTAAACCATTACGTATTAATTGTTACCCTGAAACCGTTAGATAAGATTCTTCTTTGTTTATTTTGAACAGAGTTAGCAAACGATACCTAAGGTTGTAATTTAGAAGGAAATCTAAGCGTGTAATTTATATTCATAAAAATCGTCTGCTTCGAGCAATTCGTCTTTTGTGATGTCTATAATTGAAAAAGAATGCCACCATTACAAAGATTTATCGAATCCATTTACACAACATTATTTAGTTATGTTGAGTTGCATTAGACGATAACTAACCCGTACCACTGAATTATCAAAGGAATTGCTTTGTTTATGTCTTGTTGTTAGCTTCGAACAAATTTTTATTTATAAATATTCAAGAACAAAACAAATAAATAACAAAATCCAAAAATTTTTAATTGAAAAATTTGTTATTAATATAGCTTTTAGAAAATAATTAGCTTTAAAATTTTAATTTTTAATTAAATTGAATACTTGAAAAAGCCTTGTAAAAAATAATGAAAACGTCTAATGAAGAAACTTAATTTTATTTCTTACTTTAATTTTAAAAAGTGTCAATATTGTAATCAAGTTTTAAGAAGTCGAATTGAGACTATGTAATTCATACACTTTTTAAAACGGGGTTATAATAAATAAGTTATTTAAATTCAATTATTCAAACTTTTCAGTTTTTTTCAGGTTTTTTGTATCAAAAATGCTTCTAGAATCCAACATATAGAATGCAATGTTACAAAAATTAGTGAAAAATATTACACAATATTTTAAATTAGTTCACGTATCTTGTTCACGTATCACGTTCTTGAGAATTCGATGAATTTGCTAAATTATAAGCACGATTAAGCTAGTAAGAAAATAAAATAGTTAAAAATATTTAATTATAACTCTTGAAAATATACTGAAATGAGCACTCACTTTAATTGCCACTTTTTATAAAACATGGAGTTACAAAGCGCTTGATAAATTTCTGCAATGAATACCAAATATATGGACTTAAAAGAGTTAATTCAATTTTAGTCATTGAATATTTTATACTGTTTTATCTGTTATACTTTTTCAATCATGTCTCTCAATCCTAAAGTTATAACAAGTAGATATTATAGATTTCTAAAGTAATAAGGAAATTTTATATTTGAAAAGGTTATTTAATTCAAAAATTCTCTGAATAATTTTTTTTGCAACTCAATAATGCATTGCAACTTAATGCAACTTAATAATTATATAATACATTGAAAGTTGCACCATACATACTTACACCATACATATATAATGATTTTTATACATGCATATAATGTGAGATCCTTTTATTCATTGTGTATCGGAATTTACTAAATAGTTGTTAAAAATTTCTAGAAATAAACTGTATTGAATTCACTTTCAGCGGTTAGTTATTTTTAAGCATATTCTAAATAATATTAGCTTTCTGCAACTTTTGCCATTTTAATTAGTACCATGCATGTTTGCTGATATTTTTGCATAATATGCTGCTTTTTGTCTTTGCGTCGCTGTGTCCCGGATCTATGCTAAGATGCTGTTAATAATATCTTAATGGAAAAAGCAAAGTTTCGGTTTTAAAAAAGAATAATTCTTTTTCAGCCAGCATATATTTTCAACTATATTCTCAGAAATATTAGCCTTCTACAACCATGGTACCATAAATATTTACTGTTCTTTTTTCGTTCGTGAACTTACACTGAAAAGCTGTTAAGAAATTCTAAAAGAAAGAAAGAAAGTTCCGTTTCTAAAATGATTAATTCATGTTTAGGCATAAAATATTTTCAAACCTGTTCTAAATAATATTTATCTTTTACAACATAAAATATGTTAAATGGTATCACTTAATTTTTTTATATAATGTGATACCCTTTTTTTTCACTGTGCACTTGAGTTGATATTACGTTATAAATATTTGTATCTAATAAAGTTTTATGATTAAAAAAAATAATCAATGTTAACCACTGAATACTTCTATTTCAAGATCTACTCGGAATATGATATGCTATATACAGACGGAAACAATTATAAATGCGCACTTGAACTTATATTACGTTATAAAATTTTGCATCTAATAAAGTTTTATGATTAAAAAAATAATCAATTTTAGCCATTGAATACTTCTATTTTAAGATCTACTCAGAATAAGATATGCTATATACAGACGCAAGCAATTATAAATTTGCACTTGAACTTATATTACGCTATAAAAAAATTTCCAATAAAGTTTTATGATTTAAAAAAAATAATCAATTTTAGCCATTGAATGCTTCTATTTTAAGATCTACTCAGAATAAGATATGCTATATACAGCCGCAAACAATTATAAATGTGCACTTGAACTTATATTACGTTATAAAATCTTGTATCTAATAAAGTTTTATGGTTAAAAGAAATAATCAATTATAGCCATTGAATACTTCTATTTTAAGATCCACTCAGAATATGATATGCTATATACAGCAGCAAACAATTATAAATGTGCATTTGAACTTATATTGCGTTATAAAATTTTTCATCTAATAAAGTTTTACGGTTAAAAAAAATAATCAATTTTAGCTATTGAATACTTCTATTTTAAGATCTACTCAGAATATGATATGCTATATACAGCAGCAAACAATTATAAATGTGCATTTGAACTTATATTGCGTTATAAAATTTTTCATCTAATAAAGTTTTACGGTTAAAAAAAATAATCAATTTTAGCTATTGAATACTTCTATTTTAAGATCTACTCAGAATATGATATGCTATATACAGCAGCAAACAATTATAAATGTGCATTTGAACTTATATTGCGTTATAAAATTTTTCATCTAATAAAGTTTTACGGTTAAAAAAAATAATCAATTTTAGCCATTGAATACTTCTATTTTAAGATCTACTCAGAATATGATATGCTATATACAGCAGCAAACAATTATAAATGTGCATTTGAACTTATATTGCGTTATAAAATTTTTCATCTAATAAAGTTTTACGGTTAAAAAAAATAATCAATTTTAGCCATTGAATACTTCTATTTTAAGATCTACTCAGAATATGATATGCTATATACAGCAGCAAACAATTATAAATGTGCATTTGAACTTATATTGCGTTATAAAATTTTTCATCTAATAAAGTTTTACGGTTAAAAAAAATAATCAATTTTAGCCATTGAATACTTCTATTTTAAGATCTACTCAGAATATGATATGCCATATACAGCAGCAAACAATTATAAATGTGCACTTGAACTTATATTGCGTTATAAAATGTTGTATCTAATGAAGTTTTATGATTAAAAAAAATAATCAATTTCAGCCATTGAATACTTCTATTTTAAGTTCTACTCAGAATAAGATATACTATATACATCTGCAAACAGTTATAGATGTGCACTTAAACTAATATTAAGTTATAAAATTTTGTGTCTAATAAAGTTTTATAGTTTAAAAAAAAATAATCAATTTCAGCCATTGAATACTTCTATTTTAAGATCTACTCAGAATATGGTATGCTATATACAGCCGCAAACAATTATAAATGATATCCACTTCGAATGCTTTATCTAATCCATTCCTCCAAACCCATCACTAGACTCCAAGCATACGTAAACATACTCATCTCTTCACAATAACCAACAACGAATGGATTCATTAGTTCTAATACTTCATCTTACGGTAACTATCACACTGATCAGACTTTGGGGTACCATTTAAGTTATCATGCAAAGGTAATCTTAGCAAATTTGGATGAAGTAAACAGAGCCGTGTTATAACACTTGCCTTCGAGGCAGTAATGGATTCGAGAGATGAGTAAAGGATATTAATTTCACTCTCTCCCAGCGATTGATTGCTGCGTCAAAAGGCAGGCTACAGTTGTGATTTTGCAAGGTACCGGATCATCACTGAGGAGTGCAAACACAACCGAGAATCGTCAGGGCTGGGTTTAATGCGATTATTGGATCTATATTCTACACCTGATAATAGGTTGTGGAGGAGTTAGATAGCATTATTATGCATAGGTGGAATGAAGTAATTGTTTAGTTAGTGTTTAAATTAATGCTAAGTATTTTTCGGGAATTTCTGTGTCCTCAATAAGTTTGTTACAGTAAAGTAAATTAATAAGTACAAGGCGGAATATTTTTATTTGGAATAACACATTTTATTCTGTTTTACTTGATCTGGTACGCATAGAAAGCGTGGAAAAAAGATTTTCTATTTTTTTCTTCATCAAGGAATCCTATTTTGTTAAATTTCTGAAATAAATTATGAAAAAAAGACATTTAATGTAACAGTATAAGGTCATATAAGGTCACGGATATACATATTTTTTTTAATTAATGGAAAGTTTCATCTAAGTGCATTTAATGTTACAAATATTTTATATCTCCGTCAATAATCAGTCTGCATAGTTAAAGAAACAATGGTATCTATATTCTGGCAATTTTAAACGCAGAAAGGCGGAAAAAATCCTAATTATTTGGAGACTTCATGATGAACTTTTTGGAAAATTGCTAACCAACTTGGAACTGTTAGATTAGAGGCGGAAAGCTTAAAAAAAAACACATCTAGTATCGTGTAAGATTCGTACTATAATGAAAATACTGTGATTATGGCATTTCATTACCGTCGATGAACAGCCGAAGCAATTTTGAGTTTACGATTGACAATATTTCACTACGTAGCCTTGTAATTTTTAACCCAATCCAGAAGACAAGGAAGCTCCTGGATCGAATATTGGGAGAAATTTGCCTTCGAGAAGTACATTTTGATAGAAGTAACCCACATTTGCGTACATGGAGAAGAAGAGCGCGAGAACCTCTCATGGTTAATCTGATGACAAGGGGACTCTAACCCACGATCCATCACTACCACTGAGGATATTTTACACGTTAGCACGGTGGTTAGTGCGAGATGGGTATGGAATTCGTATCAACCAGCCATCGCAGGGATTCAAACTTGGGTTCCCATATTGGGAGGCTAGAGCTCTAGCCCCTGAGCCACCACGGCTCCAAAACTACTTGCCATTTTATAGCCGTTTCTGAACAGCGGACGCAATTCTGAGTTTACGACTACCAATGCTCAACTCTGCAGCCTTGTAATTTTGAACCCAATCCAGAAAACAAGGGAACTCCTTCATCAAGCATAGGAAGGAATTTTGATGCAAATAACCGCATTTGCGCAACAGGGAGAGAAAAACCACGAAAAATACCCATGGTTAGCCTGACGGTGAGAGGACTCCAACCCATGATGCGTCTACCACTGAGGATATTTTTCGACAGCACTGCGATCGGTGCGAGCTAGGTTTGGATTCGTATTGACCAGTTATTGCTTGAATTCAAACCCGGGTCACCTCATTGGGAGACGAATGTTCTATTCCCAAAGCCATCACAGATCTGAAATACTTGCTCATACCAATAACGACAATAATTGAGAAATAATAATATCTCATTTTATTTTTGAAAATATGACAAATTGGCATTCAATTTCATTTTTTGAACGGAGGCAAAGGCAGCAAGATGTATGCGAAATATAACATAACAGAGATTAAATTCAAAGTTTTAAGAAAAAAGGTTTGAAAGTTGCTTGAAATAAACCTTAAAAATTGGCATGTTCTAATAGTGCCAAACAGCGATGCATTAACTATTTGTAGTTCAAATTAGCAATTAACTTTGAACATTAGCCAGAAACGTTAAGTTTAAGATGTAACGTATGAGAAATGATCATATGTTTATTCAGAAAAAGTATGCTTTTTTCTCTAACCTTATAAACTAAAATATCATGTCTATTAATTAATTAGCATACTTAAAGTTAGACCTTTTAATAAAATCGAGTCCGAGTACGTGAGAATCTGATCATTGGATCAAAATTTATTAAGATGTTTACATTTTTACACACTATACATTCAGCGCATGCACAATGTACATATATAAATAAAAATATTCCTTTTTTTATACCAAATTTGACATTAATGCTAATCGTTAAATGAAACTATGCTTTTGTATGAAAATATTAATTAATCGGCTTAAACTAGAAGTAAACTAATTTCGAACATCTTTTAGAAGCACCAACCATGATACATCTATATACCGTTTAGTAACGAACTAACATATACTTTAAATTCAACCGGAAAAAAAATTTCGGTTACTCTCCTAGTTGTAAATAGAATAGAATAAAACGGAGCCAGCAAATTCAAATGCTTGACACTTGGAACGAATGCAATTGACAAGAAAAACTTTAGAAGTGTACCGAAATCGTAAGATTTAAAAAATTCAGTGACAGCTTCTCACAGAAACAGTGCTTGAAAAATCAAATTTTACTCCTAAAGTCAAAAGCAAAATGGTGTGTCAGCTTGTATCAAAACAAAGAAGAAAAAAACTCTCGATTTTTGTTTCCAGAGATCTGTATTTCGTCGTTAAAATTACATAATAACTAAAAACATAAAAATGTTTTTTAGTTTATTAAATTTTAATGTTTTTGTTCCGAGCAGTTATTTAAGTCTAACAGGTGGGTTCTTCTATCTGCTCGCTATGCTCAACAAATTCCCATAATTGCATTGCACCTATAAGTACATATAAATAAAAGATTTTCTTCTTTTTTTTAGAAATTCGCAATGTATGTTTATCTTTAAATGAAACTTTTATTTGGTATGAAATTGTCAATATCTCTGAAGACATAAATATCTGTACACTAATTTTAAAATTTGAACATCTTTTAGAAGTTCCAAGGCATACCCAGGTATTCAGTAGAGAACTCTGTTGTTAAATGTCCAGTTAAAAGCGCTCCATCTGTTGACAAACTTAGAAAACTTTCGAATCTAGGAGAATATAAATTTGGTTTCCTAAACAGAGCATTACGAATAATTCTTTTTTTTTTTTTGTTAGTTTTTCCTTAATGTTTTTTCTTAAATCACTGATAATTTTTGAGACTACAGATAAGAGTGCTTGGCAGTTGGACAATCTTCTTACAGATAATGGAGGGAAAACTGAAAAAATTTGCAAATAATAAAAATTTCATTTGCATCTTAGGCAGAGCCTTTCGTAAAACCACTAATTTTTAACCAGTTACCAAATGTAGTTCAACTTAAAAAATAGTTAACACGTTTCAATGTGTGGTAACTTCACTTTCTTAGAAGAAGAAAAAAAGAAGATAAGGAATAAGAAGAATTTTGAAACTAAAAATACATTATTTTGTAAGGTTTTTCTTATTTTTTTTAAATTCTTAAAAATAATAACGTAAAGCATGAAAATTTTAAAAATTATTTTGTTAGTTTACGTAGAAAAAAAATGTCTACGAAACATTAATGTAAAAATTTTAAAGTCTCGCTGAAAATAGATTTTTGATATTTTGAAATTTATGTAATTGATTCACCAAAAAAAAAATATTTGCAATATCGTAATATAAATGTGGAGAAACTTTAAAATATTTGAAAATAATTTTGTTTGTTTATATAGAAAAAAAATTTGCGAAATAACATTGCAATTCTTGCAATTACTTTCAGAGTTTCCTTAAAATGAAAACTAGTTTAAAAATGAAAAAAGTTACCTCAGTTTATGGCGTGTAAGGAAAAACATTTCGTAAGAAAAAAAGCAAATGTAAAATATGTATCGTAAAATAAATAAAATTTTGGAAAGGAATTTAAAAATGGTAAAACTACTCAGCATCAGTTATCCCAAAAATAACTTTCATCTTCCGAACATAATTTTCCTAAACTGGAAGCAAACTAAAGCAACTATATTATACAACATTGCTATAGATCTTAAAATATTTTTCCTTCAATCTAAGAAATAAACTTTAAGTTTGTTTCAAATATAAAATACACAAAAGCTAAAAAAAATTTTATTTATTATTCAGATATTCTAAAGCTAGCAGATATGCTAAAAAATTGAAGTACGTTTTCATTTTTAAGAATGTAAAAATAATTTTAATGATAAATTTAAATTTTCGAGTTGAAAGAAATACCGCTTTTTAAATTTACTTTTGAAGAAGTTATATCCACACCAATGGGATTATGGAAATATATGATAGTCTGGTTAAAGTTATAAATAATAAAATACTTTCATACATATTTATGTAAAAACATCTCACAGAAACTAGTGAGAACTTTTATCCTCACTAGTTAACAAAACAACTAAACTAGAACTGGAACTATCTAAAATAGAACTAGAACTATCTAAAATAGAACTAAAACCATAAAATATAAATTTAGCAAAATAGAGCTATCTTGAACAAAACTAGTGGATATTTCCATCATACTTAGAATAATTGCATTCCAATATTATAATGTTTATGATATCCATGCATACATAATGATGCAAATAAAACAAACTAAACTCAATAAAAAATTTTATAAAACAAATAATAACAAACTAGACTACCCATTTAAGATGATATAGGCAAAGCCAAAGAATGACTTGATGTTAAAGTTAGAAATAAAAAAATAATTTATACATTTTTATATAAAAATATTTTATTGAAACTAGTGAGAACTTTTATCAAATTTAGTTAACTACACAACTAAACTAGAACTAGAACTATAGAACTTTAACAAAACTGCAACTGTCTTAATCAAAACAAGCGGATATTTTCATCATTCTTAGAATAATTGTATTTCAATATCATAATATTCATGGTAACCATGGATATATTATAATCCGCATAAGATAAACTAAACTAGACAGAAATGGTTATGAAACTAACTAAAATACCCCTTTTTGATGAGATCGGCCGAGCTCAAAAAGGGCTTGTGATTTATAGGAAGTCTTTGGTCTTGAGCTCGTTTGTTAAAAGAGGTCATCGAGCACAAGTTCATTAAAAAGTTTTCACACAATTTCCTTCTACTTTCAAATCGATTAAAATTAAACTATCTCTAATTCAATTTTCAAGAAACCTCTATACCACGTGAAAAATCTTTCATAACAAATATTGTTTCACTTCCACACTAAAAGAAATTCAAATTCAAATCATGATATAATGTACCGACACTTTGGGTGCGTCATTCGTAAAGTCAATTTTACCGTAAAATCCATTTTTAAGTTAAGGTATATTTATTAAATGTGATGTAATAAGATTTATAATTTTAAAAACCAGAATTTCCGAATTTCCGGAATTTTCGGTTCCATACATGAACCGAAAAAAATGACTGGTTTAAATACCATATATTTTGATTTTATTACTAAAATTGTGTTATTTTTCGTCACATTTATAATGTCATTAGCATATAGTACAGTAATTTTACCTGAATATCTTTCTCCGTGTACAGCTAATGTGGACAAAAACAACGTTTAAAAAAGAAATTTAGAAAAATACACGTTCAAATTAGCTTCTTTACAATTGAAAATTAAAATAAGAGTAAATATTTTAATAAAAAAAAGTTCACTTCTTCAGAACAAATTCATAAGAAATATTTTATAATTCCCCTACTCTTATATATTTTGAAAATTGGAAGAACACGGAGAAAAAAAATCTGGTAAAATTACTGAACTGTATACTAATAATGTTTCTGGTAAAAGAAAACACATTTGATAATAAAAATCAAAAAATATGGTAATTGGACCATTCATTTGTTAATTTTCCGTTCCTATGGTAACAGTTTACCAAAAATTCGGGTTTTCAAAATAATAGTTCTTATTACCACACATTTAGAAAAAATACAGAGCTGAAAAGCAAATTCAACAGAATAAATAGTTGTTGTTGTTGTTGTTTTCATGCTCTAAGATATCAGAATAAAATTATCAAACTTTAGCACAGTTACCAAATTTTATCCCACATTATTAAACCATATTTTTGCTTACCGAACCATATTTTGAACCGAGCATTTAAGCACTTTTGTATAACTGGGTAAATTTTACCATATTTCGGTAGTTCTGACCATACTTTTTTTACTCAATAAAAATATGAATTTTTCACTGAATTCATAAGCTATAGTTTTAAGTACAAATTAACTTCGTTAAAGTTTATTATGAAGTTAGTATTCAAATCTATTATCATTAGCGTTTCATTAATTAAAAGTAAAAACGAAGGAATGTTAGAAGCTATTTCAAAAATGCCATGACTGCACATTATATAATAATGCCTCACTTAAAAACTAAATTTATGCGTTACTATTGAGATTAAATAAAGTAAAAATATATATTATAATCTGTAGGACAGTTTTTTCCAAATACAAAACATATAATTTCAGGATAATTTATGTTTTTTTGTGTTTTTTAATTTATGTTACGTATTAGCTTAAACCATAGAGTTACTACTCTATGGCTTAAACCAAATTTTAAAAAAATATCTTACAATCCTCCTACCCTTATGTATTTGTGGTTTCATAGTGATAAAAGAGATTTAAATTAATAAATAACAACTAATTCTTCGAACATGTTTTTTTATATAAAGTTCCTGCAACATTGCTAGCAGAAGCACGGAAAGAATCAAATTGCGGAAAGTAAAAAAACAAATATAGAATTTTTCTCTTGATTAGTTATAAACTATAGTTTCAAATACGAATTAACTGTAATAAAGTTTATTGTGAGGTTAATATTCAAATCAATTATCGATAGAATCTTGGTAATTAAAAATAAAACCGAAAAATCGTTACTTGCTGTTTTTAAAATGTAATCAGAGTACTTTATTCTATTCTATAATGCATCACTTCGCTGCTAAATTTATGCGTTACTATTAAGATTAAATAAGCTCAAAATATGTTTAATAATCTGCAGGAATAATATTTCTCAAATGCGAAACATATTGTTTTTGATATAATTTACGTTTATTAAACTTTTATGGAGAATTTTATAACCCCATCTGTACTGTCTTTTACTGTGTAAATTAAATTTTTGAACTATAAAGTTAATCGAAATTACGATGGTTATGAGAAAAATAAAATTTAATGGTTAGTTAAACAAAAATTGTAGCTCGTAAAGTTAAAATCTCTTATGTTTGTTAAAGATCGTTAACTTTAAAGTACTTCATTTACAAGCAAAACATAAATTTTAATTTCAACGTTTATTACACTTTAAAACAGACTTTTACAATTATAATTCACGTGAAAGAAAATTATTAAAGAGTAGTGCGTAACATAGATAAATTGAATTTAAAACATGTGACAAACATGGATCTTTAACTGAAACTCTTTCAGGTGAATTAAACTCAGTCTTAATATTTTTAGAAACAAAACCCAGTGAATCAATTTTAACGAAAAATCAGAAGTTTTGTTACCAGAGATTTAGATACGCAGTAAATTTTACCGTATTCTAGTAGTTTCTACCATACTTTTTTCTCGGTGTTAAAATAACTTTGTAACGCAAATGTTTCAGGTTTAAAGCATATTAAAGCTCTTGATATCTTCGAATTGTTTCTGTTTGTTTTGTTTAATTTTGTTTCGTCTAGCTTTACTTTCGAACATTCCAAATTATTTTTCACTTTCATTATACTCAGTCTTTTTCAACTAATTAAAAATTTTTCAAAATTAATATTAACAGTTTTAAAATACTTTATCTAGTCATTATACTATGAAATGTTTATCAAAAATATTTGAATTGTGCTATGATATAACTATTTTAGTACTTCAAAATTTCAAACGTGTTTTGCATTTTCAATTGCCCATTTATAATACTTAATATTATAACATCAAAGCTAAATATCAGTTAGCTAAAATAATAGTGCCACATTTAAGATTATTATGTTCACTCACTAAAAAATGACAGTTTTGGCACACAGAGTCTTGTTTGCTTTATGAAGAGTCTTGTTTGCTTCGATTTTTTATTTCTATTTCATTTCTATTACTGGCGTTGATTCTGAGTTTACGACTATCAATATTCAACTCGGTAGCCTTGTGGTTTTAAGCAAAATCCAGAAAACAGGGGAACTTCTGGATCAAACATTGGGATAAACTAGCCTTCGTGTAAGACTTTTTAATGAAACTAGCCTGCATTTGTGTAACATGGAGAGGAACACCTCAAATGGTTAGCCCGACGACCAAAGGAATCTAACCCATGATCCGTCTACCACTGAGGATATTTTACGTCAGCACTGTGGTCAGTGTGAGCCGGGAGCAGAATTCGTACCCACCAGCCATCTCTGGGATTCGAACCTGAGTCACCTTATTGAGAGGTGAGTGCTCTATCTCTTGACCAACCACGGCTCTCTGGTTTCCATCATAAACTCCCGAGCTTTAAAATTTTGTGAGATCTTAATAGCCGGTGTAGATAATAGCTTTTAAACTTCTACTTGCGTTCCAGGTAACCGGCCACGCATATGTAACATTTATGTTAAACAATATAAAAATTACGGAACAAATAATTTACCGAAATAATTTACCGATTTTTACCAATCAAATAATTAACATGATACAGTTTCAAGTAAAATTATTGCGCTATCCATCCTCGCCCAATCCATCTTCCTGGAAAATGGTCATTCAAAGAACTACGAGCGATGATACCCCAATGAGGTGGAGCACCATCTTGTTGCAAAAAGACATGTGGCTGAAGCTCTTCTAGTTGTGGAAATACGAGGTTTTCCAACATGTCTATAAGTATATGACTGATGAGACCGACGACTGATGAGACAGGAAGATGGATTGGGCGAGGAGGTCCAATTCCTTGGCCACCCAGATCACCTGATATAACGCCGCTGGACTTTTTTCTCTGGGGATTTATAAAAGACAATGTTTACAGGAGGATTGTGTCGAACATTGATGACCTAAAAGCCAGAATTACAACAGCAATAGCCTCTGTAGATGCCGACATGCTTGCAGCTACCTGGCGTGAAATTGACTATCGGCTTGATATTCTCCGTGCGACGAAGGGGGCACACGTGGAAGTTCATTGACAAGGCTCATGAAATTTTTTAAGTCTATCTAACCATTTATGTTATTAATTTTAGTCTATCTTTATTATTTTATGAGTTATTAAACATCAAAATGGGTTCGGGACTTTATAAACACCCTGTATTTTGGAAATACTTAAATTACTGGTTTAGGCTCTTAATAATTCACTGTTCGGGATACAATTTTTCTTTCAATTTAAATTCTTTTTATTAAAATTTTCATTGCATAGTAAAATACGGTTTCTCAATAAATGTTTAGTATTTTGAAAATGCTGAAATTACTGGTTTAGGTTCCTACTATGTTACTGATCAATATATAATTTGTTTTGTTTCCGATTTCTAGTTATGGATTAGCAACTATGAATAGTAACCTCTGGCCATCAGAATCACAAAAAGTGATAGCCACTTTTGCACTTTTGGTAGCCACTTTTAGATAAGTGCACGCACATTATCGGGATTTTTTATTTAATATATTCTTTTGGAAAAAAATGGATTTGCTTGATAATAATTTAAATTTAATGTGGAATCGTCACAGTCAAAAAATGATTAATCAATACCACAATTCGATATTCACGTTTGATTTTACCGTATTGAAATTATCGGGATTTTAGAAACTGTGTGGAAATGCGTAGTAATAATTTTCGAAGCAGCAAGAGACAACACTTGGTAAATTGACAATGGAATCATCATAACTCCAGTTGATGAAAAAGTTATTACGTAAAGTCGTGATTCGGTACGCGTGTGATATCATATAAAAAAACATCACAATTTTTAAAAACTATGTGAAAATGCCCAATAATAACTCTCAAAAAAGAGGGAATCGTCATAAATCGAGTTTCGAATAGTGATTATATCAATATTCACAAGTCGTATTATCGTTTTAAAAAAAAAATCAGGTTTTTGAAAAGCATGTGGGAATTCTCAGAAAAATTTTCCGGAAAGCAATCAGAATAAGATGTCGATTTTCAATGGAATCGTTGCAAACCGCAAATATTTAATTCTTTTATTTTTTACATGGCCAGTAACATATTCAGTAATTTTGGGGACCAGAGTTTAATAGCTTAGTAGTCATTTTCTACGCAATTATCTCCCAGGGGAGACAGTTCTAGGGCTCTACTACTACGCTTTAACTTCTCTTAACTAAATTAATACGTATTAAAAAAAATTCGAAATAGTAAAGCACATGGTGCCTAAATTAATCCTATAATTTTTTAAAACACTAAAAATACTAAATAAATAATCCTAAGAAACTGAAAAAGTGAGATTCAAAAACATGCAGATGATAAAATAAAAGTCAACATGTTTCAAGCACTAAAAAATAGGCCCCCATTCTCAAGACCTTCCAGACGTAAATGAGAAAAAAACAAAATTGATTTAAATTATATCATTTAAATTAAATTATATAACTTTTATTAAATCATAAAATCAATTTTTTTTTGCCTCATTTACATCTGGCAAGTTTTGAGAACGGGCGCCTATTTTTGAGCACTTGAAACATGTCGACTTTCATTTCCATCTTAATATTTTTAAATGTTTTTTAATCAAGTACTAAAATTGCTAGTTTAGGCTCTCATTAAATTATTTCTCTGAATATAATTTATTTTGTTTTCAATGTATTAAATACGTTTTCTTTATTAAATAATCAGTATTGCACTATAGTAAAATAATTGGTACCAAAACCAATTCAGTATTGAAACACTTTCTCTCAAATCAAAGCCTCATTTCTTTAATACTTTGTAGCAAAAAAAAATACTTACAGAGTACTCGCCTTGTTCCTGACGATGGCTCTCTATTTTTCTGAACAGATGGCTGTACAATTAGAGGCATTCATACTTACAATACATACAAGATACAAACATGCAAGATACAAATTACACACATACAAGATACAAATACGTTAATTTACACTAATTTGAACAGCTATAACGTCAGAGAAGACTTCTGGTTTGATTTCTATATTTTCTAGGATACTGGGTGAATAGAAATGGATAGATAAATAATGTAAACACACTGCTATTTTAACAATAAATTTGCTTAAATTTGTCATTTGAATCACACTAATTCTCAAGTTTCTCTTTAAAAATAAAAAATGTATTAAAAGTACCTAAAAGTGTTTTAATGAACAAAAATTGATAGTTTTACAATCGATTAGTTGATAGAAAATTAAGGCCGAAAATGCGCTTAAATAAACATATTTAAGGAAATGATTATTGATTTGTATTTTTTATCAAATCATAAAAAATATCAAATTATGAATCAATTTATTTTTTTATCAAATTTTGCTTTTAATTTTCATCCGTATATTCTTATTGCATTTTTTTATTTCCATCATTTTATCTAGCCAATTTTTTTGGAATCTAAAACACTGAGAGGGAGGATATTATTATCTTAAAAATCACTGGGGAAGTAGCTGTAGAGAGTTTTCCACATTTAGTAAAAGGCTTGTTTCTTTTAAAGTTGAAACGAAAAAATAATGCTTTTATAAGATTTTATTATTTGAGTTTCATCAATGCGTTTGATATTAAGAACGTGAAAATGCCTTCTTTTTATAAAAGATGTAAGAAAGATTTTTTCTTGTTTTTTTTTTGTTTGTTTTTTTTTGTATTTTTAAATGTTGATTTTCAGAAGTTCATGAACTATTCGTTTTCTAATAACTATTCAGATTATATAGGAAATATTTTCGTGGAATTCAAAAATAGCATAAAATGCTGCTTTATGACGTCAACGAAAAAAAAATATCTGAAGATTTTTTTTCATTCTTTCTTTTAAATACGCATTCTTTTACTTCTTTTTTTTAATTTTAAGACATTTCATCACCAACTAATCCACTGTTATGCTTTTCATTAATGATTCACTTTTTGAAATGAAATAAAATATTTATCCTGTTCAATATTGAAACAAGATATGAATATTATTGTAATTTAGTTAACATTCGATATTTCATTAATTTTCATAACACTGGAAGGAAAAATCAATATTTATTTTTAATTTAACACAGCTGCTGTGCAAAATATAGCAGAATAATCCAAAATATTGCATCCATTATGAGGAAAAAATGACACATTAATCGGCGAAGTCGTTCAAAAGTTAGATATAACTCAAGTGTTGCCAATTTAGAAAAAGAAATATTCGCCATAGTTATTCAAACGATACATTTATTTATTTTTAACCTCAAGCACCAAGTAGATTAAAAAGAACTGAATGTATTTTTAATTTTTTTCATTTCACAATGCTTGATATTTCACAATCAATTAGTTGGTATAAAATTAGAGTGAAATACTTCACAACACTTTATGGAAAGATTATGTTTATCGATAGGTGTTTTTCTAAATCAAAAATCTCAGCTATTTATTCTTATTTGTATGTTTTATTGTTCTTTTTTATTTATTTATTTTATTTCCATCTTTATATCCTAGCAACTTATATAAATGGAAAACACAAAAGAAAGAAGGAATATTGCTCTTTTTCAAAAATTGTGTGTGGGGGGGGGGTGAGTACTAGAGAGTTCTGCCCATCAAGTAAAAGCCTCGTTTCATAAAGAGCTGTAACCGAAAGAAAAATACAAGCTGCGTATGTAAAATTTTATCATTTGAGTTTTATTGATACTTTTACCATTATGAAAGTGAAGGTCTCATTTTTCTACAGAAATTCCTTTTTCACTGCATTTTTTTTTTTATCGTCTGTTCTCTGTAGATTCATGAACTATTCGTTTTCTATGCACGGCTTGGTGTATAGAGGAGGTATTTTTACGAAATCTTAAAATAGCAATGCTGTTGCAGTTTTATGAGGTATTTTTATGTGAATGAAAGCCAATATCTGAAGATTATTTTTTTCATCCCTTCTATACTTTTTTAATTTATTACTTTCTTTAAGATATTCATTCGCAATCATGCTTGATTCTTTTTTATTGCTTTTTCTTGGTGACTCGTTATTAAAAATTAAATGAATGGCTATCTGGTATAAAAACACAGCATGAAAATGTAAAATAAATGGTATTTACTTTTAGTTCACTTTTGAAGTTTTATAATTTTTATAATATTAGAAGGAAAATTAGCATTATTATTTTTTTAAATACTGTAGACTCTTTTTTATTCTGAATTTGTTGCTGAAGTTATATAATTTCTATAATATCATAATGAAAAAAAATTTTATTGTTTTTGTTTTCTTTATTAATAGATCTTATCTCCTTTTCTCCTAGTTTGTTTCAGAAATTTTATGTTTTCCACAATATTTGAATGGAAAAAAAAATTTTTTAATTAATTTTAAAAAACTATTTTCTTCTATGTTTATTTTTGAAGTTTTATAATTTTAGTTTTCAACTTTCTCAATTTTTAAACCAAAATGAAAGCATTATATGCATATTTTTTTTATTCTATAACCTGCTGTTAACAGCTGACCGAATTCCGAGTTTACGACTACCAATGTTCAATTCCACGGCCTTGTAATTTTGAGCCCAACCCAGAAGACAAGGGAACTCCAAAATCTAGCTTCAAGAAAAACTACCCCCTTGGTGGAGGACTTATTGACGGAACTTATCCGCATTTGCCGTACATGTAGAATGAAACCACGAAACTCTCCACCGGTCGGTCCGAGTATATTTTTTTAATTTGTTAAATTTAAGACAATTTATAAATTAAACTCCTGTTCACATCCTATAATTAAGCAATGAACTTGGAATAATAAAATAATAAGACACACTTTCTAAGAACATTTTTGATGAAAACACCATGATTTCCTTTTAGGCCATATCATATTTTTATATATTCTGCAGCCATTTTGAAGAAATTTCGAAATCTATCTATCTCGAAACCGTTGTGAGAAACAGTTTGATGTAAAATCAAGTCAAGAGAATGAGTGTCTCTTCACTAGATTGCCTCATGTCAGTCGTTCGCACATATTTAACATCAAAATGGAGTGCAACTTACTAATTTTTTTTATGAAAGAAATAATTCACTGAATTATTTTATTATTATCTGAATGATAATAATAAAATCATTTAATTAGATAAAAAATATATTTTAACAAACAAATATAACATGTGATTGAATAAAAAAAAATTATAAATATTTTTCAATTTAGTGACAAAGAAAATGTTTTCAGGGCTAATTTTGAATGATGAAAATGGCTGTTTCAGTGCTAACTCCCACGCTAATTCGGAAAAGCTTTATTGTGTTTACTCGATATCCTATTATATGTGTCTAGCTTGTTAAAATGAGATTGATTAGCTTTTTGCCTCCCTTAACCCCAACCCGAGTATCAAAGGGGAAATTCCAAATGCATTAGAGTAATGTTATTTTCTCACCATACTTTATATTAGTAACAGAAGTTCTATGTAAAATGTGTGTAAATTAGTATTGTCACAAACTTATTTGGAGTACAAAGATTATAATTTGACGTTTTTAATTGAGGATAAAATCAAGAAAATGTCAAATTTTAATTTCATGCTTGGTATTCAATAATGAACTTTTTATTTATGACAGATTTTTACTTTTCGATACTAATTTTTTTCTTGGCGTATAAATTTGTTGTGTTTATAATCTTTCGTTATCTTATTTTTAAACTTAAAACTTAAAAATATAGCCCTCATCTGCGAATTACTAGTTAACGGATGAAAACAATTTATCTTAAACAGTTTCGCCCAATTTATATCTAAGTGATCTAAGTGATCTAAGCCATTCCTTTTCAAATTCAATTCGTTCATTCGCTCATTCATTGATTTACACACACATTTACTATTTTATTCACACATTTATTCAATTACTTATTCATTCATTCACTCACTCAATATTCATTCACTCACTCAGCTAATTATTCGTTCCTTCATTCTCTCATTTTTTTGTTCTTTTGCTTTACTAAGAATCGAATATTTTACATACGAATATTTTACATGGTAAACCATTTGAAAACGAGCGCCATAATAACAATCACTACATGTTGACATTTACTCATTTATTTTCTTATTCATTCATACATTAATTCCCTTACTTATTAATTCCATTCACTCACGCATTTATTCACTCTCATATTTTTCATTCATCAATTTGATAATTCAATTATTCTCTAATTCAGTCATTATTTCATTCATTCTCTCACTATAACAAGTATCATTATAAACAAATATTTCTTGTTATGAACCAAATAAAAACGGTCGTCATAGTCACGGTTGCTATAACTTTTCATCGTTGAAAAAATTTTGCATTGTGCACATTCAAATCCATGTCTCTTATTTTCAAGCAAAAATACTGTTTTTAACTAAAAATGTAATGATTGGATGATTTTGGATCATTGAAAAATAAATCAATGATTCTATTAAATGCTACTATCATTAAAGGAATTCTTTTAATGTGGACTAATTAATGGGAATAAAGTGAAGAATATGTAATGAAATATATTCCTTTTTCTTCAATTAAGTTGTAGAATACCTTTAACGCCATTCTATGTTTTTTTCAGAATAATATAGTTCAATGTTTACGAAAGTAGGTAACACAGCACACATTTACAACTATTTTCATTCAGCGCTTAAAAAATACGTTTACATTTCCATAATTTCAGAATCATTTGAATTTTTATGTCCTGTTTACTTTTCTCATCTTCCGAAATATAATAACAAATATTCTATAAACAGAAGAAAATACAATAAAGAACACTAAAGTTCTGCTTTTAAATTCCCCAATTTGAATACATTAATAATTTTGATATGTATTTCGATCAGTGAGAAACCTCCCATTGCTGTGAATATATTCTTTCCACTTGTAATAGTTTTCTTTGGGACAAAGATATTTTGTATCATTGAAAAAGGATTATATTCAAAATTACTCATTAGGTTGAAATGTATTGTTTTTTTTAACACGCATTCTTTGTTTGTTTAAATTATGTCAAATTTTGAAACGATTTAATAACCATTTCTGACATACAAGGTAAGAAAAACGAGAATTTAATCTTTGTTTGTCTAACATGAACATTATAGTATCGAAGTAATAAATCAAATAAAAGGGATCCCAACTTCAGAACTATTTCAATCATACTTAAGCAGAATTTTATATTCCAAACATTTATGCGAAAACATGTGGTAAAAAGAGATATGCGTGGTGTTTATGAGAGTTTTTTTACAAATAATCCACAATGCACGAAAAATTTTGTTAAATAATCTACTGTTCGAGGAAAGTTTTATCGAATAATTCACTATTTAATGAGAGTTTTGTCAAATAATCCAGTATTTTTTTTTTTTTAATTTAAACGACTTAAAACTCCTCATGCACCACAAAGTATAGCATGAGGCTTACAGTTGTAAGTAGAAAACAAAAGGAAGAAAAATTTACAAATTTACATTAAAAACAAAATTCCGCAAAGCCGCAAGACTTTCAATACTTTTGACCAGTTCTGATAAGACAGGTGGCCAACAAATAGAAAGACGTCTCAAATCAGTCTTTAAATTCATTCGGGCACTCGCATACAGACTACAGTGAAGAAGAATATGTTCAGCATCTTCATCAGCATCACCGCAAGCCCAAATTCCACTGGTCTGCAGATGGAAACGAAATAAATATCTCTTAAAATTTCCATGGTTTGTTAAAATTTGGGTCAATTTAAAATCAGTTACAAAGAATTTACATTGCAAACGGTGAAAAATGGATGGAAAGAACCTCTTCGTCCAAAGCGACCGAGGCGAAGCAAGAAATTCTGCATTCCAGTCCGCAATGATTTTATCTCTAGCGATGCGCTTCCAGTGAGAAGCTGGAACAAACACCCTTAAGTCTATTACACGTAGCTTCCCTAGCCAATTGGTCTGCTCTTTCATTGCCCAAAATACCGCTATGGCCACGAACGTAAGAAAAATGAATAGTTACGTTTTCAAGAGCGTTCAAAATCGAGTGAATTTCCACCACAAGCTTCTCAGTAGAAGTCGCGTCACGCAATATTACTTAAATAATCCAGTATTTAAGTAATGTTTTTTTTAAATAATTCTTTTTTTCAGGGGACATTTTGTCAAATAATCCACTATTCATTTGAAATTTTTATCATATAATCCCCTATTTAATGAAAATTTTGTCACATGATCCGCTATTTAAATGATTTTTGTCTAATAGCTCATTTTTCAGGGGAAATTTTATTAAGTAATCCACTATTCTGACTATGTATCAAATAATCCAGTATTCAGGAGATATTTTCTCAAATACGTATACATAAAATGTTCTGTTTTTGATTTTTGAATATTCAGTTCACTCACCTGAAATTACTATAAACTATTATACGCTATTTAGACCAGTGATTCTCAAACTGTATTCCGAGGAGCCCCAGAGTTGCATGTAAGTATTAAAAGGGTTTTGAGTGTTAGGAATTTTTATTGATTGGATATAACAAAATAATTTTGTTTAAATCCTGTCTGCAATCCACAATGCATTTGAAATTTCGGTTGTTTATATGAAATTATTTATGTAAAATGCCAATAAAAAAAGGAGTAAAAATTTTAAAAAAACTAAATTACAATATAGTGAATCAATTATGAAAAGATAAGCTCTAAGGACTCAAAATTTGAATAAATTCAGTAAGTATTTCTCATTGAGCAAAATAAAAAAAAAACTAAAATCACGAATAAAGAAATGTGTTTCTCTGAAAACTATTCTTCACTTTTATAACAATACTTTTTTTTAATATTCAGTTTAGTTTATTCATTTACTGAATATGCAGAAAATCAACTTATTTTATTCATTTTTAGTTCATAATATCAAGTATTTCATCCTTCACATTAATTATTTGAAAAATAATTAGTAATCTTTCTGTCAATACATTCACAGATTTTAATGGCTTTTTTTATAAATATAATAATGAGGTTCTTCCAAAAGAAGCTCTATCATTTAAGTTTCCGTAACCGAAAAAATTTGAAACAGCTGATCTAGATGAATAAAATATTGTTACCTATGCATTGTTCTACACTGAATCCTTTGAGATCAGACACGACATAATAAGATAAATAGTTTAGAAATTATAAGGATTCTTAAGTGCAACTAGTATTATTTTTGACTTAAGCCTATTTCAGCAAATTTCGCGTGCATACCGTATTGTTTGTGATACTACTACAGAAAGTATTGTAATAGGCTCCGTTGCTTGAGTTTTATAGAATAAGAAAAGTTACGGTGCACTGATAGCAATCAATCTTATGGCAAACGTTATATTCCCATTTTCATTTATTTGGTATTGCAAACTTGATTGATAAACCCTTTTTTAAACTAAGTACTAGTATTGAAGTAATACTTTGGCTTACTAACACTTAGTATTAAACTTAGTATTAGTATGACAAGCTCGTTTCCTAAAGACATGCAGCAAACTTTACATAAAAATCTCGTTTTTTAGCTTTTAATGTAAACCTTGTTTTGCTTTTTTTACATGCTAGCTTTATCCAGGTCCAGCAGGCTCTCAAATGCAACATTTTGTTAATGTTGAAAATTTAATGAGCAGGCTAAACTTCCCTTTTAAGGTTTTAAGGAAAATATTATAAAACCTGTGCAAATAAACCTTGTTTCAGTGATGTTCATAAACTGTAAAATAAACCTTGAAAAGATTAATTTATGATCGGTTTGAGAGCCCTTTCTACTCTTGATTTGCAAATGATGTTTCCGATATCAGAAGGGTTTTTAAGCCTTGTTTTGTAAAGGCATATTCAATATCGATATAAAAGTGTTGTCTATACAAGCTTAATGGGAACCTCATGGCGCGTAAACTAGCATAGTTAAATTTAACTTTGTTTCAAGCCTGGTTTATTAGCTAATCATTTATAAACTATGTTGGTCTAAGTCATAGGTTCTCAACCTTTTTAACGTTGCCGCCCCCTTGAGGAGCAAAAAATATTTCAACGCCCCCCTTTATAAAAATCCTGTTATTTTGAGCATGTGGACAGAGGGATGTGTGCTGAATTATAATAGGCAAATTTTTTAAGCAATTTTTTTACGCTTTGAATTTGTTTGGTTTTTTAAAAAAGAATAAATTAACTCGATAATTTTCTCACGACAGGTAATCGCCGTCTATTTGTTATGATCAAAATAAATACGTTTAATGAAAAAAAATACAACTAAGAAACCTATGCTTAAAAAGAATAATTTATTCTAAATTAGATAATTAAAATAACACCCAAAATAATTTTGTTACACTAAAAAGTAGTATCAACGATACATTCAAGTAACTATGTTAGTGGGATGATTGTACTTAATGGTTCAGAACCAATTCCTTAACGCTCGGTTCAATACTTTTAGTGAGATGAAGATGCAAATACCCACGTTTGCACAATTTCGAGTCGATTTCTTCTTTTTGTGACAAGATCCGTAACAGCACTGAATCCACATTCGACAAGTTAGGAGGCAGGGAAGGCAATTAAAAA